>NC_073691.1:105709604-106076192 GCF_029784155.1 Uranotaenia lowii | reverse complement strand
TCAAGTTTGGCACTCAGATCTTACAATTTTTTTTTTATTTTTTTATAGAAGATGTGATTCCGATAAAACTATACATCTCTTCTTTTCTTTGAATGAAAAATTAAACTATCAATTCATTAGATTGAATATTTGTTTGCTTAAATTGATAATTCTTTCGTAACGCTGTTATGTCCTTTTCTGTTATAGTTACTACCACTTTTCATCATATTTTTATTTTATCGTCCCAAAACTGAATGATTTTGTAATACGGTTTTGAGTCTCGAATAAGTAACTCCTACCTCCATCAATGTGTTCTCCATGAATTCATAATAGTATTAGCAATACAATCTGTCCTTTTCAGTTAGTAATTCTAAAGCGTAACATCTTTGAAAATCCTCCCTCATTAGAGAGCATTACTGAAATAATGAAATGTAACGTTCATCCTTGATCATTTTATTATTATCCATTTCGTTCATCTCAGAACATCGCCCAACTAATAAAATTCATCGATTGCTTTGAAGCATGACAAACAACTTTCAGCGATAATGTACTATCCTTAAACAACTAACTTGACCTTGATGCACCCTCTTCCACTTTGAATCATTTATCCAAGAAATATGTAGACCGAAATGCATAAAAGCAGAAAACCTCAACAACTTCAACAAACCAACCGAAGTTCGTGCGGCTCAAATCTTTTCATTAGCCCCCAACTCTCGAAGGATCATTTCTTCATAGGTAGGGGAAAAGTTCATATAACGCCCCATGTGGCTAATAAGCGCCACTCTTGTTTTGAAGAATCTGTAACATTTTAAGCCTGCAAAATATTACCAATTTGTTTTAAATGCTGTGATTGGTCGTGGCAAGTATGATTTTTTTTCTTAAAATGCCCCTGTGTCGTGATAGTTTTACAATTTAGGTTTTTCTTCATTTCGATCTATATTTTAAAACACTTTCAATAAGGTGTCACCAAGCAGAGAAAAACGAATAAGGACAATATTTTCTGACACATCGATAGAGGAGAATCTAAACTATGATTTTATGCTCAAAAATCATACTGAACTCGCTAAGGTATGCTTTTTAATGGGTATGTTCTATCACGGCCCATGCGCTCGTCATAACGCGCCAACCGTAGTAGGCTGAAAATAGCATTAATTTTTTAAAAAGGCCAATTTTCATTGTAATGAAAAAAAAGTCAAAAACCATATTTTTGAGCATGAATTCAACCCAAAAAATCTTCTTTTAATTTTTTTTAAAATTTTGATTAGTCCATTTTGGTATTCTTTTCATTCAAAAGTGTCTGTAAGTATTGGTGTGTTTTCGGTCTTCGGCTGCTTTCGGGTGTGTTCGGCTGCTAGGCGCGTATTGAATACACAGCGGTGCGTATTTGCAACACAGTTTTGTCCTGTGGCTTCAAATATGGTTTTAAAAAAATCAAGGTTTTTGAAGCAACTATAGCAATTTGAGTAATAATAAATCTTTGGCATATGTAGAAAACACTTTTCTTCAACGATTTCACCCATTTTTAACACAATTTGTACGTGGAATGCATAGAAAATCAGCGATTCGCTTAGGTAGCGCATAATAGCGCATGTTCCCCTACGTACCAGCTGGAACTCTTCCTTTCGCAGCTCACCTTCAGCTTACAAACAGCAGGACATTCACCGCAATCACCAGTGTCTTCCATATAATCTCTTTCGTGGAACCCCTGTGTTAGCTTTGAGAGACTGCCCTTTTTTCCAATAACGTTAATTGGGATAATTAAATATTGTAGTACTACATAAACTCCTTGATAATTTCAATAATTTAGTACGTGGTTCTTCCTCTGTTTTCTATATATATGTATATATATGTATATATATGTATATATATGTATATATATGTATATATATATATATATATATATATATATATATATATATATATATATATATATATATATATAGATATATATATATATATATATATATATATATATATATATATATATATATATATATATATATATATATATATATATATATATATATATTATATATATATATATATATATATATATATATATTATATATATATATATATATATATATATATATATATATATATATATATATATATATATATATATATATATATATATATTATATATATATATATATATATATTTATATATATATATATATATATATATATATATATATATATACTATATATATATATATATATATATATATATATATATATATATATATATATATATATATATATATATATATATATATATATATATATATCTATATATATATATATATATATATATATATATATATATATAATATATATATATATATATATATATATATATATATATATATATATATATATATATATATATATATATATATATATATATATATATATATATATATATATATATATAATATATATATATATATATATATATATCTATATATATAAAAATGAATTTCTGTCTGTCTGTCTGTCTGTCTGTCTGTCTGTCTGTCTGTCTGTTCCCTATAGACTCGGAAACTACTGAACCGATTTGCGTGAAACCTTGGCAGGTGGGGGTATTGGAGGCAGGGGAAGGTTCCTATTATGGTTTGAGACCCCTCCCTCTCTCATGAAGGGAGGGAGGGGCCTCCCAAACAAAAGACAATTGTTTGCATAAGTCGAGAACCCATCAAGCAAATGGTATCAAATTTTGGCATGGGGTGATATTTGGGAACGAGGAATATTTCTATGAATATTTGGTACCCCTCCCTCTTCTCAGTGGGATGATAGGAAGGGGGGAGGGGGGCTACCTTACAAGTTTTCATATTACTCGAAAACTAATCAAGCTAATGGAACAAAATTTGCCATAGGAGGGTAGTGGAATACGAAAAATGGTTCTATGATTATTTCAAACCCCTCCCTCCTTCCATTGGAGATACAGGAAGAAGGGGGGGGGGGCCTTTAACCACTTTTTTATTGCATAGCTTGAACACTATTCGAGCAAATGTAACCAAATTTGGCTAGGAAGGGTATATGGGTACGATAAACAGTTCTATGAATATTTGGTACCCCTCCTTCCTTCCAGTGAGGATATAGAAAAGGGGGGGAGGGTGCTCCTTTACAATTTTTAGCATAACTGGATAAATAATCAAGCAAATGGCACCCAATTTGACGTGGGAAGGTTTATGATTACGATAAATGTTTCTATGATATTTCGTCCTTCAAGTCGGAAAATCTTAAGGGGGAGGGTCCTCCCATATAATTTTTACATCCCTCGGGAACTTACTAAGCATATGAAATGAAATTTGGGTTGAGAGGGTATTTGAGCACAGGGAAGGTTTATGTGAATATTTGGTACTACTGCCTCCTTCCAGTGGGGTGATATGAAGGAGAGAGGGAGATGGGGGGGGGGCTCCTTTACAATTATTCGCATTACTCGAGAACTAATCAAGCAAATGGAAACAACTTTGGCATGGGAAAGCTTTGGCATGAATACGTAAAATGGTTATTAGCTTATTTGAGACTTCTTTCTCCTTCAATTGAGAATGCAGTTAGGGAAGACGGAAGCTCATATATGTATGATTGTTTTGCATAAACCAAAAACTCATCTAACAAATGGAACAATTATTCAATTTAGCAACTGGGGAAGAATTTGGCATAGGAGTGTATTTGAATACACGGAATGTTCAATCTTGATCCTGTTCTTCCAGGTAGGGGATAGGTAGGAAGAGCGGCTCCGATACAAATTTTATAGCATAACTCGACAACTTACAAATCAATCGAAACCAAATTTGGCATGAGAGGGTATTCGAGCTCAAGATATGTTTTTTTTCCGGTAGTTTAGCATCACTACCACAAATCAGTGGAACGATATAGAGGAAAAACAGAGCATTGATAAAATTTGTTTAATATTTCTAAAACTTATCGAGAAAATAGAATTATCATGGGAGCAAATTTGTGTACAAGCAATGTTTCTTCGATGGTTTGAAAACCCCTTCTCTTGCCAGAGGGGAGATATACAGTAGGGAGAGGGAAACCAATTTTTTGAATAACTCGAGAACTTATCGAGAATGGGGCCATATATGACGTGGGATCGTATTTGTATACAAGAAGTGTTTTTCTGATGTTATGAGACCCACCTTCTTTCAATTAGGGATATAGGAATGGGGGTAATTCGTATGATAATTCGAGAACGAATAGGTAAAATAAATGTCCCATGATGTTATTTTGTTACTGAAAATGCTCACATGATAGTTTGACAAAGTTTCATATTTATAAAAAAAATATTTTGGCATAAGTTATAAACTTTTTAAGCAAAGAAATTCAGAGTCATAAAAAGGATTAAAACACGGATTTAAAAAAATTATTAAGATTTCAAAATAAAAAATTTGCAAATTCATTTTGAAAAAAAAAAAATTAATGATATTGAAATTGAACTTCAAATTTTGTGCAAATAAATAACAAGTTGAATAACTAGGTACCACGTTTCAAAAATTTTTGAAGGTCACACCGGGTCAGCTAGTATATATATATATATATATATATATATATATATATATATATATATATATATATATATATATATATATATATATATATATATATATATATATATATATATATATATATATATATATATATATATATATATATATATATATATATATATATATATATATACATATATATACATATATATACATATATATAGAAAACAGAGGAAGAACCACGTACTAAATTATTGAAATTATCAAGGAGTTTATGTAGTACTACAATATTTAATTATCCCAATTAACGTTATTGGAAAAAAGGGCAGTCTCTCAAAGCTAACACAGGGGTTCCACGAAAGAGATTATATGGAAGACACTGGTGATTGCGGTGAATGTCCTGCTGTTTGTAAGCTGAAGGTGAGCTGCGAAAGGAAGAGTTCCAGCTGGTACGTAGGGGAACATGCGCTATTATGCGCTACCTAAGCGAATCGCTGATTTTCTATGCATTCCACGTACAAATTGTGTTAAAAATGGGTGAAATCGTTGAAGAAAAGTGTTTTCTACATATGCCAAAGATT
Organism: Uranotaenia lowii; assembly: GCF_029784155.1. Taxonomy (NCBI): domain Eukaryota; kingdom Metazoa; phylum Arthropoda; class Insecta; order Diptera; family Culicidae; genus Uranotaenia; species Uranotaenia lowii. Next base: position 106,071,136 of record NC_073691.1, on the reverse strand, counting down.
TATTATTACTCAAATTGCTATAGTTGCTTCAAAACCTTGATTTTTTAAAACCATATTTGAAGCCACAGGACAAAACTGTGTTGCAAATACGCACCGCTGTGTATTCAATACGCGCCTAGCAGCCGAACACACCCGAAAGCAGCCGAAGACCGAAAACACACCAATACTTACAGACACTTTGAATGAAAAGAATACCAAAATGGACTAATCAAAATTTTAAAAAAAATTAAAAGAAGATTTTTTGGGTTGAATTCATGCTCAAAATATGGTTTTTGACTTTTTTTCATTTACAATGAAAATTGGCCTTTTTAAAAAATTAATGCTATTTTCAGCCTACTACGGTTGGCGCGTTATGACGAGCGCATGGGCCGTGATAGAACATACCCATAAAAAGCATACCTTAGCGAGTTCAGTATGATTTTTGAGCATAAAATCATAGTTTAGATTCTCCTCTATCGATGTGTCAGAAAATATTGTCTTATTCGTTTTTCTCTGCTTGGTGACACCTTATTGAAAGTGTTTTAAAATTTAGATCGAAATGAAGAAAAACCTAAATTGTAAAACTATCACGACACAGGGGCATTTTAAGAAAAAAATCATACTTGCCACGACCAATCACAGCATTTAAAACAAATTGGTAATATTTTGCAGGCTTAAAATGTTACAGATTCTTCAAAACAAGAGTGGCGCTTATTAGCCACATGGGGCGTTATATGAACTTTTCCCCTACCTATGAAGAAATGATCCTTCGAGAGTTGGGGGCTAATGAAAAGATTTGAGCCGCACGAACTTCGGTTGGTTTGTTGAAGTTGTTGAGGTTTTCTGCTTTTATGCATTTCGGTCTACATATTTCTTGGATAAATGATTCAAAGTGGAAGAGGGTGCATCAAGGTCAAGTTAGTTGTTTAAGGATAGTACATTATCGCTGAAAGTTGTTTGTCATGCTTCAAAGCAATCGATGAATTTTATTAGTTGGGCGATGTTCTGAGATGAACGAAATGGATAATAATAAAATGATCAAGGATGAACGTTACATTTCATTATTTCAGTAATGCTCTCTAATGAGGGAGGATTTTCAAAGATGTTACGCTTTAGAATTACTAACTGAAAAGGACAGATTGTATTGCTAATACTATTATGAATTCATGGAGAACACATTGATGGAGGTAGGAGTTACTTATTCGAGACTCAAAACCGTATTACAAAATCATTCAGTTTTGGGACGATAAAATAAAAATATGATGAAAAGTGGTAGTAACTATAACAGAAAAGGACATAACAGCGTTACGAAAGAATTATCAATTTAAGCAAACAAATATTCAATCTAATGAATTGATAGTTTAATTTTTCATTCAAAGAAAAGAAGAGATGTATAGTTTTATCGGAATCACATCTTCTATAAAAAAATAAAAAAAAAATTGTAAGATCTGAGTGCCAAACTTGATTATACGACTTATGCTGAGACTTGCTGAGTAAAAAAAGAAAGGAAAAAAAAGCATCTGAAAGTGAGTGGAAGGACCGGATGAATTTGTGACTGGATTTAAGGAACACGATCCGGAAGACCCTACAATCGTGCTTGAGTTAAGAGATTTGAATTTGTCAAGCGGCTCATTTGAGAACAGGAAGTTGTTTAATTGGAAAAGAAATGGAAAGCTACCACAAGATTAACAAACCACTCTGAAGAGAAATCAAGCACTTAAATTAAATTATAAAGCGCTTAAATTTCGCAGCGCACAAGGAATACGAAAAGCTTTATATTCTGTATTGGAGCTGGGTTTAATTGCCTTTTAGAGGACAGTCAATTGTTCATACCAGATTTGGTCGTATCAAATGAATGGAAGTTACTCGTGTCGCGTTGATTTTAAAACGATTGAAAATGCAATATTTTGTAAACAAAAACATTTTTTCTGGAGGTGTTGTGTCAGGAGTTGTTCGTTTTTTTTCTAGAGAGGAAGGGAGATGTGCGGTGCACAAGTTAACACATACTGCATAGATTGCATTGACCGTGTGTGGCGCGTACGAATACATCCCAACGGTTACTATTTGTCTCTCTCATCAGCGTCGCCTCCTCCTTTCGGGCGTCAGCAGTTGAACGAGTAAGTCGAGTGTACGTGGTGTATTATTGTCTCGTGATTCGGGTGATTTCATGTGCATAATTAGCAATTGCACACCGCTGACTTGAAACAGCGGTGAAGTTGTTCTTTAAGTTGGGCCGACAATCCAGGAAAATATACCACGTCGCAATATGAGAAGAGAGGCATAACTATTGCACGAACAAGCTTCAGTCGTGTGGCGGTAGGTAGTAGCGTTTTAAAGTTGCGAAAGGTTCGAAGTGTGCAGTAAACTCTGGAGACAACTGAGTTTACTTGTTTCTTCCAGTTGAGGTTTTCATCCATCAGGAGCCCGAGGTTTTTCACGTGCTTTTCCAGGGTGATATTTACACCACAAAACAAGATGTTGTTTGCAGGAGCTACGGAACCGGACTTCGAGAATATTATTGCTTGCGTCTTCTTGGGGTTAGGCTTAAGAAAATTTTGTATGCTCCATCTCTCTATAGCATGAAGATCGGCGTTAATTTCGTCAATCAGACGATCGACCTCTGACACCGGACCAGATGTGTAAATTTGAAGGTCGTCGGCATAAAGGTGATAGTCACATTTGAGGCAGGTTGGCAGACTGTTGATATAAAGCGCAAAAAGGAGAGCGCTTAAGCACGATCCTTGGGGAGTGCCATCGGCCAATGATCTTTCGGATGAAGTTGTTTGTCCGCATTTCACTTTTTGTACTCTGCTTGTGATGAATGATTTGACCAGGTTTCCAGCTTCGGGAGAGAATCCAAACTCAGAACGAAGCTTAGCGTTCAAGAGTGAATGTTTGACGCTGTTGAAGGCCAGGGAGAAATCAATGAGGACCATTACCGTGCATCGATTTCCGTCTAGATTTGAGACGATGTCGTGGGTGACTTTTACAAGTGCTGTTGTGGTGCTGTGGTGCTTTCTGTATCCTGACTGGCAACGGGCCATCACAGCAGGGTTGCATCCATCGAGATACTCTGCGATTTGATCCAGCAGGATTTTTTCCAAGATTTTGGACACAGCCGGTAACACGCTAATAGGCCGGAAGTCTTTTGGGTCGGCTGGGTGGGTCGTTTTTGGAATGGGGGTCACAATTGCATTTTTCCATACTGTTGGAAAATGTTCACTGTCAATGATCGCATTGAATACATGACAAAGCAACGGTAGCACAAAAGGACAGAGCATTTTTATGAAGTTTATGGGGATTCCGTCACTTCCAACAGCATTAGATTGAATTTCGAAGATTTTTCTAGAAATCGTAGTAACATCGGTATGCCTGAACTTCATGGTATTGGTAAACGGAGACGCATGAAATCGATTTTTGGTGTAGATGGGTCTGTCGTCAGGTCTATTTTCCAAGTGGCCTTCAGCAAAGAAAACATTAAGCGCTTCTATATCAGTCACTTCGGCAGATTGCGATTTTTTGGAGTTGTGAATCCCTTCCCTACGTAAGTTGTTCCACAACTGTTTAGCAGGTAGGTCAGAGGAAAGATGATGATTTGCGAAACTACGTTTGGCTTGATGAACCAGCGTGTTAGCCCTGTTCCGAGTTCTTGTGTACTCAATCCACTGTGCGTCACCTCGTGATCTATTGGGGTTACGTATGTAAAGTGAATAGGCTAGATTACGAAGAGTAACAGCGCGTTCAACTTCTCGCGTCAACCAAGGTACACGCTTGTCTCTCACAACGATTTGGTGCTCTGGTGCATGCCGATCGAGTAGAGAGCGCAGCAGTTCCGTAGTCATTTCGGCTTTGGTTTGGTTAGATTCAGAATCGAATGAGGCTTGAAGATTGAGCTCTTGGTAATCGGCATGCAAGGAGAGAATGTCTATGTTTCGAAAATTACGGACCATGATACGTTGAGGAACTGGGTTCTGAATGCGTACATTGGCTACAAGGTAGATTGATTTTTTTTTTGTTGGATGCGTGAGTCAGTGAAGCGGTGATGAGTCCTTCACCAGGAGACCATCCTGGGCGGACTGTCCCAGAATGGATGGACACGAAAACCTGCGGGGGAGACTTTATTATATGTTTTTACGTGCTAAACCAGGTTATACGCTTCCCAAAAACCCGTTCGTGATTGGGAAATCAGTAGAGGAACACGCAGAAAGGTGGAAGGAGGCTACTTTGAAAAACGCAAATCATGGTATGTTATCAAAATTCGTAGCAAGGACCAAGGTAGAAAGTTATTCACTCTAACTGCGTTGAAAGATGGTACGCCCATAGAAATTGGTCGCCATCCAGAGCTGAATTCGCGAAAGTTTGTGGTTTTGTGTAACGAAGTGGATGATATGACTGAAAAAGAAATAGAGAACTGTCAAAACAAAGCTGACTAAGTTTCAGTCAGTTTTCTATAGGTCGTATGTGCTGCTTAGCATGCTTCAAGATAATCGCTGTTGAAGTTTCGTTCGAAACTTGATGAACGAACGTTCATCATGTTGCATGAAAAAAATAATCATAAAAGTTTCATATTATCTTTTTTCCTTCAAATTTGTTAGAAATACATAGTTTAAAACAGCTGGATGCTAAAGTGATATGTGAAAGTCACCCGCTTTGAGATGCCTAGAATCAATACTGCTGAGTAAGACTGATCGTCAAGAATGTTCTTGTATTTGACTGTACATAGGTGATGCATTTTCTTACATAAATTACTGTTCAAGAAGTACGAAAACTTAAACCGAAGTTGTTAGTTATCTTAACTATCATAGTAGTGCAAAAATAAAGAAAGTGAAATTTCGCCCAGTTAAAAGAAACTCTGATTTCATTTATTTAGCAATAAATTAAAGCCGTCCATTTTACTGAGACATTGGATTCATTTTTTGTGAGTTCATATACGATTACGCCTTTTTGAAAACTGGGCACTTTAAAGTTGATTTGTAACTTTCGAACGGCACAATAGATGGCACTGTTTGTAGTCAATTTCTAACGTATTTTTTGGGTGATAGCATTTGAAATTTTACACACTTTTTTGACGATTTTTTGTTCGAGCTTGTACGTCTGTTCTCTGTGGTATCACTAAGAAGACTGCTGATGGTATCGTTAACACACCAACTCTGGTGTTGACGATTAATTGTACTGTTGTACCGGAATTCATAAATTTTGGATCACTGAGAGTTCGAACAAGGCCCTACTATCCGCAACCGATGTTGTGCCGGCAGTGCCTTACTTACGGCCACACAAAAGCAAGATGTCATTATCAGATGGCGTGCACAATTTGCTCTTTCAACCACGGAAGCGCAAATTGTACTTCAAAAGTAAAGTTTTGCCGAAATTGCAAACAAAACCATTCTCCTACTGATAGGTCCTGCCCAATATGGGTTTTTGAATCTGCTGCTCTAAAACTGCAAACCGAAAAGGGAATAACGTTAACAGCCGCACGCAAATTAGTTGATAATAATAATTCTAGCTCATCGTATGCCGACATCGTAAAGCGACAAATTGAAGCACACAATCTGCACCGAACAAAACAACCAGACCAGCAAGCACCACAACGAGAAGTTCCGATCCAACAAGAAGACATTCAACAGCAGCAGCAAACAAGCAAGGAGATACCGAAGAGAGATCGCTTCACTGCAGCCACCACAAACCCAATTCCCGTGTTGGATGCTGATTCCCCTCCTAAAGCTTAGTTCTTTTAGAAATGGGACACTTTCTTCTGCTTCTAGCTCGTTTACTAGTTATCTGATATTCAAAATTTTGACAGCATTTTACTGCCTGTAAAAAGTACTATTCAACACAATAGGTTTTTTTTTTCAAAATTTTACATTCGCGCGTTTTTGAGTTATTCACGATGCAAGAGAAAAAGAAAAAAATAGTATTGCACAGTTTTCTTCAAATTCCATCATTATTATATTGATAGCTTACAAAACCGTTGATAATTCACAGAAATACTTTGTGTTAGTGGTGGAAAAGTATGCAAACACTGTCAAAAATGTCCACAAAGTTCAAATCAAGCATTGGAGTGAAGCACATGATCGGCAACTACGGTTAAGAGTCATCAGGGAAGTCAAGTCTCATACCAACATTTTTAATTTTGAATAAGCGAAAAACTAAGTGTAGATCGCTGAAATTTCCAAAAAAAAATCTCCGATAAACTGAAAGTGTTGCCTAGTGATAAGTCATTCAAACCTAACCTCAAACAACAATGTTTTGGATAGTTCCAGAGCTCGTAAGCTGTATAGCCGGTACCGAGGCTATGAGACAGATGATTTTTGATGAACGACAAAACTCATGAAATACCCTATTTCAAACAAATTCCAGCATTTGAATCCTATTCCATGTCTGCTCGTGGCAAGGTCCCGAGCATATTAAAGTATATATTTGCTGGTTGTTTTGTTAAAAAAAATGAATGATTTTCTAAAATTCTGATCCAGTGGAAAGAAACGTGTGATAGCGAGCCGAGGTGCTACGGTTGGTGGCCTACACACGAATGCCGTGATGCGTGCACAGGCAACCCAAGTATGCTACTCGAGGTCATGAGGCGGAGGCGTACATGGCTATATTGATAGTAGATCTTACTTACAGTATGACGCATGTTTATGACATCACCACATCTCCCTTTTTCTCTAAATAAAATAATTTTTGTTATTGTGAGTCCGTTCAAAGATTTTATTAATATAATGAAATGTGATCCTTCCGCTTATGATTTGGTATATATTTAATTAATAGACACACTTCCTTTGTCTCTTAAGACAACTAGCTGATTGATCTTTTATTGTTCCGTATTGTTAAATGTCTAGTCTCGAATCAACTTTGAGACCGACTTCCACGGTGCATCCTTTTCCGAAGATTTCAATTGATACTTCAATACACTTACAATTCGAGGTCAAACAACTATTCTATTCTATTCTATTTTTATTTATTTAAAGAGGATTGTAACCTTCGTGGTCATTCAGTGGTACTTTTGTCAAACAACTTTGTATATAAACAGTGTTGGTTTATTTTTCTTTTTCATGAACGAACTAAGAATGATTGATGTATCACAATTTTTTTTAAGCAAAAGACTTTCATTCAAGCATCAGTTCCCTCATCCTTCTTTTTTCCTTTTTTTTTTTTTTTAAATACATCAACTGAAACAATAAGTCGTCATTGTGAAGACTTTTCTTTATTTTTCGTTAGCAATCCAAACCTTTTCCATGTTTTTTTATTTATGTCTAAATAACTAGCAAAGTCACTGAAAACTAATGACGAGTTAGGGAAACTCCATTTTAGCTAAAACTTTTCTGAATAAACTCTGGTATTTTTTTTTTCTCAAGGTGATTTTAAGTTAAAATGTTGGATTACTTCACTCAAAACTGTTTCTGAACAAACTTGTTACATGGCTTTACTCAAAGCTTATTTTGAGTAAACATCCATTTTGATCATTTCATTCAGAGATGTTCCGAGTATTTTTTTTTCTTCACCCAAATCTTGCACTTAAACATCTCAGTCAACCCGATTTTTTATCGAGTTTTCCTCTCTCGAATATGACCCTTTACATACCGAAAAAACCTGTCTTCTACTTTTGTATACTCATTGGTTTTAATGTATTCTCGGCGACTTTTCAACGTAGGGTTAAATCTGATTCAAGTGTCCATCTTAGAAATCAAGAAAACTCATAAGTCGTTACGACATCTTTTTCAGATAATTTATTATCAAATTTACTTATACACCATATACTAAATATAACATGAGTTCGATATCTTATCAGTTTTTATAATCAGTTGGCGTTCATGTTGCTATGACGCATTAATTAGATCAGTAAAAACGATCAGAATTTTCCGTTTTTTTTTATTTTTCTTTAAATTTATATAAGTAGTGTAAATTCAGAAGTTTTGATCTACTATGTTTGTTGCTGCGAATCACCATTAAGCATAAACTCATCACATATCTCATCAAACTTTAGAAGAAGTTCTAGAAAAGCTGTCAAAGCAAACTTTCATGAAAACGAGGTAAATGTGTTTCTACAATTTTTTTAATGTAATGTCACTTAGTACAGTCACTTTCCTCAGGATATATGTAATAAGTATTTATATGTAATTTTTATTCATATGTCTTTTTTTTAATAAATTTACTTGTGATATTGAAGTTATCAATTACTGCCGCAGAGAAAATTGATTCATGATCAATCTTTTCTTACTCAAACCCACCAGAAACAAAATCGAAGGCTTGGATGGTACTCATCAGGAGGTTTTCTAAAACTCAAACTTGTTTACATCAACAGTTAATATAAAAGTTAAATTTGTCTTATGCTTTAAACTCTGTTAATTTTGAGAAAACTCTAGAACACAATGTAATCTGTTCTTTTTTTTACTTCTATAAAGACACTTTTTCTTTGAACTTTCATTTATGTTTCCTTCAAATCACTCAAAGCTGTTACTAAGCAATTTTCAAATGGTTTTCCATTCAAAGCCAATTTAAAGAAATTTTCTGAACAAAATTAAACACAAAACCTTCTTGTCTTCATGAATTGACTATACTTTTCATCCATTATTAAGTCTCAAAACCAATTCTGAGAACACTATGATCAATAATCTTACTCAAAACCATTTCTGAGTAAACTCTTAAACTTTTTAACCATATAATACAACTCTCTCTTCCGTTTTTTTCATGACAACTCGATTTTTCACCTTTGTTACTCTCAAAACCAATTCTGAGAATACTAAAACCGATCATTTCACTCAAAACCATTTCTGAGTAAACTTTGAAATTTTTGACTATATTCAACCAAATTTTCTGATGTATGAATACTTCTGTTTTCTTCCTCTTTATTACTCTCAAAACCAATTCTGAGAATACTAAAATCAATCACTTTACTCAAAACCATTTCAGAGTAAACTATTTGTTTCAATTTTATCCTTTGAAACTGTTTCGTTTATCAACAATCATACGAATAATCATTTATCTGAAAAAAAAACATTAAGTGCGTGTTATTATTCCTCTTGGCTTGGATTTTCATTATGTTGTATAGTGCAGTATTATCATTTGCATATAACCTGTTTTGTTCTAGCAACAGTAAACACGAAGACATCAGGAACAAATGAGAAGAAAAAGTGTCAAATACTATTACTATACGCTCCAAAATACGAAAATTTTGATCTTGGGTACTTATTGCCAATTGCTGCTACTTACATTGTTTGGTTTACCATCCTCCGACTATTGAAAACATCATATTTCTGTATACTGAAATATTTTTTTCACAAAAATATAGAAAAAGTAGAATTTATTACTTGTCGTTTTCATTGATAAAACTCATAAACATATTGTAGTATAACATAGTAGTAATTTATTGCCTAATAGTTCATAAACGCTTTGAGACCTGTATAAATTCTGTGAGATTTTTTTTATTTTCATTGATATATATCATGATCTCCATCTATCGGATTGACCAAAACATTTGTTAAAATTCACATCTTATTTATATCTATCAATACCTTCCACCTATAAAATTCCATCATTTTGTACCGTTGAGATGTACATAGGCACTTTACGAAATCTCAAAATTGATGCGTATAATTTCCAACTGATCCCACCATTAGATCTGATTGCTCTTCGACGTCTTTAAACAATATTTCATCATTTTGCTTTTGTCATACATTTTTTTTCACCAACACTACAATACTTCATCTTCTATATTCTTTAATACTTTATACGGGTTATTTCATAAATCAATTCTCATAATTTTTATTTATAATGAAAATATTTAACATTTGGCTCACCTATCATTTTTTTTCATAATCTATGAAATTATTTTTAAAGTATTTATATTTAATACAACCATACCCGATCTATCTTATTCGGTTGGCCACCCATATAAGTTTGGGAATCTATTTAAAATAAACGAACTATCCTTTGAAACATATCGCAGAATTAAATAAAAATGGCGACTCAACATCGCTTCCTACAAACCCGCTACTTCATTCAAAATGTCAGAAGCACTCATTTAAATGTCACAATACATTCCAATGCCATTCGATAAACGCCTATCTTTCCTTCCAAATTTCACTTAAAACTGTTTCTATGTAAACTTAATTTGGAGTATTGAAACACATAAATATAGTTTACTATGAAAAAGATTCAAAGCGCTTCTCAGTAAATTTAACTTCAAGTTCGTCTTCTCCACTCAAAACCAGTTTTGAGTCGACTTTTTCTTTCTCAACTATTTTCAAAGCATATCATGCTAAGCCTTTTTCTAATGGTTCCCTTAAAACTTCTGAATTATCGAACATTTGTTATTCTGCATCTTTAGTTGATAACGTTCCAAAAATCCGAGGTTAATTTGTCCATGATTATCGTTTTCCAGCCTCTAATATCATGTATTATGATGAAATTGAACACTGTACTGTACAATCATGTTTGTTCTATGTACATTTCAACATATTTGCTACGAAACTCGTTGTCGATTCATTTAATAAAATATAATTTTATTGCTTTGGCAAAATTGTTATGTTTTAACGTCGTCATATCAACCATCAGGTTTTTTTTCTGAAGCAGCTAAAATCACGCTGTTCAACCTGAAAGTCATTTATATTCCTCACAGTCGCTTATGCGCCAACCCAGCAACCATTAGTTTACTCATTTTTAGCAGTTTATTGAATGCTCAGACCCTTGGTCGAAATTTATCTGTTGATGAACACGAAACATTGAATAATCATATAATGATTCCAGAAACTCGAATTTCACTCCAACTTCAAACTAGAGCATTAGACGCAAACTATGTCACGTATATGTTTCCCAATATACTTTCTCTCAATCAAAAATAAAATTTCAACACGATTTCATTCGTACGAATAGAAAGCTAAACTCTACCTTTTCAATAAAAAGAACATTATACTAGAAATCTGTACACCACTGTAGTAGGTTCATATCGTCATCTGTTGCAACAAGCTGAAAATAAGAAAACATCTACTAAGGTATCGTTGCGCCTTTGCTCCTTCTGTGTCGCCGGCCTGATAAAAAAAACTTCAAGCTTATCGAGCACCCGCCCTCATCTATGTGGGCACTCTGATAGCAGACTGATTTTTTTTACGCTGCATCCAAGGGCGTCTCTCTCTCTCCCTTGCTAGAGCACAACCAGCGTGTTGGCGGCTGAACTTACGATCATACGATCATGCGGCGATAATTTACCGTTAACTCTGTAACCACTTGGTGAAGTTCCCTGGGCTCACGCATGTCTCTATTTAAATCATTTTATTAGATTGATATAGGAATATTCCTTTCTGCCAGAATATTCAAGCTCTGCGTTCATTTAGCATTCACAATTCGACATAGAAATTGTACATACCTGATCGATAATTTCATGCAATACCATAATCAATTTCACCTCTGTAAGGGAGGTTACCAATTTCCCTTACTTATTTATTTGATGAATTTTATTTTCCATATGATCATATATTTTTTCAATATGATAACATCACTGTAACCCATCTTTCTATCACTGTAAAATTTAGAATTATTCTTTTCACACATTAGCACTAACTTTTCTCATTTTCTCTTTTTTTTCAATTTACAATTGTGTATATTCTCAGGAATCATCTATCAACCAGCTTTGTTATAACTTTCAACAAATCAATTTTTCCCATTTCACATCTATGAAGCACACATTACAAAGCAAATTGATTGCCAATATTATTTTCAAATTCCACACGCGGCGATGCACTTTCCGATTTTTTTCTTGAAACAATCTCGAGCAGAGATGAAATTTCTTTCTGCACGCGTTAGGTACATTTTTCGTCGCCACTTGTGATAGCGAGCCGAGGTGCTACGGTTGGTGGCCTACACACGAATGCCGTGCTGCGTGCACAGGCAACCCAAGTATGCTACTCGAGGTCATGAGGCGGAGGCGTACATGGCTATATTGATAGTAGATCTTACTTACAGTATGACGCATGTTTATGACATCACCACAAAACGAAAATTTTCAAAACGAAAACTGTAGTTTTCGTTGTTTTTTAAAGCCTAAAAAGAGTAATCTTGTATGTACTCTTCGCAATCTACGATCATTACTAACGGATTATACTTTAATTTCAATCTCATGATGGTTTTACTTCGTTATTGTCAGATTTTGCCAGCAGAAACTCCATTAAAAGGGCTTTAAAGTGGCTCCAAAATTATCAAGTTTTGGCAATTTCGAAACAGCTGTATCCGCTAAATTGGCCTCAGTATCTTAAAAAAAAATTATTGGACCGAAAAGTAGCAGAAATTGAAGGAGGAGGATGTAGCAACCAAAAATACAGATTAGACGAAGTATAAATTTGAAAATCAGATCAATATCATAACTGAAAAAAGTGTGCACCGGTCGACGGGAGGTACCAAGAATGAAGTAGAAATTTTTCTTTAAAAAAAACGAAAAATATTTTTTTTTTCAAATTTTTTCATGAATTATCATAAGATTAGCTTCATTTCCTTCAAAGAAAGTATTTAGATCAAATGAATGGTTTTTGAGATACACGCATTTGTAACTGTCCCATTTCTAAAAGAACTAAGCTTTAGGAAAAGAATCACATCACAGCCGCCCCCTCCCGTGCTGACAGAAAATGTGGAAGACAATCGTCTGCCCATAGTTGGAGACAACAGTCCAATTCTGACCCGTTCACGGAGTGCAAATCGCATTAACACTAGAAGAACCGGCAAATTGAATAAACCTATTCGGACCGTGACCAGTTAAAATGACTGGTAAAGGGGAAATTTTTTATATCATAATATTTTTAACTTTTTTCTTTTCAAATTATTTTGTTAGGCTGGAACAAATATTAATTTCTTCTTTTGTCACCCCTCCCCCCTTCGAAATTTCCAAAAACCCGAAGGGGGAAATAAATAAAATTTGAAGGAATTTATGTAAATTCCAATGAAAAATTCCAATATCTGAAAGATTACAAGACTAAAAAACAAATTTAAGAAGATGGGAGTTATTTCACCTTTTGTTTTCTTGATTTCATCGAATTATTCGATAAAAAATTACTTGATTTATGAGTTTTGTGCAAAAATATAGTATGCAATTTTGTTGCATACAAGCTTCCGTGCAATTTATTCCAATTTATTTGTTTTTCGCATTATTTTTTATTGTCTACCCCCCCTCGCGATGTTTCAATTCCGAGTGACAAAAGAAGGATTTGAAATTTGTTCCGGCCTTATTGATTCGATAACATTTTTGTTATAAAATGAAAATATTTTTTAACCATGGGTGCACGGGATCCCCTCATTTCGGCATAGTTGACGAATGCGTGTATGTCAAAAAATGTCAAATTTCAAATAATTATCAAAAAACTAAAACACATTATCAATTTAATTATAAAATCATGTTAGATGGCTATGGTTGACCATGGGTGCACGGTTTCACTTCAATTTTGTTTAAGTAGATATTTTCTGGCATCCATCGCTCAGAAATTTTTCAACACGTTGCCTTTAAATTTTACCTGATATTGTAGGTTTTGAAGCATATTTTTTTCTATAAGTAGAGCAATTTACCATGGGTGCACGGATTCACCGCCATTCATCCAAAATCATTTTTTTGCATGCTAAAGGTAAAGAATAAAGACTTTTATAGATTCAAATGAAAATTTGTGTTATATACATGGTTTTTCACCATGGTTGCACGGATTAACCGCGTTTTAATCAAATATTGGACTTTTTGCAAATTTTTAAAAAGCACAAATCTTCACTAACCCAATGTCGAAACCATGTCTTTCATGTTGAGACATAATGATTTAAATAACGATTTTTACTTTAAATTCCGTTTTTTCATTCCTGGAAAAGAAATATTTCAATTGTATCATGGAATAATAAATTTAATTGTTTATTATTAGAAAACAGGTTTTTGCAATCGTATATTTATCTGATAAGATCTGATCAACTTCCAAGAAATTGGAAAACGGTTACCATGGACCGAGTGAATTTTAGGAATTATATGCATCAAGTTATGTCGTGCGACGGAAAACAGTGAAAATAAAAAAAATCACTATTGTCAAATGTACACGTTGATTTGTTTTTTTCTTAAAAGTTCTTCGATTGACCAATATTGCATTTCAAATACCTATCATATCTAACTCATAAATATTTTGTGTTCTGAAGCAAGTTGAAATCTATTTATTTCTATATAATTTACAACGGCGAATTTACAGCCATTCCGTGCACTCATGTTGAAATATCTTAGCACTGATGTGGTCTATCAGATAGGCTTGCGCGAGTCTGGTCTAGGTATGCCATGCGTATTGGGTTCGATTCCCGGTATCGGCAAGAAAACTCTTGGGTTCAAACCCCATAAGTTGCCGATAGGTAAGATGTGTTTCCTCTTATAATAAGAATGTTCAATAAGAATGTTCAATCGGTGCCAGCTAACCAGGTATATAACCAGGTGCCGGAATACCTGTAAGTGAACTTGCATTGGAAATTTGTCGAACCTAATAATCTTAAAATGTATGTGAATATATACTCGTGCAGGAACTGCGGTGAATCCGTGCACCCATGATGGATAACCAACATATAAAAAATATTCCGTGCACCCATGTTGAAATATCATTTAAATTATTCAGTTTCATAGCTGATGTCTTTAAATTTGAATAAATGCACAATTCATAATTATTTGACTCATTCTAATTTAGTATAAAACATATTTATCACCTAAAACTACTCGATTACTCGAATGGACATGTATTAAATCTAACATAACTTTTACAAATCTTGATGAAATTTCGCCAAATTTGGACAGAAAGTTCGATTATAGTTGAGCAACATAACAGACCAAAAAAATTGGGAGTCAAGCGCTTGAAGCGCCACACAGCGGCCAATCCGAGAACTTTTTCTACAAATCTTCACGACTTCGCATCGAAAATCAATAATTTCATAACGAATGACACACTTCTGCTCATCACAAATAAACTAGGGCTCATTGTCTTGAATGTAGATTGTAAATAAAACCAAAAGCAAGCGAAAAAAAATTATCTTGTTTGAGTTATGGGGTTGAGAATTTTACCAGTCATTTTGACTGGTCACGGTCCGAGTGTCCATGGCGAAATTTTTCTCGCTTATTAAAAGAGCTAGTGGAATAAAAAAATCACAGTTTTGTACAGATTCAAAATTCATGAAAAGTCGTATTTTTGCGAATTTTTTAAGCGAAGTATTTAAAAGATATTCAACAAACAAAGTGTCCAACCACACCCAAAATTCAGCCTCTGTGCCAATGGCGTGTAGTCAATTACATGTGTGTTCAATGGAAGTTAGTCGAAACAGGTTGAAATAGGTCGAAACAAGTAGGAATGGATTTTGACAGTTGGTAATCTGTCTCTTTTCAATTGACTTCGACCGATTTCAACCAGGTCGTCCGTTGAACATACTTACACCAATACTAATGCGTGTTTTGTGCGTTTTGCACACGAATTTCTAGACAGACCGAAACAGATCACGTGAAAATTTAGACGCGTATTGTAACGGGCTAGAAAACAAGCTTATATGCATGGAATCCTTAAATGTATTGAAATAAAAAAAAATCGTAATATTAAATGAGACTGAAAAAGCGATGATGGGACAATCTGAATTTATTTTTCCATGCATCTGCAGAGTTCCGCGACATTTTGGCGGTTTGCTTTTTGTGGATGTGTTCACATTAGTAGACCATCTTGGTCTTAGCCGTCCGCAAACAAAAAATGAATTACAAAATTTGCGTGGACGTGTTTCAAACGCATTCGAGAGGTAAAACCATTAAATTTCTTAAAATAAGATAACTTTATGACAAGTTTTTATTTCATTCATTCCCCCCGGGGCATGTGCAAACGTCTTCTACCGCACAGCACAGGAATAATTGCAGGAAGAGTTAGCACAGCAACAATCCCACCGACACGAAACACACAGAACCGACTGCCGACTGAATCCAAGCATCCAGAGCACTTGATGAGAATGAAATGGCGAAAACGAAACAAAAACATGCTCTCTGTCTGACACACACGCTGCATGTGTGTTAGTGTGGTAGAAACGAATCCTGCTTTCGAGCTGGATCGGTTTCGACTAGTTTCGATCGATTTCAACTTGCTCCGTTGAACAACGACCAGACCTGTTTCGACCAAAACATGAGCCCTTTGAACAACGACCACTTGACAGAAACTAGTCGAAACCAATCGCTACTTACGATTGAACGCAGCTTACATAGCATCATTGGTACAAGAAGATAATATGTCTGTTCAATCAACTCTAGTAGAAACGGGTCGAAACAAGTAGAAATGGATTGATAGTTGATCACCTGTCTCTTTCCAATTGACTTCGACCGACTTCTACCAAGTCGAAACTAATCCTGCTGCCGAGCTGGATTGGTTTCGACTAGTTTCAACTTGCTCCATTGAACAACGACCTGACTAGTTTCGACCAAAACATTGGCTCGTTGAACATCTATCAGTTAACAGAAACCAGTTGAAACCGATTTTTACTAACGATTGAACGAAGCTAATGCGATCGGTGCTGATTCGATTTGCTCCCACCGGCATTAATCTCCCAAGTTAACCGAATTGCGTATGTCTGAATGAAACAAAATAAAAACGTTTTCACGTCCCTCCCTATCGCATCACAAGACGAAGAAGGATGGAAATAAATACCGGCCAACACCAGGCAGCCAGCGAACCGAGCACTGTGCGTGTGAATGTAGCAAAAGCAACAACAAAAACATCCTTCTAATTCAATCCCTTCAATTCACCGGCAAACAACCACGGCCGAGCTGTGCGTGTGTATGCAGTAAAAGCAACAACAAGAAAAACATTCCTTCAATTCAATTCGCCGGCAAACAACCACGGCTAAGCTGTGCGTGTGTATGTAGCAAAAGCAACAAGAATATATTCCTTCAATTCACCGGCAAACAAGCACTGGCCAAGCTGCCCGGCTTTAGCAGCTGTGTATATGTAGCGTGTATATGTAATAGCAGGCAGTAAGCAAAGCACAGTTCTCATTCAATGGTTTTCCCCTTTCCTCCACTCCCGTTCCCTTTCCCGTTTCCATCGCAAGACAAATGAATACCTTGAAAGGAGGCCAAACGCCGGGAAGCCACTGTCGGGCTGATGTCATGCTGAAGCAACTAACAACGCAACGCAACGCAACGTTCCAATAAGATTGCGTTGCAACGCATTGGTATGTCATGCTGGCGCGACCTGTCACTTTGAAATTCCCTACAAATCATCACTTCTCTACATCTGATAATGCTTTGAATCGTCTCCTTTCTTTCGGGAGCTATCAAAAACTCATCAAATCACGACCCGGATTGCAAGAATGCCAAAATTTGAACCGACAAAATTCCTTGTTTTTTTTTGCGGGAACTAAGATTTCATGTAAATTTTCTCGCCGATTAAGATATTTTTTAGTTTATTATCACAAGTTCGGACAGATCTTCGTACTATTGTGCTTAAAACCCAGAATCACTGCTTCAAATCGAGAAAAAATAATATTCCTATTGGATTTCCTACTAGTCGCGCTACAAAACACATTGGCATCAGATTGGTCGCGCTATACAAAGCGACCAGTATGACAGGTCTGTGCGATTTCCATGGAGATCAAATGAGAGCTGGTTAGTCGTGTGAACGTTGCGTTGTAGGTCGCGTTGCTAGTTGCTTCAGCATGACATCAGCCTCGTGCGTTTCTTTTGTGATTGATCGGTGGCAGAATGCCTATGACAAATATCCCTCTTCCTGCACGAAGCTCATATAGTACACTGGTTAAGATGTCGGTCTGGCAAGACCATATGGTTGGTGATTTGAGTTCGATACTCCCTACGGGCGCTGTGGTTTATATTTTCATTTTCTTGTTTCTGGGATAAATTATCCAATAGGAACGAAATCCCATAAAATGTTTTTCTTGTTTCGCTTGAATGTAGTGGTCATGCATCATTTTAGTTGGGAGCCGAGTCCTTATGCCAGTTACGGTTTTTCAAACATATCATCTTCGGCACAGTGCACATTTCAGCGCATTATCGGCACATAGATGTGCTAAATAGGCATTGGATTTTTGCAACCTCTTCTATGGGTGCAGTCATTTTGACTGGTGCGGTCTTTCTGGTGTTAAAATTTATCCTCATTTTTCATCCCTTCCTAAATCCTGACCTTCCGTCGATCCTTCCCCCACATTTACTTTGTATAATTGACCCCCGGCCCTACCAAACTTGTAAAAGTAAATGGCCTTCAATAAAGAATTATTTGAATAAAAAAAAAATAAAAAAATAGCAATCTAATTTTTTTCATGCCATGTGTTAAAAGCGTATTATACCCTCAAACTGCTCTGATTAGATATGATGAATCTCCAGCCATATCGTCAATCGGCTGTATGCGCATATTACCCAATATGCGCATTTAGGAACACTTCCCCCTACTGAATGGTCTGAACGTAACCCATTTAATATTGCCTTTTCTTCCTGTCGCCGATATTGCTCCTACAGAGAAAAGTTGGATTTTTGCAACTCTTCCAAAAGAAGAAGAAAAACTACCGCAAGACGTCAAAGCTGTTGCACTGAAACAAACAATTCAGATTATATTTATGAGTTTTTGCGGGCAAAAAAACCATTGTTTAAAAGTCAATTATAAATGATGCAGTGACATTTAAATCCGTTTTCAATGCATTTTACCAATTCTTAAATGATTTATCATATAAATTTAGAAAATAAATGTATCGAATGATTGATTTGAAAAACAAAACGGGAATCAATCTATTTCTTTATTTATAAAAATTTATAGTGTTAAGGGATTTATTTTCTAACTTTAAAGCGGATGGTATATCATTCGAGTTAAGTCGTTCGGCCAGTGCAGACGAGTTTTTGTTCACTGAGTGAGCAAAGTGGTGTAGTGGTTTTTCGCGAATTCGGAGTTTTCCACGTGAAGTTTGGTTGAGGATTCGGTCGTAAATTACCGGATTTTGCCTCTATGGACGATTGGCACAAGTGTGTTATCCACAATTGATTTGCATCAAAAATTAGTGTCCGTTGTTATCACCGTCGTACAAGGCCATCATCATCATCAGGAGGTGCTCTCCTGTTCGCCCTATCAGATCCGGGTTTGAGACACCGTCGGGGCATCGACTCGAGGAATCCGTTTTGTTCGTCGTAACGAAGAGGACGCAGGACGGAGTGAACACAGGAGCGTGTTATTTCTGGTTTTCTCGTCTCCAATCGCCATCTTGGAGGATCAATTGAAAACCACGTGGCTGGAACAAACAAAGAACACTTGAAAAAATACAGTGTGATAAGTGCTTTAAATTTTAAGTTCTTTTTTCTTCTTTTTTCACTGTTTCTTCTCTATTTTTATTTATCTTTTTTATATTAATCGATAATTGATTGCTTCGCTCATATTTTAAAACGGAAGACCTTTGTGTCTCCGCTATAAAATATGAGTGAAGGCGGGGGGTTAAACCCGCCAACTGGAGATAATGAGAGCGTTACCTACGAGGATGAGGAGCATCTGGAGGATTCGGCTGCTGCTGGTCCTTCAGATGCTCCTCATTCTCGGATGGATGATGACTCAGAATCATCTTCAATTGGTAGTAGAGCAACCCGTCTCCAAGCCTACACGGAGAGCGCAGGTTTCACTGGTCCATGGGTGGTTTTTATCCGGCCCAAAAAAAAACGGAAAACAGTTGAATGTGGTACAGATCATCAAAGATCTGGCGAGGTGGACCTCCGTGACCAGTATAACAAAGGTGCGACCAAACAAGTTGCGCGTGTTAGTGGCCAACCGGAAAGCTGCCAATGAAATTGCTGCCAGCAATTTCATAAATTTAGAATACTGTGTTTACATTCCGTCTCGAGACGTAGAGATCGAGGGTGTAATCACGGAAACGAGTCTGAAGGAAGAGTACGTGAAATCCAACGGCGTTGGCAAGTCCAAGAGCCTTGATTCGACTTCGGTCGTAATCTTGGATTGTCGTCAACTCCGAACTGCCAACGTCGTAAATGGAGTTAAAGTGTACTCGCCTTCAGATTCTTTTCGTGTGACCTTTGCGGGTACCGCCCTCCCTCACTACGTCTTGATTGACGGAATTTTAAGGCTGCCTGTGCGGCTCTTTGTGCCTCGACCCATGGATTGCAAAAATTGCATTAAGTTGGGGCACACAGCATCACACTGTTGCAATAAGCAACGCTGTCCCCAATGCGGGGAGAATCATGGGGCAGGAGCGTGCTCAGCAATAGAGCAAAAATGTGTCTATTGCGGGGGCTCACCCCATGATATCTCCTCGTGCGAGGCATACAAGAGTCGCTGGGATAGTCAAAAGCGCTCTTTAAAAGAACGGTCGAAGCGGTCTTATGCTGCAATTTTAAAGGGCGCGGCGCCCCCGACCCAACCTCTGTCCTCCAACATTTTTTCAGTGCTGCCAGTGGACAATGATGACACAGACTCCACTGATCAAGATCACCCAGTAATTTTTGCTGCTAACTCCCGAAAACGAGCGAAACCTGCTCCTAAGACCCCGAGAGTTCCGAAAAAGGTTCAAACATTTAGCTCCCAAATCGACGCCACACAAAAACCGACAACTTCTGTAAAAGAAAAGCTTGTCCCTCCCGGATTCTCCATGAAGTTTGTACCTCAGAATAAACCACAAGTACCAGAGACTTCTAAGAACCCAAAGTCTAATGAAGTTTTCCCAGAACCGTCTACTCAATCGGGACTGTTCAAGTTGTCCGACATTTTAAATGGAGTTTTCACGTTTTTCAACGCAACGGAATCAATCAGGGGCATTGTAACCTCAATGCTACCTGTATTAAAGACATTTTTAAAGCAATTGATGCAAACTTGGCCCCTTCTTTCAGTGTTTATCTCTCTCGATGGCTAATTTAAGCCGAGAGGTCGGAGATATCACTGTGTTACAGTGGAATTGTCGTAGTTTAATCCCTAAACTGGATCCGTTCAAATTTCTTCTTCATGAAACTAGTTGCGATATTTTTGCCCTTTCTGAAACATGGCTATCTTCTCAATCAAACATCTCATTCCACGATTTTAACATTATCCGTTTGGATCGCAACGATTCTTATGGAGGTGTGCTTTTGGGGATCAATAAGCGCCACTCCTTTTATAGAATCCACCTCCCTTTATCAGGAGGAATTGAAGCTGTTGCATGTCATACAACTATAAGAGGTAAGGACTTATGTGTTGTCAGTTTGTACTGGCCTCATAGAGTTGCAGTAGATCGAAGTCACCTAGAGGACCTGTGCTCAGTGCTTCCTGAGCCAAGGTTGATCCTGGGTGATTTCAATTCACATGGAACTGTTTGGGGAGAACAATCTGACGATAGTCGTTCTTCTCTTATTTATGACATTTGTGACAGTTTCAATTTAACAATTTTGAACACGGGTGAAAAAACACGGGTACCTAAACCTCCTGCAAGACCAAGTGCGATTGACCTCTCACTCTGCTCAAATTCACTATCATTGGATTGCCAGTGGAAGGTAATCCCTGATCCCAATGGTAGTGACCACTTGCCAATCAAAATTACAATCACCAACGGGGCCAGCTTTTCAAATTCAACAAATATGGTATATGACCTTACAAGACACATCGACTGGAAAAAGTACTCAGACGAAATAACAAAATCCATCGATTCTATGAATGTTTTACCCCCTTTAGAGGAGTATAACTTTCTTTCACGTGTGATACATGAAAGTGCACTTTGCGCTCAAACAAAACCGATCCCAAATTCATCTGTTCCTAGGAGGCCTCCTAATCCATGGTGGGTCCAGCAGTGTTCCAAGCTTTATAAGGACAAATCGAAAGCATTTAAAGATTTTCGAAAACATGGAACTCTCGTCCTTTTTGAAGCCTATGTTACCCTCGAAAATCAGTTTAAAAAATTGATCAAAGGGAAAAAGAAGGCGTATTGGCGGAATTTTGTAGGCGGTTTATCACGGGAAACATCCCTGAGTACTTTGTGGAAAGTTGCACGAAGCATGCGTAATCGATCTTCTACAAATGAAAATGAGGAACATTCACATAGATGGATATTCAACTTCGCACGGAAAGTCTGTCCAGATTCAACACCTGTGCAAAAAATCATCCGGAACGTGCCTCCTGATAGGTGTGGTCTGGATTGCAGCTTTTCGATGGTCGAATTTTCACTTGCCCTCCTCTCTTGCAACAATTCAGCTCCGGAAATTGATAAAATCAAATTTAACTTGTTGAAAAACCTTCCGGACGCCGCCAAATTTCGCTTGTTAAATTTATTTAATCAATTCTTGGAGAACAACATT
Organism: Uranotaenia lowii; assembly: GCF_029784155.1. Classification (NCBI taxonomy): domain Eukaryota; kingdom Metazoa; phylum Arthropoda; class Insecta; order Diptera; family Culicidae; genus Uranotaenia; species Uranotaenia lowii. The sequence goes on along the minus strand of NC_073691.1, from coordinate 106,048,884 downwards.
GTTCCCCAAGAGTGGAGACAAGTGAGAGTTATAGCTATCCAAAAGCCCGGAAAACCAGCGTCCGATGCGAATTCGTACCGTCCAATAGCGATGTTGTCTTGTATACGCAAATTGATGGAGAAAATGATTTCGTTTCGTTTGGATAAATGGGTAGAAGCAAATGGTCTCCTTTCAGATACTCAATTTGGGTTTCGAAGGGGCAAAGGGACAAACAATTGTCTTGCTTTGCTTCAGAGATACAAATGGCGTACGCAAAACGTGAGCAAATGGCTTCAGTGTTTCTAGACATAAAGGGAGCTTTTGATGCAGTCTCAATAGAGGTTTTGTCAGACAAGTTGCACTCCCGGGGTCTGCCTCCTCTACTGAACAACATCTTATACAGTTTGCTTTGTGAGAAACATCTGAACTTTGCTCACGGAGATATTGCAGTTAGAAGAATCTCTTACATGGGCCTTCCGCAGGGTTCATGCTTGAGTCCGCTTTTGTACAACTTTTACGTAAGTGACATCGACAATTGTCTCTCTGAAGGCTGCACTCTAAGACAACTTGCAGATGACGGCGTGGTGTCAGTCACAGGATCTACTGAGTCTCATCTACACAGACCTTTACAAGATACTTTAGACAGATTGTCTTCTTGGGCTTTGGGGCTTGGGATTGAGTTTTCTCCTCAGAAAACGGAAATGGTTGTTTTCTCTAAGAAACGTAGACCTGCTCAACCTAAGCTTCAACTCCTAGGCAGAACGATAACTCAATCGAGGTGTTTCAAGTATCTTGGGGTTTGGTTTGATTCCAAGTGTACCTGGAGGGCCCATATTGAGTATCTGAAAGGAAAATGCCAACAAAGAATCAATTTTCTCCGATCAATCACTGGCACCTGGTGGGGAGCCCATCCAGAAGATCTTTTAAAATTGTATCGAACTACCATTCTCTCAGTGATGGAATATGGTAGCTTCTGTTTCCAGTCAGCTGCTAAATCTCACCTCATCAAACTGGAGCGTATCCAATACCGTTGTCTCCGCATCGCTCTGGGCTGTATGCCCTCAACGCATAACATGAGTCTCGAAGTTTTGGCAGGAATACTTCCTCTTAAAGATCGATTCAATTTACTATCACTCCGGTTCCTCATCAGGTGTGAGGTCATGAACCCATTGGTGATTGTGAATTTTGAAAGGTTACTTGAGCAAAATCTTCAAACTAGATTTATGTCTATATACCATGTCCTCATGTCAATGCAGGTAAACCCTTCTTCATATTCTTCAACTCGTGTTTGTAGCCCAGACTACGATCATTCTTCTGTCCAGTTTGATTTGTCTATGCAGCAGGAAACTCGTGGAATCCCGGTCTCGCATCGTCCTCTTCTGATTCCAAGAATTTTCGAAGCTAAATATAGACACGTCGATGCTGATAAAATGTACTTTACCGATGGATCACTTATTGAGGAAACAACAGGATTTGGAGTGTTCAACGAAATATCCAGCGTCTCTCACAGTCTCCACCCAAGTAACACAGATTATGCCAATTAGCATTAGGAAGTTTTATTATGGTTTAATTATGGCATTTTTTTGTGCAGCTCGTTTTATGACGGTTTTATTATGGTCATGCAGAATGCTTATATTTTTTTTCGACCATATGTTTGCAGATGGTTTTGAAAACGCTAATAAAACTTTTATTAAACATACTGTTTTAGTTATTTTGAAAGAGTTATGAATGCTTTTTTAAAACTATAATAAAACACAAACTTAGAAGTTTGCTCCAAGCTTTCTTTTGCATGTTCTATAATAGCACTCAGTGCATGATTATTAAACCGCCATAAAACTTAGTGACAGTTCTCGATCAAAATGTCAAAACAGGACACGCTCAGATTAGATAGCACATATTTGAATTGGAACTCCCATTTTTACACATTTTTGGTAAGTTATGCGTGTTGGTTTTGAGTTTAAATTAAAAAAATACATCTTTGAAAACTTGAAATCACCGAAAGTGGTATGAATATCTTTTCAATATGAGTATTGAGTGAAAGGGCCCAAATAGTAGGAAAAAAAAGTTGACGCCATCATTAATTCAAGATGGCGGCTTCCTCTTTTATTTTCAAAGCTGTAAATTACTGAAAATATCGTGAAACCTTCACAATATGGTTATAAGGTGAAAGTAATAAACGAGTAGAAGTCAAATTTCGTTGCCCGTCGCCATCTTTAATCCAAGATGGCGGCCACCACTCAACTTAAAAATACTTTAAATGACTGAAAATCGCATAAAACCTATATTATAGGGGTATAAGTTAAAAGAAATCAACCGGTAGAAGTTGAATTACGCTATCTTACGCCATCTTGAAATCCAAGATGGCGGCTTCCGCTAAACTTTAAAATGTAGTGAATGACTTAAAATGGCATGAAACCCAAATTGGTAGTGGGTGAAGGGGTTTACGAGTAGAACTCGAATATTGCTATCTTACGCCATCTTGAAATCCAAGATGGCAGCTTTCTATAAACTTAAAAAATGCTCTAAATCATTGAATATCGCATGAAACCTCCAAAATATGGATATTTGTCAATTGGGATAAGCTATAAAAAGTTTATTTTTGCATTCTGACGCAATCTTGAAATCCAGGATGGTGGCTTCAGCTGAACTTAAAAATACTGTAAATGAATGAAAATAGCATGAAACTCCGAAATATATTGTATTGGGTGCTAAGGCTAAATGATAGAAGTCAAATATCTCTTTTCGCGTTTCTCTAAAAATCTGTAAGTGACTGAAAATCCCACAAAAACTACCACAATACAGACTTCGTTCGTTTTTGGCAACATTCGATTTTGGAAACATCGAATTTGGCACATGTGCCAAAATCAGACGGTTAACAGAAACAACATAACCTTCTAGTTTTCGCTAGAATAAGACCAATACAATTTAGACATAATAGCATGATAGGAATAAAAGAATTACATAAATGGCAGAAAAAATCAAAAACTATAAACAAAACAAGAAAAGTTCTAAATGCATTAGAAACATAATGAAAAAATAATAAAAGTGATTTAAAATGGTCTAAATTGTTTTAAAATAGTAGTTTTAATGTAGTATTACGTGAAAAAAAGTTGTGTTCAAGCGATTTTCATTGATTAACAGCATTTTAAATTCAGTGGAAGCTGCCATCTTGGATTCCAAGATGGCGTCGGAAAGAAAAAAATCGACATCTTCTAGCTTAGCCTTTTCATTCAATACTCGTATAGTGGTGGTTTAGTGCGACTTTTTGTCAGCATTAAGCATTAAAAGTTGAGCGGATGCCGACATCTTGGATTTCAAGATGGCGTCGGATAGCGAAATTCGACTTCTAGCACTTTCACCCGATACCCATTTTGTTGGGGTTTCATGCGATTTCAAGTCATTTACACCATTTTAAAGTTCAGCGGAAGCCGCCATCTTTGATTTCAAGATGGCGTTCAACAACGAAATTTCACTTCAACTCATGATTTATTCCACGGGTCATTGAAAACCAATCCCTTTTCATTCAAAAAGTCTGTCCTCATTTACTGTACTAATGATTAACAACTCAGAAATGAGGAACTCAACCTTAGCGTGTAATTGGTTGGCTTGCGAGAGAAACGTCAAATCGTAGCTTTTTTTGAGGTCATCATTAAACCATAATAAAACTATGAATTGACTCACGCCATGTTGGTTGCAAAATCGAAGGGTACAAAATGACGCCATGTTGATGGATTCACAATGCCAGCATTGGAAAATATTTTTTCATGCCTTTTTTCCATCAATCCCATCATGATTGACCATCAGATTTGACAAGGCGCATTTATTTTAAGATACTATTTCATATACATTTTACCTAAAATCTTGACTGGCAGTAGGAAAGACGCTCATTATATGGGTAAAACATTGGTTTTTTAGCTATTAATTTTACCAGATTCATATCTGAATAATGCAATCATCATTCATCAACCATTACGGTTGCTGGAAAAAATAAAAAAAAAAACTCCGAGAACTGACAGAACCGAAAAAAACAAAAATTTCTAACATGTTTTATAATAGCTTTTTAAAAGCTTTGGTGACCAATATTGATGACTAACAATGATTGGTCATGATGACGTTCCTAAGATAGGGCCAAATAGCCTAATTTTGGCTTTATTAGAGTCCAGGTGATGTTATAGAATGTACTTTAGCTTTTTATGAAGATTAATGCTATGGTCCAAACGACATTTTGCTGACCATAATAAAGCTAAAATTGTTACTTGGGCAGTCACCATGCTCTGTATATGTAGCGGAGTTAGCAGCTATTCACTGCGCTTTGCGGCCAGTTGGACACTACTATATTTTAACGGATAGTCTGAGCTCGGTTGAAGCAATCCATTCAATAAAACCGGGAAAGCACTCACCGTACTTCCTCGAGAAGATACGGAATAATTTGAGTGCTTTATCAAAACGTCGCTTTACCATCACCTTTGTTTGGGTTCCCTCTCATTGCTCGATACAGGGTAATGAGAAGGCTGACTCTCTGGCAAAGGTGGGGGCGATGGAAGGCGACACGTATCCACGTGAAATCGTCTTCAACGAATTTTACTATTTGGTTCGAAGAAACTCTCTTGTCAACTGGCAGCGCAAATGGGACGAGGATGAGTTGGGTCGGTGGCTCCATTCGATTATCCCAAAGGTAAGCCTTAAACCCTGGTTTAATAGATTGGACCTGAGTCGGGATTTTATTCGTATATTTTCCCGTCTCATGTCCAATCATTATTCCTCAGACGCGGTACTCTATCGTTTTGACATTGCTGGCAGCAATTTGTGTGGTTGCGTCCAAGGTTACCATGACATCGAGCATATTGTTTGGTCGTGTGAGGTCCATCTTGTCGCTAGAACTAATTTCATAGACTCCCTTCGGGCCCGAGGAAAACCACCCTATGTTCCAGTGAGAGATGTGCTGGCCGTGATAGACTTGGACTACATGTTCGAAATATACCTTTTCCTAAAAGCTATTGATCTTCGTCTATAATTCTTTTTATTTTCACATTTCCCTATCTATCTTCTATCCTTTCTTCTTAAAGTGAACTAGATATAAGCACACAATTGTAATCAAACAAAATGGAGTTTGGCTCCTTAAAGCCTAAAGGTATGAGCCGTTTCAAATAAAGAACTTACAAAAAAAAAAAAGCGGATGGTATAATAAGAGCGACACGTCAAGAAACGCGACGGAACAAGCATTGCTTTGTTCAGAATCATTCATAGTCTATGTCATAATTACAAAAAATATAGTGAAGGGATTGTTTTCGACGTCTAAAGAAAAAATCAAATTCCATTTGTGGTGACGCACGAAATCCGCAGCATACTGTAAGTACTATTTTCAACTAACACATACGAACACCCACGCAGCGAACGATCACGGCTAGCAAGCATGCATCGTGGGTGAGCCGTCTCAAGCATTCTTACGTAGACTCTCGACCGTGGCACATCGTAATCACAGTGGCGACGAGTTGTAACGACGCGCGTGCGAAGAAGAGAAAGTGGTTTAATCTCGGTTGTTTGAAGTTGATTGGCTCATAAGAGAAGCCAGGAAAATGTCTTGGAAAAGTGTTTCAAAATTAAATTGGAAAAAAAAGGTTTGATATTAAATCATGATCATGAAGTGTTTCTTAATTGGTTTATAAGTGATTTTGGGGAGTGTTTGCAAAATAAAAGTCATGAGATAAAAGAAAAAAAAAGTGATTTGGAGCATCATTTTAATGCTTTGAAATATGAAATGAAATGAAGAAAAGAAAAAGTGATTTTCCTATAGTATCATGTTAAAAGCGAAATAAGAAAAGTGAAAATTTGGGGGCCACACAAAAGGAAATTGTCGGGGAATTTGGGCTAAAATCAATAGTTGCTGTGCTTTGGTTTAAAGTTAGATTAATTTTATTGTAATATTGGCTATTTTTCGGTCTAGGGATTCAATCAAACAACTTAGTTTTTGAAATGCCCGACGTTTCGACCATTTTTGGTGGTCTTTTTCAAGGGAACTGGAAGTTTATTATTATTTTTTAGCATTAGAATGAGCATTGTTAGCATAATATGTAGTGTGTAGACTCACTTATCTGTCCGTTGTTTTTGTCAATTTAGTTTTTGTCCAACGTTTAGGAGTCCAGTGTTCGCTGCTCTTCTGTGGGAATATTGTCGTTAATTAACTTCTCACTGTTATTTAACTAGATTTCTTACGGATTTAATCGGTGAAAAATAATAATTTTTCATCCGATATTCTATGGTCGCACTTCTACTTCAACCTACTTTTCAAATTATGGAATCTATTGTGTGGAATGTGTGGATAAGGTTGGAGGCCGGGCTATCTGAGGTAATGGGTGGAAGTTGTGCTGTTGGACTATTTACAATGTGTGGGTTTTGTGTTTTGGAACGAATATTACTGCAAATTTTGGATGTGGTTTTGACTGTGTGTAGTATTCCTGCGTATGTTGTATTTAATTTTGCTGTGTCTGTCCTGTAATTGACGGTGTTTTCTGTATTGGTGATGTGGCACATCTCCAATATACGGAGCGTTGATGTGTATTGCGCTCTATCGATGATTTTGGCTCTCGCGTGTTCGAATCGATGTTCTGTTTTGATAACATGATCCGTCATAGCTGTGGTATCTCCCAGTTTTGACTTGATGTCGGTGATGCTGGTGACTCCGCTCTCCAATATCTTTTCGTATTTGTTCACATCGGATTTGTGCCCATACATTCTCTTTGTGAGTGTATTCGTGCTCAATCCGATGTAAACTTTCTCGCAATCACGGCATGGTATACTGTAGACTATACCATGCCGTGATTGCGAGAAAGTTTACATCGGATTGAGCACGAATACACTCACAAAGAGAATGTATGGGCACAAATCCGATGTGAACAAATACGAAAAGATATTGGAGAGCGGAGTCACCAGCATCACCGACATCAAGTCAAAACTGGGAGATACCACAGCTATGACGGATCATGTTATCAAAACAGAACATCGATTCGAACACGCGAGAGCCAAAATCATCGATAGAGCGCAATACACATCAACGCTCCGTATATTGGAGATGTGCCACATCACCAATACAGAAAACACCGTCAATTACAGGACAGACACAGCAAAATTAAATACAACATACGCAGGAATACTACACACAGTCAAAACCACATCCAAAATTTGCAGTAATATTCGTTCCAAAACACAAAACCCACACATTGTAAATAGTCCAACAGCACAACTTCCACCCATTACCTCAGATAGCCCGGCCTCCAACCTTATCCACACATTCCACACAATAGATTCCATAATTTGAAAAGTAGGTTGAAGTAGAAGTGCGACCATAGAATATCGGATGAAAAATTATTATTTTTCACCGATTAAATCCGTAAGAAATCTAGTTAAATAACAGTGAGAAGTTAATTAACGACAATATTCCCACAGAAGAGCAGCGAACACTGGACTCCTAAACGTTGGACAAAAACTAAATTGACAAAAACAACGGACAGATAAGTGAGTCTACACACTACATATTATGCTAACAATGCTCATTCTAATGCTAAAAAATAATAATAAACTTCCAGTTCCCTTGAAAAAGACCACCAAAAATGGTCGAAACGTCGGGCATTTCAAAAACTAAGTTGTTTGATTGAATCCCTAGACCGAAAAATAGCCAATATTACAATAAAACACCAATAACGGTCGAAAACATAAAGTTAGATTAATGTGTGACGCCTTCAACCTCGCATTGGATCATCTTTGGAATAAAAAGGTATGTGCAATTTTTTTATATGCGCTAGTTTGATGAAAAAAAAACCTGATTAAATTTGTTGTTGAATCATTAGTTGCGAGGCAGAATAACGGTACTCCTCGTGTATCCATAAAAAATAACCTAATATGGGAGTGTGAACCTAGATAGAACAAGATTTAGAGACCGAAACAAGAACGCCGGCGCGAAGTAACTGTACTTTTGCACCAACTGGTCGCTTAAAGTGGGTGGGAGAAAAAAAAAAAGAAGCACGCAAGCTTTTCTGTCCCGTTATATACCCGCTTGGGTGGTAAGATCGAGGCGGTCGATTTTCGTCGAAATGGAAGCGCCACACAAAAGAGAATCATGAAAATGAACTTTTGCTGTAGTTGCTGGAGATCAATTTTGAAAGATTTTATCCGTTCAGCAGCAAGGGGCTGAAAGAGAAGGAAATTTCCGAACTGACATTTCAGTACCGCACTGACGTTTTGGTACCAAAATGCCATTGAAATCAAAGGGGAACTGACGTTGTGGTTCCAAAAAGTCGGTGCGGTCCATTTGTATGTGATTTGACAGTTGCTTCAGTCCTTTGTTCAGCAGTAGGGGGAAGTGTTCCTAAATGCGCATGTTGGGTAATATGCGCATACAGCCGATTGACGATATGGCTGGAGATTCAACGTATCTAATCAATGCAGTTTGAGGGTAATACGCTATTGAAACAGGGCATGAAGAAATTTTAAGGTTATATAGTGCCGAAAAAATTTAAAAATTCAAACAAGATTTTTGTCAGTTTTGTTATAATATATTGAACTTTAATTATCGTGCGTACAGATTCTGTGAACAAAATTTTGAATGGTTTTTCTTTCTTATTCATCTGGAAATCGGAAATTCAACAATTTGAAGCTTTTGGCAAAGTTGTAAATGATAAGATATTGGAATATGAGACAGGTTCTGAATGCCCATATCAAGGCAGGTAAAATGCCTATATCAAGAAAAATAGATTAGTCTTAACAATGTTTTACTTTTTATCATTTAAACATTAAATATACGCTCAAATCACGATCTTAAAGCGAAAAAAGAAGAACTTTATACTAATCCGATAAAAATACGATATGAACAAAATATTACTATGAAATATGGTCATATAGCATACCTAACTATGTTCAACTAGTGATTTAAAAATTTCACCAAAATTTCAGCCTTGACGAATGCTCAACATCCGTTTCTACCACTTTCAATTAAATAATATCAAAATATTGCAAGTGTTAATGAAATATAGCTAAAAACATAAATATGCGCATTTAGCCCGCCGTTTTCGGAAATCGGCTATTGTGACTTCATTTATTATAAAATTATTTTCACAAAAACTGTAAGAGATTTCAACAGAAAAAATGCTCTAACGTATATAAAACAGATGTCCGCTCATGTGTATATAGTTTTCAGACTCCTATCTATTGAAATATGGGAGAAAATAAGTGCTTTCCTTAATATGCGCATATAGTCCGCCTCTCCCCTAAATGTGTATTTGGCTTGTAGAAGTAGTGTTTGAAACTACTTGCTTTTCATATGTAAAGAATTTATTTCGAAGCAGAAAAAAGCGGTCATCGAGATATGCTTTTGCGTGAAGATGTTAAATGTGATATTGTTTGGACTGCGTATGCGTATGAGTTAAGCTGCCTTTTCTCAGAAAATGGTTTTGAGCTAAAAGAAAATTGTGACAAAATGATTATTGAAAATGGCCTTGGAAAAAGTAAAATTTAGTTTACCCAGAAACAGTTTTGGGTGAATGTTTGAAGTTTGCTCAGAATGGGTTTTGAGCGAATCTATTGAGTTGTGTTTACTCAGAAATTGTTTTGAGTGAAAAAATAAGCATTTGGTTTACTCAGAAAGAGTTTTGAGTAAAAAAAAATTGATAACTAGAGCGGATGAGAAAAATCATGTGGAAAAAAAGGAATGTAGTATTGCACGAAGATTTTATTTTAAAAGTTGCATCCAATGTTGGTCGAAGTGCTAATGCTAAAAAAAAAATCAAAATGAACTTGATAAACCAATAAAGAAGCAGAAGTTTCTTCTGGGTGCTGAATTTATGGATGGAACCACATGTAAAGCACAGTTGTTAGCAATTGGAGGAGCTGAACTATAATCTGTATATTACGGTATCACTGATGATGACTCAGACGCTTCAGATGAAACTAGGGTAAAGGACCCTAAGACAACGGCTTAAGGAAGCTTTTTTCATTATTTCAATAGAATTGCCTTCCACGTTGTTTTAAAACTGATGTTTAGTAATTGAACTATATTTCTTATACTGTTTTATGAAACTATGAAGGAAATAGATCAATCCATTACGAACTTTTTAGTCAATTTATGATTTATTTTCCTCATTCAAGTTCCTACATTGTCGTACAAGGTTCCTAATTCCGTCGTACAAGGAGACCGAAATTGTCTCAATTTACTCCACCCTCTTCAGAAATACATTTAAAATTTTGCGGTTGCGGTTCATGCAATTGGCATTAGCTTACATCGAACGGATCAACCGCACAGGATAACAGCAGAAGTTCTTTCAAGTAACCAGTCGCAATAAGCCATGAAACTAGGATAGCTTAATTGTAAACAGGTCTACCATTGCTTGGCTGATGCATCTGCAGGCAGCAAAATATTATACCGTCTATTCAATTATACCGAAATTGTCTCAAATTATTCCTCCCTCATGAGGTATAGATTTGAAATTTTGCGGTTGCGGTTCATGCAATTGCTATTATTTACTTCGCACGGATCAACCGCGCAGAATAACGGCAAAGTTCGAATGAGCTCTAAGTCGCAATAAAATGGTCTTGCCAAGAAATCTCAAGGTAGCGTTATTGTAGCTAGGTACCATTACTTGGCTAAGGCAATTGCAGGCAGCACAATATTAGACCTGACAAATTGAATCCACCCTGCAAATTTATTTTCTACCAACACACTCTCCAACGGACAGGGCTGCCATGATCCAGGATTTGTCTGTAAGATGAAATTTCATAACATTCATACAGACCTTTAACACAAATTACGATGCACAAATTTACACAGAAACTACCCATATTTAAAGAACATCAACATTTTTAATAGAACTATATTTTTTTCTACGTAATGAGACTGAATAGTAAGACATTTGAGAAGAGGCAGAATCACATTTGCGTTTTGTCAACATGTGTATTCTTATACATGTGGGAACCCTGGCGAAGGATATCGAAACAAAGAAACGCCACGTTGATGCGTGTAATGCGCATTAGACTGGTTCAGCTCATCAATTCGAGTTTTTTTACGAGCGATAAAACTTTTCGACTTTTTCATTTAAACTGTAATATGTCAAAAATGACAAAACATCTTTTGTTGAAAATTCACTGAGAATTTATAAAATATGAAGCAAACATGAGTCAAGTTTTAAAACTTATATGGTAGGAATCAGCATAAAAAAGGGGATTGATTTTGTTTTGTTTTGAACGACTTTATGTACAAAAAATCATATCTTCCGATTTTTTTTTATCCAAACTTGTATTGAGATCCAAACCAGAGACTAGTGAACTCTTATTTCAAAGTTTAAATTATTCATTCATCTAAATTCTCTTGTCATTTTGAACTTCAACGGGAGCTTTTAGCATCGATTTTCCATGCATCGTCAAAATTCAATAGAAATCGAGGTTATCGGTCCAGGAATTGATTTTTTTCCTCGAATAGTTGATTCCCATTTAGAGAATTTCTGAAAACTGGAGAAGTTTAAGTTTTAGTTTTCAAGGATCTCTCAGTGAACATTCTGTAGAGCAAAGCGTTTGGTCGTATGTTAGATATTGCAGTTTGAATGAAAGAAGTTGAAAAAGTCTATTTTTCATATAATTGATGTATCTAATGTTTCAAATACTTGAGAGAGGTTTAGTGTCATCAGATAATCGAACCTAAAATAATCAAATCTTAAAATATAAAATTATGAAGAAACAATGTCATTGGAGTTGAACGTTAGGAGTGTGTAAAGTTGGAGATATTCTTGCGTGCACTCAAACGTCTATTACTGTTAGTAAATAATTTGTAAAACACCAACCACTTAGCTAAAAAAGCCATCAATTCTATGTTCATTTAAAACCATGCATTATAAGCAATGCTGAATATATTCAAGTAATTTATTGACATAAAAAGACTTTTTGCACTTATCTCCCAGCACATCTAGTTCCTAGCTTCAAAATTACTTTATTGTGTTGTGATTACTAAGAAATCAATTATGTTCATTCTCTATGAGTCCGACTGAGGTCAGCAAAAAATAGTAAAAATGAACCGGTCTAATTCCAATTCTTGCAAAACGGTTTCCTATTCCTGTCGCAAAATTACGACGAATTATGGGGGCTGAGCGATTCGATTTCAATCGAATATTGACAAATTTATATAGTTCAGATTAGTTTGAAATCATTTTTCTAATTTTATTTCAACACTTTTCTGTTGAATTTGATGATTTTGATTGTTATATGCATTGACAGGAAGCGTTAAAACAAAGAAACACGTTGGGGGAATCACTAAGTTCGTCTTTCAATATGGCGGAGTGTGCCAATAATTAATTTCACTTCGAGATTTCAAAATCAAATATCTCAAAAAATAGTTTTAAAATTGACAAATTTGTGATAGAAAATAAATTCCCAGGCGTAAGTTTATCATGTGAAGTAGTCTATTAAAGTGGAAAGTGATTTTTCGGCTCTAAAACATGCATTCATGAATTAAGACGAATAAGAGGGATACGACGGAGGAGGGTACACCTACCCTAATCCATATCAGAAGGTTAAGCAAATACTCTCTGATCATTTTGCTCTGAAACAACACGAGAGCTATGAAAGGTTTGACTTCTGGACATTGAAAAAGGGCCATGATGAACCTATTGAGAAATATTTGATTCGCATTAAGCAACAAGCTGAAAAATGTTATTTTGGAAAAACGGAAATTTAAAGTGGCCAGATTGCAATTTTAGACAAACTTGACCAAAATGCTTCAGAAGAACTGCGCCGAAAACTGCTTGAGAAACAACACCTGTCTTTGGATGATGCAACACGCATTTCATTTCATTTCAAACAATAAAATACCAAGCAGCTCGCATGAATCAGCAATCGAATACAACGCAAATCAATCGAGTTGATTTTAATAGAACATCGCTAAATAAACATAGATATAAAATGGAGTATAAACCAGCCAAATGTGCAATGAGTAGTATTGCCAGACACCGTGAAGGTATCAGATGCCCTGCAGTAGGGAAGCAGTGCTTTCGATGCCAAGGCTACGATCATCTAGCTAACATGTGCGCTCTGAGCACATAAAGGCCGGGAAGCAAATAAGCGAAAATTTTCTTGCAATCGAAACCAACATTACGACAAACGTCCCAAGTATGTACATAGAGTAGAAAGCGAGGAGGAGGAAGACAGAAAATTGCAATTGCCGGTATTCAGAATTGATGATGATAAAGATGAAATGGTGACTTGTGAAATTGGAGGTGTTTCTATTGAGATGTTAATTGATTCTGGATCAAAACAAAATCTAATCGATGATCGAACATGGGAGTTTATGAAAATGAAAGGAGTGTCGTACCATTCTGCGAGAAAAGACAGTGCCAAAAGGTTTTTGGCTTATGGAAGAGTGCCGTTAAAACTACTAACAGTGTTTGACGCTACTCTAAATGTATTCGATGTAAAAAACATAATTACGGCAGACACAACGTTTTACGTCATCGAAGGAGGTCAGCAGCCTTTACTGGGCAAAGTAACAGCTCTAAATTTGGGGCTTTTAACAGTTGGGCTGCCAAGCTGTAACAACAATAACGTGAATCGAGTCAACGCGGACAAGTCCTTTCCCAAAATCAAAGATTTTCAACTGACACTTCCTATTGATGATTCTATGCCAGCAGTTATACAACCACTCCGCCGTTGTCCTATTCCTATGTTGCAAAAAGTGAAAGAGAAGTTAGATGAGCTTTTGAGCGTAGGTATTATCGAGCGTGTTGATAAACCTTCTCCATGGGTTTCACCGTTGGTTCCGATCATCAAAGGCAACGGAGATTTAAAACTTTGTGTAGATATGCGAAAAGCCAATAAAGCTATACAACGGTTGAATCATCAGTTACCAGTTTTCGACAACATCTTACCAAAATTAAACGGAGCTAAATTTTTCACTACACTTAATGTCAAACAGGCTTTCCATCAAGTAGAACTGGCGGAAGAATGTCGATACGTTCATCACAAAATGGGGCTTGTTTCGCTACACCAGATTATTATTTGGAATAAATTACGCTCCTGAATTTTTCCAAAGTCTAATGGAGTCCATTCTAGCAGAATGCAAAAATATAGTTGTGTTCATAGACGACATGGATGTCTGGGGAGCTACTGAAACGGAACACGATGACGCAGTTAAAACAACTTTAGCTGCATTGACCAACAAAGGAATTACTTTGAATGTAAACAAGTGTCCAAACAACGCGAAATTGACTTTTTGGGACATAAGCTCTCTGGTAATGGAGTTGCACCAGCTGATTGCAAAGTGAAATCTAAACTACAATGCAGGCCTCCACAGACGAAAGAAGAACTACGTAGATTTCTGGGTTTGGTGACCTACGTCGCCAAGTTTATTTCCGATCTTGCTAAAGTTAGCCATCCTATCCGACAATTGTTAAAGAAAAACATCTCGTTTCAATGGAACACCGAGCACCAAGAATCGTTTGAAGAACTAAAATCTTGATTGGATCTTTGCAACATATGGGTTATATGATCCTAAGGATCGCACAGTTTTGATAACCGATGCTTCGGGTAAAGGCCTTGGAGCAGTTCTGCTTCAATTTAAAGGTGACTGCCCTCGTGTCATAGGCTTTGCATCTTAAAGCTTACCATCCGCAGAGCAACGATATCCTCCCATTGAGCAAGAAGCACTGGGCATCATATGGGCAGTAGAAAGGTTCAAAATTTATATTTTGGGAATAAAATTCACCATAGAAACCGATCATCGGCCGCTTGGAGTGTTGTTCTCCGCAAACTCCAGAACTACTGCAAGAATTGAAAGATGGGTCCTAAGATTACAGGCATTCATATTTAACGTTATGTATAGAAGAGATAAATCAAAAATCGCTGATCCTTTGTCAAGAATGGCCTCACACATCTGTACAAGACTTGTCGTGGAGTGATGATTCTGATACGTATATTTTCCCAATTGCAGCAAATGCTTTATCCATCCTGTACGAAGAAATTGAAAGAACTAATTTTGATGATACTTCTCAGGACTTAGATATGAATTATATACAAAAAGCATTAATGACAAACGAATGGAAAGCGGAAAATCTCAAACCATATTCTGCTCTTCGAGATGAGTTCTCATACATAAACGGTTTGATTATGCGGGGCTCTAAGCTGGTCATTCCGTTTGACTGAGGGAAAGGATGCTAGTATTGGCTCATGAGGGTCACCCTGGTCAGTCTGCTATGAAACGTAGACTGAGGGACCGCTGTTGTTGGCCTAATATGGATCAAGAAGCAATAGGAATATGTGAAAAGTGCGAAGGCTGTCGATTAGTTCAGACATCAGACCCACCCGAACTCATGCAACGTAAATGCCTTACTTCTAAGCCATGGGTTGACATTGCAATTGATTTTCTGGGTCCGATGCCTACCAGAAAGTATATTTTGGTGGTTATTGACTATTTTAGTCGATATGTAGAACTAGAGGTTATGAATATGATTACGGCGAAGAAGACTGTGAAAAGGTTATCCAAAATTTTCGGGGTCTGGGGAAATCCAGTCACAATCACTCTTGATAACGCTAAACAATTTGTGTCTTCTGAAATGGATGATTTTCGTAAAATAAAAGGGATTCATTTGAATCATACCACACCGTACTAGCCACAAGCCAATGGGGAGATAGAAAGGCAGAATCGTACACTTCTGAAACGCTTAAAAATTTCAAACGCCATAAACGGAAACTGGAAATCAGAAATTGCAAATTATCTTGAAATGTATAACAACACCCCACACTCGACCACTGGAAAAGCACCGAGTGAACTGTTGCAAATCAGGAAACTCAGATTTAAATTACCGGACGCAGGAGATCTTGAAACAACACCCGTATCGATTGACTATGCCGATCGTGAAGCATTCCTTAAGAAAAAAGGAAAAGATACAGAAGACCAAAAACGTAACGCAAAGGAGAATAACATCAAAGCTGGCGTTACAATGCTCATACGAAACCTCCTTCCGGGGAATAAATTCTGAACGAATTTCTTACCAGAGAAATTAGTAGTTGTAGAACGAAGAGGTTCAGAATGTCGAATCAAATCCATTGAAAGAGAACAAACACTCAACAGAAGCGTATCTCACCTGAAAAGAATTTCAGATGAGTTTATGGAATCAACAGCGAACACCGAAACAACCACAGATCAATCATCTTTCCAGCCAAGAAGATCTACGCGAGTTCGAGCTCAACAAGACCATCTTGAAACTAACAAAGAGTGATCTATCAAACATCTTTACTTGTTGAAGAATAATAAAAGTTGATATTAGATTTCAACGTTGCAGTAAAAAAAAATGGTTTCAGATCAAAATAATAATGTTTTATTTATTTCAAGGAAAGGGAGATGTGGTGACGCACGAAATCCGCAGCATACTGTAAGTACTATTTTCAACTAACACATACGAACACCCACGCAGCGAACGATCACGGCTAGCAAGCATGCATCGTGGGTGAGCCGTCTCAAGCATTCTTACGTAGACTCTCGACCGTGGCACATCGTTATCACACCATTAATTTGCAATAGAAAAGTTGACTTCAGCCTTACATATTTACCATTCCGTAACAAATTGAGTTATAAAAATATTAACTCTTATAGTTGTAGAACGACTGCGAATATGAAGAAGTCTTTGAATACCAATCTGCAAATTATGAAAACATTAAGAATAGATTAAACAGTGTCAATTGGCAAGAAATTTTTAGGAATGAAGGAAATGTGGAAACTGCTGTTGACGTCTTTTACAAAATTTTATTTGGAATTATCTCACAAGAAACACCATTGAAGAAAAGAAGACGTCACCGAAACTCTAAGTACCCGGTCTGGTTCAATAGACAAATCATGAACTTAAAGAATCGGAAACAAAAAGCACACAAATTTTACAAAAAACACAATACTAATGAAAATTTAGCATCGTATTTGAACTTATGCGATCAACTGAACTTGGTCATTAGCAATGCACTTGAAGAATATAATGAAAAAACAGAACTTGAAATAAAGACTTGTCCAAAGAAATTTTTCAACTACGTGAAAACGAAGTTGAAATCTGGGAATTTTCCGTCAAGAATGCACCTTGACGAACATGTCGGTGATAACTCGGTGCAAATTTGCAATCTTTTTGCAAATTTCTTTCAAGAAATTTATACGACATTTAATGAAGAAGATCGTGATCGCGATTATTTTTCATTTTTCCCAGAATTCTCAAGGGACATAAGCATTAATCAAGTTCATGTGCAGGATATTCTGCAAGGACTAAAAAATCTAGACGCTTCGAAAGGTCCAGGACCAGACGGAATACCTCCTGTATTCATGAAAAGTTTGGCAATGGAACTGACAGCTCCATTGTTTTGGCTTTTCAATATGTCATTGGAATCAGGAAATTTTCCTAAAATTTGGAAAAGCTCATTTTTAGTGCCTATATTCAAATCTGGTCGAAAGTCTGACATTCGAAATTATCGCGGAATAGCCATTATCTCTTGCATTCCCAAGCTTTTTGAAGCAATTATAAACGAAAAATTATTTTCCCAAATTAAGAACCGAATAACTGACAGGCAACATGGCTTTTTCAAAGGCCGTTCAACCTCAACTAATTTGATTGAATTTATAGACTTTTCATTGAATGCAATGGACAATGGCAACCATGTAGAAGCTCTTTATACAGACTTTAGTAAGGCATTCGATCGCATAGACATACCAATACTTCTTTTCAAATTACAAAAAATTGGAATAAAATCTAAACTCCTGAAATGGCTTGAATCATACCTGACGAATCGCCAACAAATAATAAATTTCAATGGAAAGAAATCGCTCCCTATTCAAGTCACTTCAGGAGTTCCGCAAGGATCTCATTTAGGACCTCTACTTTTCATACTTTATGTAAACGACATTTCCTTTATTCTCAAAAATCTCAAAATGCTCATTTATGCCGACGACATGAAGCTCTATTTGGAAATAAGAAATGAAGAAGACATCAGCATATTCCAGAATGAAATTCACATTTTCTACCTGTGGTGCAAAAAAAGCCTTCTGAAGCTCAATGTAAAAAAATGCAATTTAATATCATTTAGCAGAAAAAGAACAACACCAAACATCACAATTACACTAGGAGATCAGAATGTAGAAAAATGTGAACGAGTTAGGGATTTAGGAATTATCTTAGACTCTAAACTTACTTTCACAGACCATTACAATACTATCATCCATAGGGTAAATAACATGCTGGGCTTTATTAAGCGCTTTTGCTTTAATTTTCAAGACCCATACACAATAAAAACACTATATATTGCCTATGTAAGGTCTTTACTGGAATATTGCAGCGTTGTTTGGTCCCCTTATTCAATTTCACACGAAGAAAGAATAGAATCAGTACAAAAGCAATTTCTACTATATGCCCTTCGTAAATTAGGTTGGACATCATTTCCACTTCCATCATATAAAGCGCGCTGCATGCTCATTGACATACAAACACTAAAAGAACGCCGTGAATATGCAATGGTTTCATTTGTAAACGATATTGTTTCGCAGCGTATTGACTCAAAAGAAATTCTATCAAAAAAAAAACTTTTATGCACCTTCTCGGCAACTCCGAAATCGAAATTTATTTTTCATTAATCACTATCGCACAAACTACGCGAAAAACGGGCCAATAAATCGCATGATGGCCTCTTACAATCAACACTGCGAAACCATTTACTTTACAATGTCTCGGCAAAAACTCAAACAATATTTTAATCGAAAAAATCTAAACTCTTAAGGAGAAATTGTAAAGCAGACACTGCTTAAACCTATTCTTAAGGAAATGCACATGTATCAAACTAGTCTACGGTACGGTTGACGAATAAATAAATAAATGAGAACAAAATATATTTCAAAAACTACTTTTTAACAATTAACATGAAATGTTTTTTTAATTACCTATTTTCGTGATAAAACAACCACTGATTTAAAAAAAATTGATGCCTAAACTAACCCAAAACATTTTTCAGATTTTTTTCAATATCTTTTATTTAAAGAAAACCATTGATATTTTAGAAATATTTATTTAATTAAACAAAGAATTTGAAAACATTTGGCTACTTAATTTCTACCGAACAACATACAACGGAAGTAAAAAATATAAAAATAATAAAATGGAATCAAATGTGATCGACATCTGTGCAATCGGGAATTTCATTGACTACTTCTAATGAAAATGATTTTTCCGATGGAGCAATCGTTGTTGTTGTTGGAATTGTTGAATCCACTTCCGCTCTGTTTCGGAAAATTTTAAAAAGATTTTTACCCTTTTGCATCTGTTAACCGTTCCGTTGAGCTCAAACTTGCAAACCCAATTTCCGATTGTTGTTGTTGTTGTTGTTGTTGTAAATTTTGGCAAGCTCTACTTTTCCAGTCCCAAAAAATAGTACCCAAACAAACAATGGGCAATTATATTAGGAGACGCATGCTTCTCCATTTCTGCTCTCAAAAGCGCCATACCTGAAAGCGATTTTGATTTTGAATTTGCAAAATCATATTTCACTTCTACCTATCTTTTTAATCGCATATGCTACTCTAGGTGTGTTCAACAGAACTCAATCGAAATCAATTGAAATGGATTGACAGTTGATCAGCTGTTTTTCCAATTGACTTCGATCGATTTCTATCAGGCTGCTGAATGAACAGCCAGACACCAATACAAATGCGCTCAGTTTGTTTTAATTTTTTATCGGCTGCGCGCTTCAAGCATTCGTCCACAAATTTTGCGGACAGCAAACGCTGAGGCTGAGATGCGTCGTCGTGATCGCGCAACCGGGATTCATCTAGACAATCGGGAACTTTTCTACGAAAAGTATGACGATGACGATTATATGCCCCGAGCCAAGCGGCTGAGAAAGCTGCTGAAGGAGTGGCGGAAAACTTGGAAGATACCAAGGACCAAGGTGCAAAGCATGAAGGAATGGGTTTCTATGTTGGGTTCACGTACCGAAATCGCTAACCGATTTAACAGCAAGGGCCAGTATGCCTACCGCGATAAAGTACTACGGATGTGCGAACAGAACAAATCGAGTTTTGTCGAGGCTTATCCGGATTTGGCGAACAACCAAAATGTTTTGGCATATTTTCTTCCAGAAACACCTTTTCAAATATTGAAAATTAATGATAAAGTTGCCAGGGAAATGATATTGAGCACCTATCCCAAATACGAACGAACATAATTTTTAACATGTCATCATGATATTAAGAAATAAAATTCGAGGGATTTATTTAAAATTTATTTGGCATATGATATTTCACAGATAAATTCTTCTTTTTTATTCGGTGAGTCACTTCCTATTTGAATAATTAATCGTTGCGCATATTTATGATCCTGTTTCTGGGTGAATTTTCAGCAAGCAGTTGCAGCAACTGATTTGATTGACACCACACCACTAACATTGCGCCACCGGCACAGCACCACCGACACTGCATCATCACTTTTTCATCAGTTGCTGCAGCAAGCACACCGACTGATGCGACCAACGCAGCAACACCGACTCCGCACCGACCGATGCTATCAGCACCACACCACCCAACACGAACCACACCAACACGGACTGCCTGCAGCAACTGATTCGACAGACATCACATTGCCCGCCTTGCACCACTGCCCTGTCACATAACCACTGGCACAACACCATCGACGCTGCACCGGTTGATTCCACTATAACTTGCACTGCACGACTCACATCACACCAAAAATTAAAAACAAATCGAATCAGCTGTTTTTTGACAGTAAACAACTGTATTTGTGTTAGTGCGATAGAAACCGATAGAAACGAATCCTGCTCTCGAGCTTGATCGATTTCGATTGGTTTCGATCGATTCCGATTGGCTTCATTGAACGTCAATTGGATTAGTTTCGATCACAACATTGGCTGAGTGAACAACAATTTACCAATCGAAATCGATTGAAACCGATTTCAATTGGCTGTTGAACGGGCTTTCTTTATCAAAGGACAACAAAAAACACCACCAGAAAAGAAGCCTCAGATATAAGATGATTATTTTCTTCAGTGTTATTCGGTTACACTGACAAAAATGCAGCCCATCAATCGAGCTGTCAAGTTACGGTTGTCAAATTTCGGGTCTAACTACCGTTGCGTGAATCCAATTTTTCTCTGAATACGCAATAGTTTGTGTATTGACACAAACGCGGAAGTACTTTTCAAATATAGTCCACTTTTGTCTGCATCGAAACTCTGACCCGCGGACAATATTTTTCTCCAATGTTTTCGTTTAGGTAAAAGCAATTTTTCACATTAAGAAATACTAAAATAATAGTTTTCGTGGGTTAAATTTTTAGACTCGATAATCCATCGGATTCGATTATCCGTTCCGAAACAAATTTGCGGGGAACGAGAAACGAGTGCGACCTGTATAAGCGAATTGTGTACACTGCAAATTTTTGCCTCGATTTCCAGCAAAAAAAATGCTGGAAACGTTCAGCAATCCAAATTTTTGCTGGAAACCAGCAATCGGTTTTCTAATTGCTGGATTTTGCAGCAATCGGTTGTGTTCTTGTCATTTTTGCTGAAAAATCAGTAATCGGTTTTCAAATTGCTGGACTTTCCAGCAATTGATCTAGTTTGCTGGAAAATCAGCAATCGAGTTGTCACATTATGGAGTCTGTTTGTTTTCGTACGCTGAAGCAAGGTGAGACTTTATTTTACGAATTTTGGTTGGATTAATATAATTATTTTTATTTTCCTCTATATTCTAGCAACCAGACACAAGTCAAGGGTGAGTTTTTATTGGACAGATTTCATAAAAGATACTAATCAGAACTCTTTTCTCAGGTAGCGAATGATCAACACTCTGGCACAAAGCTGCCACCCCAGAGCCGGTGTTGGAAAATTTAAAAAAAAAAGTTCTTGAAAATAAACAAAACATAATTTAAAAATAGAATAAACCAATTCTTTTTCATTGCTCTTATATGCACAGCCAGTATTCAATATTTAATTTAGAATTGAAATAGAAATTTGGTACTAAATACAGCCGGTTGTTTTGAAAGAAATAGCTGGTTTCCAGCAATCTGGGTTGCTGATTTTCCAGCAATTTGAATTGCTGGAAACCAGCATTAACGTTTGCTGTTTTTTTCCAGCAATTTAAATTGCTGGAAATTTTGCTGGAAAGTCAGCGGGACAAAAACCAGCAAAATTTTGCTGGTTTCCAGCAGAAAAAAATTTGCTGTGTAGTGATAATTTACCAAAACGAATAAATTCTGCTTTCCGCAAACTTGTAACCAACTGTACCAGCTTTTAATCATCTGTTGTTACAAATCTGTTTGAAAATTTGTCACCTGCTCCAACAGCAGCTAGTGAACGGTAGACAATGTGCAACTCGAGACCCCATACACCCAACCCTCGGGTAGTGGTCATATCACCTCTTGTCTGCAACTCCGATTCTCTACCTCCCCGTGGTGCTAGCTGGGGTGCGAGCAACCTTAGCGGAGATCGGGTACCCAACCCCGGTGGATGCTTTGGTCGCATGCAGACTGAGTCAGGGGGCTTCGTACGCGTCTGTTCTCCATGCCAGGGGCGGCGTGCGGAGTGCAACAACGTCCTGGTGACGTTCGGGACCCAAAACAGCAACATCACGACGGCCCTCCTGCGAGATAGCGGGGTTAGCTGCGGGCCTTGCGAGCCTGTGACTACAAAAAACATAAGCAACGAACAACGAACAACAAATTTTGGATGGAAATCGGCAAAGACCCACGCGACGAAAAGGGACTAGCGATTGGAAACTTGGAACATGGAACTGCCGATCTCTAAATTTTGTGGGCAGTACCCACGTGCTCTCCAACGAATTGAAGAGCCGCAAATTCGACATCGTAGCGCTGCAGGAGGTATGCTGGAAGGGCTCCACGGTACGAACGTACCCAGATGGTCGTGCCATCTACCAGAGCTGCGGCAACACACACGAGCTTGGAACAGCTTTTATAGTGATGGGAAAGATGCAAAAGCGCGTGATCGGGTGGTGGCCGATCAACTCACGAATGTGCCGGTTGAGAATCAAGGGCCGGTTTTTCAACATCAGCATCATCAACGTGCACAGCCCTCACCTCGGAAGTACCGGTGACGACAAAGACGAATTTTACGCGCAGCTGGAGCGTGAATACGACCGTTGCCCAAAACATGATATCAAGATCGTTATCGGGGATTTCAATGCTCAGGTCGGCCAGGAGGAGGAATTTAAACCGACAATTGGAAGGTTCAGTGCGCACCAGCTGACCACCGAAAACGGCCTCAGACTTATCGATTTCGCCGCCTTCAAACGAATGGCCGTACGTAGTTCCTTTTTCCAGCACCGCCTCCCACACAAGTACACCTGGAGATCACCGTACCAAACTCAATCACAGATCGACCACGTTTTGATCGACAGCCGGCACTTCTCGGACGTCATCGACGTCAGATCCTGTCGGGGCGCCAACATCGAGTCGAACCATTATCTGGTGATGGTGAAGATGCGCCCAAAACTCTCCGTAGTAAACAACACGCGAAACCGGCGCCCGCCTCGGTTAAATATCGCGCGACTGAAGCAACCTGAGGTCGCGGCAGACTACGCGCAATCGGTCGAAGCAGCGCTGCCGGCAGAAGGCGAGCTTGACGAAGCCCCTCTTGAGGACTGTTGGGATACCATCAAAACAGCCATCAACAGTGCTGCGGAGAACGTCATCGGTTATGTGGAGCGAACTCGACGGAACGATTGGTTCGACGAGGAGTGTAGGAGGGTGATGGACGAAGAGAATGCCGCGCGGGCGGCAGTAGTGCAAAGAGGCACCCGTCGAAATGTGGAAAATCACCGACAGCGGAAGAGGCAGCGAGTCCGACTTTTTCAGGAGAAAAAGCGCCGCCTGGAGGAGGAGGAGCTCGAGGAGCTGGAGCAGCTGCATCGTTCCCAAGAAACACGAAAGTTATATCAGAAACTCAACGCATCCCGCAAAGGCTTCGTGCCGCAAGCCGAAATGTGCCGGGATAAGGACGGAGGCATCCTGACGGACAATCGTGAGATGATCAAAAGGTGGAAGCAGCACTTCGATGAACACCTGAACGGCGCACATGCAGGAGATCAAGACGGTGGGGGAAGGTACATCGCCGGCGTAGCCAACGACGAAGAGGAGCCACTCCCAACGATGAGTGAAGTTAAGGAAGCCATTCGCCAGTTGAATAAAAACAAGTCGGCTGGGAAGGATGGCATCGCAGCTGAACTCATCAAAATGGGCCCGGACAAGTTGGCCGATTGTCTACACCGGTTGATAGTGCGGATCTGGGACATAGAACAGCTACCGGAGGGAGGGGGTAATATGCCCCATCTACAAGAAGGGCGACAAATTGGACTGTGAGAACTACCGAGCGATCACTGTCCTCAATGCCGCCTACAAAGTGTTGTCCCGAATCCTACTCCGCCGCCTAACGCCGCAAGCAAACAGATTCGTGGGAAGTCATCAGGCCGGCTTCATGGAGGGACGGTCTACGACGGACCAGATATTCACATTACGGCAAATCCTGCAAAAATGCCGTGAACACAAAGTCCCTACGCACCATCTATTCATCGACTTCAAAGCCGCATACGACACGATCGACCGTAACGAGCTATGGAAAATCATGGACGAGAACGGCTTTTCCGGGAAGCTGATTAGACTGATCAAGGCGACGATGGATGGAACGCAGTGCTGTGTGCGGATTTCGGGTGAATTGTCGAGTTCATTCGAATCGCGCAGGGGGCTTTGACAAGGTGATGGTCTATCCTGCAGGATGTTCAACGTGGCGCTAGAAGGTGTTATTCGACGAGCGGTGGGCGAAATGCGGGGCACGATTTTCAACAGATCCAGTCAACTTATCTGCTTTGCCGATGACATTGATATAGTCGGCAGATCATCTGTGGCGGTGGAGGAGATCTACCGCAAACTGAAACGCGAAGCAGGAAGGATTGGGTTGATGATTAATACGTCCAAGACAAAGTACATGCTGGCCTGCGGATCCGAGACCGACCGAACCAGCTTGTCCAGTAATAACAAGGTCACGATCGACGGCGACGAGCTGGAGATAGTCGAAGACTTTGTCTATCTCGGCTCACTGGTGACCGCAGACAATGACACCAGCCGTGAGATCCGGAGGCGAATTATCAGCGGAAGTCGTGGTGGACGTATCGTACTATGGACTCCACAAGCAAGTGCGGTCGAGAAGACTTAGCCCTCGCACGAAGTGTAACCTGTATACGACGCTCATTAGACCGGTTGTTCTCTACGGGCACGAGACATGGATATTGCTCGAGGAGGACCTGCGTACACTCGGAGTATTTGAGCGACGAGTGTTAAGAACCATCTTTGGCGGCGTACAGGAGAACGGAGTGTGGAGGCGAAGGACTCTACGGCGAACCCAGTATCCAGAAGGTGGTGAAGGCTGGTCGGATACGCTGGGCGGGACATATTGCGAGAATGCCGGACGACTGTCCTGCGAAACAGGTGTTCGCTACGAATCCGGTAGGAACAAGACGAGCGGGGGCGCAACGAGCGAGATGATTCGACCAAGTGGAGCGTGATCTGGCGAACGTGGGATGCCCGAGAAATTAGAGAACGGTTGCCATGGACCGGGTGAATTTTAGGAATTATGTTCGTCAAGTTATGTCGTGAGACGGAATACTATGTAAATAAATAAATAATCCAACAGCAGCATGCTACATGGTTTTGTTACGCAGCCTTGGAATGGGTCTTATCCCCCAAAACTAGATAAAATGTTACAGTAGGAGAAGCTAGAGTTATTGTATTACAGAACACTTAACAACAGATACAACAGAACATGATCAACGAGACCAATTGTAGCCAAGAGTCAATTGGTTATGAACTTCTCGGTCCAAGCTTAGTAATCTAAATCCGTACCAACCAACCATCCTACTTCCATCACGGAAGCACGATCAAATCTGTCATACAGAAGAGATTGACAAGCACCTAGATACCGAATAATCCATCCCTGGTCTAGGCACTCATGATAGCCGATCCAATCTCACTAATACAGCATTCGACGTTGAAGATGACTAGCTTAACAAAACCAATCATTACGAAACGAAGCAGCATCAGTTGAAGGCTCAAAATCAAGGAGACATTGTGCTACCAGAACCCTAGCCATCTCACTTTAAGCTGTATTTAAATAGATAGTTTTGTTCGAAGTGGTATTTTTTTTACAAAGTGCATGACGGGTTGATGAGCAAGCGGTTCTACTTACATCAGGTTGGTAGTGAAAGAAAGAAACCTAGACAGTCCGTAAAATACTGTTTTCAATCAACCCACAGCCTGTAGGGATTATTTGCTCGTCTTGACATTCGGTGTAATGGCGAGATAATCAAATTAAGCTGCTAGGAGAGAGATCGGTAAGAAGTTCTAGCCATTCGCAGTCGGACATCAACTAATGTATAAATTGTGGTTTTATCACCCAGGCCTATTATGTTTGAACAAAAGTGTGATGGAACGAAGGTGGTTGGTGCGGTGCGGGTTATAAATGGAGTCTCGGCCATCGCAAACTCCGAAGTGGTGGTTAAAAGAAAGGGGACACAGAGAGCGATCCCCACTCGCCCTCAGAGGCTTAAGTTAGGGACTGCCTATGTCTCAGCCATACGATGGCCAACGCAAATGGACCAGAACCAGTCGAGACTGGTACAAACGCTGAGGAAAGCATCCGGATGCAGCACATCAAGCTGTTCGCCGAGGGATACAATAGCATACACTACACTGACACTCAAACAGATCTAAGGTAAGGTAGTTATAAGAGAGGGTGGGAAAATTGGGGAAAATCGGGGGGGAAATTTAGTCAATATATGTTTTTTAAGCCATTTTGCTGATTTATTTCTTTGTGATGCTGAAGCATTGTATCCATCTTTTGGGACGCGGGTATATGCTCGTTTTAGTTTTTTATGTTGAATCGCGAACCTGTCCGTGAAGCCGAAGACGGGCCGATGCCCTTTCCGGCAGGACTTTCTTTCTGATAAATATTTTGTCCTCTGGCTGAGTTTCTTTTGGCCGGTTTACAAATTCACTAGCGACCTGACAATTATTCGGTCAAAAAAACCTAACGAATAGGCACATACGATTGCTCTATAAATCGTGTGCCCAACATCTATTTGCTAAGTGTTAGTGAATCTCGTTTTAAGGCTTTTTTTTTAAATCAGATTTAAGATTTTTTGCCTTGATAGCATTGGAGATGAAAGCTTAAATCTGATAAAAAAAGGGACCGTTCAGATACCACGTGGACCGAAAAATGCGATTTTCTACAACCCCCCTCCCTCCGTGGACAAACGTGGACATTTGGCATTTTGTGTCCACGTTCACACTAAATTTTCGAGGTCAGAAATTAGTAAAATTTTGCTCAAATTTGACCAGCTAGAAATTTAGCAATCAATTTAGCAAATTTTCCGAACTGAAATTTTAGCAAACGAGAGAAAAAACTAGCAGCCGTAATTTTTGCTCACTTTTTTAGCAAACACCGGTGAAAAGATCTTATTGGATTTGAAATTCAATAATCATTATTTTTTCGTTGGAAATTCGGGGGAAATATCTGTTTATAAAATAGAAAACAAAAAAAAATTTCACTTTATTTATTTGACTTTTATTTTTTCAATTTTCACTACACTTTCTTTTGGGCTTGTGATATAGCTCAGTTGGCAAGTCTGTTGTCTCCTGAGCCGATGTCCGCGAGTTCGAGCCCAGTTGTACCGGATAAGTTTTTCAATAACGATCCGCCAACTGCAACGGAGGAACTGCAGTAGGCGTTGGTAGGATCGGACGTATAATTTTTTTCCACGTGTGTCAAAATCGTAGTCGAAAAAATTCTTTTCCATTTTATTCAATAAGGGGCAAATTAAGTTAAGGATTTTTTTTTTCTAATAGTGGTGATGGATTAACCTTAAAGCCCCACGAATTCTGATGCTGCTCTTCCCAGAATTTCCAAGATCGAGTGAATAATAGTTGTTCCCCCGGCCGGGTGTGACCCATTGGCCGGACTGCGGACGATTCTTTTGCAAAAATTCAAGTAAACCGAAGCTAAGTATTCTTTTCATTTTTTAATTCATTTTTAAAGCGAGTTCCATGATTTTAAAATGTTGTTTTGCAATGGTTTGCGATGCACATTAAGTGCTCTGAGATGCATTATTATTCTGATTTACTTTCCGAACCGTTTTTAGTTTTAGTTTAAATTAAAGTTTTCGTTTTAGCATTTCACGGTTCGTTTGAGTTAATCAGGAATTAATAAATCATGATTGTTTTTATTCTGCAATTGATTACTTTTTAACAAAACTTACTCGTTATTACAATGAAACTGTAAAATCTGTCTTACAAAAATTCTAAGAGAAAACACTTTTCAAGTAAAATTTGACTATATATATCGTACCCTTTTATCGAATCTTCACGAGGTTTTTATTTTTTTTTTAATCAGTAATGTATATCTCTGTCTCGATATTTTTTAGCGACCTTATTTTGAAATTTAATTTAGAAGAGCGAAATTAAGTCACTAAAGTATTAAAGTGTAACAATGTCATTATTTGGTTTCTCATTGTTTTAAGGTCAATTGTTCAAAATAATATAAGCATATTCGAATAACTAGGTAAAAATCTCAGAAATTTCCTAGATTTTTTCTTTTATTATTGTTTTAGCAATTCTTTTTTTATTCTTGTTATAATCTGTCAACTTAATATCTAAAGCACAGAAGTAAGTAATTAACTTGCTTCAAGAGAAAGTATTTTACAATTTGAGGCCTTCAGAGCCAAAGGGGTATAAGTGACAAAATGGTCGATTTTGAGTTAATGATGCCAAACGATTTTTCATATTTCAAACTATATAAGGTGATTTTTTTCAGATTTCTAGGATTTTATTTACATACTTTTACGTTACAAAGAAAAATAAAATTTTTCGAAAAATATATAGAAAATTGCCAAACACAACAACTTAAAAGCATGTTTTCTCGAAATGAGCTTCTACTATGCACTTATATCCCTTTGGCTCCAAGGGCCTCACTTGTCTTTGTACAAAAACTAAAATAATGGATAGTATAAAAGTTCGTGAGCTCAAATACTTAAGTTCCAAAAAGTTTTAAACTTTCTGCAAAACTTTCCCAAAATTCAACATGTTATCAAATTGCATCGTCTATAACTTTTTGATTCTTCATTCTATGTTTTTTTAGTATTCATTTGTTAATTCTGTTCAAGAGTCGTTTCGCGAATCAGTGATGTGTTAGAGATTATAGTGAGGGAAATAGCTAGCTTGTAGAAAATTCGAATGGTTGCTTTTCTAATTAATTGAGAATTCATAATTCTTTTTAAATTTTCTAATTAAAACACCTCGCAGATATTATTAAGAGTTTCCTTACGAAAATGACTAGGAGCATAGGAGGTGTAGGTCAACCAAAGATCGCACCATTTTCCAATAATGGCTCCTGATCCAAACCTCTCCTTTACTAAAATAAAACCCTTCCTGAAATACTTGAATATAGATTCGCAGACATATAGACGGTTTCTATAGCTGGTGATACTGATTTTTCATTGTTTCAGAGTTTTCAAAACAAGCTTTTGAAGAAAACTGAAATAACAGATTTATGGTTGATCCTTAAAAAGTATCTTACTAACAATCCTTCCTTCATTCCTCTTTGACTACTAGGACGTGGCCGGTGCCGTTATTGATCATTTTTTAAAGGGAGAGCATGAGTTTTGTGCATTGAGAATGAGTTGTTAATCCCAAGCTGCATTCTTTTGGCCCTTGTACAAAATTGATGGCCTCGATCAATCGCGGAGTAGCAACCATTGGCGATGTGGAACTCGTTCTACTAAGTCACGCCAGCGATCATGAAATTCGAAATGCATTGGATGATTCGATATATTTTTATTTAAACCATGAGAAAATGGTGGTATTTTTGAAGACTAATCAAAGCATTTCGGGCTTCATGATTTAAGGTGGATATGAGTAGTCAAACACGCTAAGTTTGAAACTTTACTTTTTCCCCAGGAACGGGTTCAGCCCAGAAGGGGCTGCCCAGCAACACCCAGTCCCTGGTCTAAAGCCACGGGGACTAACGGGTTTGGGCGCTCAAGGCCTCTTTTGTTCCTGGGTCTCAGGGCGTATGTTAGGCTGGGGGAGTTTTCGGATGGGTGGATTCCTACAACAAAAAGTTACCTTGGTTTAAAGCTGGTTTATTCGGCGAATTCTCGATCTCATGTAGAAAGCACACGGGGGTTGGGCTGGTAGCGGGGAAATCGGCCCACTCGGTCGAACGTTGGAATCGCCACGGGCCGGGCGAAGCCTGGATGGGATGGGAGCGGTGCAGAACCACGCACCACGCTCACGGTACGGCTGGCCGGTTCGGTCTCTCTCCTTGGCTATGCAGACCAAACCGCACGCTTTTGGCAAAGCGCTTACCTCGGTCTTCGGTGATGGGATGGAATCGGTTGTGCGGTACCACGCACGCTTGGCTGGATGATGCTGTCTCTCTCCGGTTAGACCAAGCACGCGCTACCGGCTAAGCACGCACTTCGAGACAATGCTGATCGGGTTCGAAACGATGGCGTGGCTGGCAAATCTAACCAACCAACACGCTGCTTGGGATTGCACGCACGGGTATAGTTGATGTTGCGCGAATAGTTTGGCACACTTCTCGTATCGGTTAACTACCACACACTATTCGGTCACTCGCACTGCACGGCTGATCGTCCGTCTTGTTGGCACACAAGGTCTGGCTAATCTAAACGATGGCACTGTTTCGGATCGGTTTAGATATTCTTCTTAACTTTGCGGAGCACTTTCTGGGTACGTCTGCCTTCGATCGCTGCCGGGAACCAAGAGCCCTGGTGAATCGTCTTGCCTCGCCAAGAAACCTCCGCGTCTCGATGCTCGGCTATGCGTTCTACTAGAACGCATGTATTTTGAGGCGTTGCGTATGTAAGCCGTCCATCCCTTGTGCGTATTGATTTCGTCTACTCTTCGCTGGCCACGTGTTTAAATTTGAATACGCCGTTGCGTTGCCTTGAGCTAGCTTTTTATAATATTTATTCCTAGCTCCAACCCATCAATAAATATAAAAATAAAATTAAAGCAAAACAAAACAATGTTACCGAATTGGTAACAGTCCCCCTCTGGTCAAATAAAAAAAAACTAATGGGATTTTATACAATTCAAATGGGTTTTTTTTTCTCTAAATTTTTTAGGAATTTTAACGTTAAACTAATTCAATCATTCAAGCAAATCAAAAACATCATTGGCTCATTTCGGTGAATTCGATAATCATCAACATTATCATTTTTTTCGAATTTTACAATTAATCGAACATGCCTCCATTATTCTTCGAAGGAACTTTTAAACAATTTTTTTAATTTTGTTTTTTTTTTAATCGATGTGCAAAATCCTCAACCAAACAACACCCTTTAATCGACACGAGAATAGAACGAGATCAACTATTAATGGTCCTGTAAAAAAAAACAAATCAACAACTTCCATAAACATTTGATCCGTCTTGTGCACGTGCACTGAATTCTGCGCGAATAAGGTTGTCGAAGAACAAATAAGGGTCATAATCGAATGAGCCGGTACCGAAACTAAGCGAATAGTTATCATCAACCGAACAGATGAATGAATCGCTATTCCGTTTAGAGGTGATTGGAGTGTCTGGTTTGAGCTTACAACACCTGCTGTAGCTAGTTGTCAATGTCGTAAATGAGCTTGCGGACAGAAAACTTCATCGTTTCGCGAATGTTGATGCCAAATGAGTGATCGAAAGAATCGAATGAAGTCGAGAGCTATTTATTCTATACGATGTTGACCATTGGCCAGATGTCTCGCGAACCGATTATTTATTTACCGCCGACTACTCGATTTGAAATATCTATCAGAGATAACTCTGATGACTACTTTGATTGGTTTCTTCTTAACCGGTATAAGAAGATATTTTCCCTTTTCATCAATTTTCTTGATACGCGCGCGTTAATGAATTTTCGTGGACGTCTCCACATCAATTTTGATGAATGCATAAGATACGTATCTGAGTTTACGAAATTGTTTCGAGTTGAGGGATTGAATGTTCCGAGTTATCCGATTTTTTCAAAAGATGCAACCGCACCACGAACCGCCAGAGTGATCAGTTCCCACGATCGAAGAGTAGTCACATCCAAAAATTTGCTTTATTTTCAGATAACCTGTCTGTCTTCTAGGCAGCTTTTAGTAAGCATGCCGGCCAAACTCCGATGTTTTGACCATCAGCGTTTGCTAACTCATACGAAGATGAGCCATACCTTTTTAGTACCGTACAAGGCAAATATTGAGGACCTAATTTCGAGTTATAAAACTCAGCGGAGTTAGACAACTTTGTATTCTTTTTGTAAACCGTATCACCAACGGAAAACGGTTTTGCGTGTTTACGTGAACGTAAATTGTAGTTCCGAGTCGAGGTTTCATGAGCTTTTATAAGATTGCTGCGAACACTAGCATACAGTTTTGGATGTTCCTTACGAATTCTTTCCAGTCTGTTTTCTACCGATTGTTCATTTGGGTTTACGAACAACTTATGATCGCATCCCTTTAACACAACTTCCTCACCTCTTGCAACGCGAAACGGACTATACGACGTAGATGAGTGGATTGTCGAGTTTATTACAACTTCTATTTCGGATAAACGTAGGTCCCAGTCACGCTGACTGGTTCGCGCGTAAGAACGGATAGCTGTGTTGATAGCGCGGTTGACACGCTCCACCGGGTTTGCTTGCGAATGATAACGCGACGTAAGCCAATGTTTGATTTCATATCTCGACATTAATGAACCGAACTCTTTGGAGGTAAAAGTTGAACCGTTATCTGTTAGAATTACAGCAGGCACGGAGTTTCGATAAAACCAATGATCTACTAGCTCAGTCGAAAGTGATTTTACCGAAATTTGAGGAAAAGCTTTCATCTGTACCCACTTACTGAATAGATCTAATGCGACCAAGATATATTGCTTTCCACTTTTAGACCGCGGCAATGGTCCGATATAATCCAGAGCGATGATCTCCCACGGTCTGGTCGGAGTACGCATGTCTCCCATCAACGGTGTTGTAGCCGTGTTTGGAGGTTTTATTTCTTTACAAACCTGACACTTTTTGATAAACGACTTAACGTCTTTTGTCATTCCTGGCCAATAATATTGTTGCCGAATTTTAGCCAGAGTTTTCTCTGCACCCTGATGCATGAATTGATCATGTGCTGCGGTTAAAATATCTAGTTTATGATCTTCAGGAACGACGATTTTCCAATCAAATCGATGATCGGTTAGATCGTCCTGGAAAATGTATTTCAAAAGATTGTCTCCTTCCAACCGAAAATCTGGGTAATCTTCAGGATTGGTGTCGACCTTAGATTTCAAATTATTATACCACGACGACTTTGAAGTACTTTGGATGGCCATCACACTACGTGAAAGCGCATCGGGTACAACGTTGTCTCGTCCTCGACGATGAACGATTGTCATATCATATTGTTGTAACGATAAACTCCACCGACTCAGTCGGGAGGATGTTTTCCATTTGGACCGCATTATAAACGTCAACGCTGACGAATCTGTCACAAGTGTAAAGTGACTACCCTCTATGTACCCTCGAAAGTGTTCAATAGAT
Source organism: Uranotaenia lowii (assembly GCF_029784155.1). Lineage (NCBI taxonomy): Eukaryota > Metazoa > Arthropoda > Insecta > Diptera > Culicidae > Uranotaenia > Uranotaenia lowii. The sequence continues at coordinate 106,015,250 of NC_073691.1, read as the reverse complement.
AGAAGAGCGGCAAGTCCTTCTTTTTCTGTAGCATGATAGGATCTTTCTGGTGTTGTTAGTTTCTTTGAATAATACTCGATGACGTGCTCCTGATCAGCCAGGCGTTGCGTAAGCACGCCAGCCACAGCGTGGTTACTCGCATCGGTATGTAAGATGAACTCGTGATCGAAATCAGCACTTGCTAGGATAGGTGATGTTATCAGTTTCTCTTTAATTACTTGGAATGCTACTTCTGCCTCAGATGTCCACTTGATGGTCTTGTTTTGAGTTTTTAAAAGTTCGGATAATGGAGCAGTTATCTTACTATAATCGGCAATGAACCGCCGATAATAGTTTGACATGCCAAGGAATCTCCTAAGCTTAGTCACTGTCACAGGTCTTTCATATTCCACAATTGGTCTGATTTTCTCCGGATTCACATGTAAACCTTGAGACGATAGTATATACCCGAGAAAAGGTATTTCCTCGAGACAGAAGTGAGATTTTTCTAGTTTGATTGACAAATTCGCCCGTCGCAAACGCTTAGAGATCTCGGAGAGAAGCCGAATGTGGTCCTCGAATGTCTCTGTGACCAGAACGATGTCATCCAGGTACACAAAGACATTCGGCTCCAGCTCACCATTTCCTAACACCCTGGACATAAGCCGCGCCAAGCTAGCCGGACTGTTTAGCAGACCATAGGGACATCGGCGGAATGCGAACATCCCACGCCCCTGAACACTAAATGCGCAATACTTGCGAGATTCCCGTGCCAGGGGTATTTGGAGGAACGCTTCCGTTAAGTCTATGGTCGACAAAAACTTTGCCCGGGGTAACCGGCTCAGAATCCGTCCAGGATGAGGAAGCGGATACGCGTCACGAACGGTTCTCTCGTTGAGCTTCCTTGCGTCGAGACAGAGGCGGATTTGACCAGATGGCTTTCGAATTGGTACTACATTCAGAGACCAATCCGAATTGGACTCCTTAATTATTCCTCTTGCTAACAATCGATCGATTTCAGCGAACAGACCTTCCTGAATTTTAGGAGCCAATGGATAAGGGTATAAACGAATTGGTTTTGCTGATTTAAATTCATCTTTGATCACAATATGGTGTTCACACAAATCGGTAGTGTCCAAATAATCAGAGTCAGCAGTTTTGAAAGATCGTTTGACTTCTTCTAATGACGCTAACTGCTCAAGGCTAAGCCTTGGCTTTTCAGAGTCCGTCAGCTGTTTGACTGGACTTTTGGAAATAGTGGCGATGGCTGGATATATCCCAAAACGTTCCCAAAAGTCAATCCCACAAATACAATCTTTTGTTAAAGAAGGAGCTACTAAGGTTTTGATGATTCTGGTTTTATTGTTGTATCTAAAAGGAAGTAAAACTTCTCCGATGACTTCGAGATTGGAGCCACCTGCTGTTCGTAGCTCTACACTATCTGACAAGGGACGAATTTTAACACGATTCAAACGATCAAAGACTCTGGAGTTGATAAAAGTTAAGCTGCTACCCGAATCAAGCAAAGCCTTAATCGGAATGTCATAGATTGTTAAATCTACGTATGGACGATTATCAAAGATGTTACTTATGGTGATCTTATGAATTTGTGGTTTATCTTCTTCATGCTCAACAGTGTGTTTTGGAATATAAAACTTTTCAAAATTTGTTAAGTCCGGTAATAAATCAAATCCTACAGTTTGCGCGTCTTGAAGTTCCTGCGGCTTTAGGACTTCCTCGACAAGTTTTTTCGACAATAAGGGCAGTTTTCTGAGGTGAAACCTTTGAACGCACACCTATAACAGAAAACTCTACGAGGAATCGGACATACTTCCAAATCATGGAGGTCTCCACAATTGTAGCATTCTCCTTCCCCAGGTGGTACATAGCTAGCTACTATTCGTTGAAAATTACTACTTCTACTTGTGCCTAATCCAGGGTCTGAAGATTTGTTGGATGTTTTATTGACAGTGGGTTTCGAATAATTTTGGGATTTGTATTCACTATTTACAAAGGTCTTTTGACCAGTAGGTTTCGCGAATTTCGGATTTTGTTTGGAAAACGGGTTTTTATTACTTTGCTCAGGGAAATTTTTCGGATTTTTGGGACGATCAAAACTTTCACTCGAACGAGACAAATTAGGAGATTTCCTACCCTCTGAGATGGCACAAGTTTCCTTTTTAGTCGGACCAAAAACTCGGGAAAACACTGAAAAGTCTGTTGCACATTCGATAGAGAACCCTGCTAGCGTTCACACCTATCTCGGCTTGTGTAGTATCAAAGTTACTCTCTCGGTGAAATTTGGCAAAATGGCCAATTCGGAAAAAGACAGACCGCGTCGAATTAGACAATACGGCCCATGTAATACTGGGCCCTTCATAGTTATCGCGGAAACGGGTGAAGACTTTTTAGATCCATCTAAACTGTCGAAAAAGATAATACGTGATTTCGCGAGTTCGTATGTGAAAGGGATATGCATGTCGCGGAAGAAAATGAAAATTCTTATGGCATCTGCTAAAGATGCAAACGATTTGGTGAAGAAAACATATCCCAAAGTGTCTTTCAATATTCCGCAAAGACTTGTCGAATGTCTGGGAGTCGTTTATATGGAAGGAGTTTCAGACGAAGACTTGCCAAGTGTTAAAGTTTTCGAAAAATCCAAAAGTATGCAGTTTAACAATCCCTTAATCCTTGAAACGCGGCGTATGAAGAAGAAGATCGGCATGGAGTTCCAGAAGCTCCCTCTTATTGTTTTCACGTTTGGTAGTCTGGAACTGCCCTCGCATGTCGAACTAGACAATGTCCTTTACCCTGTGAGGAAATACAACTACGCAGTTAGGCAGTGTCAAGGATGCTGGCGTTTCGGCCATCTGGCTAAGCAGTGTAAAAGTAGACCAAGATGCAAATCATGCTTGGAGCTAGATGTAGATGATAATCACGCATGCAATGGTGACCCGATCTGTGTCAACTGCTCTGGGACACACAGAGCAAATGATCGGAACCTATGTCCTATGTTTTTACAAAAAAAGGAAGAAGACAAGAAGCGGCAAAATAGTTTTTCGCAGGGAAAAACTGATTGGTTCGCTGCTCTTGCCCTAATTCCCCCACAGATTTCGGAAGAAGTGGTCCTAGAAACAACAATTAAAAGGCGTGGCAGAGAAGATATTAGTGACAATGAGAGCGATTTTCCCCCAATAAAAATTCGTACGCTAGAAGAAGATGATGAAACTATCAGTGTCCACTCTGATAGATGCGAAACAGTCGGCGTTGCTCAGGAGACTAATGCTCCCAGCAACTATGGGGAGATGGAAGAAGATGTCGAAGCACTTTCTGACTACGAATACCTTCTACAGAAAGCAAAGCCGACCACTACATCAGAACAAGGAATGTACGTAGATGAGAACAATGCTGACGAAAGCCCCGGAGGTGAAACTATCCCCGAGAGATTATAAGAATCACACTGGGCACTCAGGTGCATTCTACGCCGCTCCGCTGCTTGCAGTGGAACTGCAGAGGAGTATTGAAAAAATCGTCAACACTTGTAAATCTTATTAACACTCACAATACAAACGTACTTCTTCTCCAAGAAACTCACTTACAGCTTACCTGCCGCTTCAGTTTAAAAGATCATGTTCTGTTCCGAGCCGATCACACTAGGAACTCTATGGGAGTATTGGTCGCTGTTCGTAAAAACTTACAACCGATAGCCCATGATCTAAACTGCCACAATACGTTAAAAGCCGTTGCTTGTTCAATAAACACACCAAATGGAAAGATCTACATAGCCTCTGTCTACATCCATCCACAAACTGTGGTAAACTACAACCAGATGCATGATTTGCTATCTTCCATACCCAAACCCTGTATTATTGGTGGGGACTTTAATGCGCGGCACACTCTGTGGGGGAATAGGGAAAACAATCGGAGAGGAGAGATAATCATCGACGTTATGGAGGATCTAGGCCTAGTAGTGATCAACAACGGAAAATACACACGATTTGATCGGTCGCACCTACCTAGTGCCATCGATATTACGATGGTTTCAGCGGACATCAGCCTACTGTTCAACTGGGATACACTCGATGCATTGTATGTCAGCGACCACATTCCTATAGTGTTCAAAACGGACAATGTTCAAGTAATAAATAATAGTGTTCCTATGAGTAATAATATAGACTGGACTTCATACTCGAATGTTGTGGACGAAAAAGTGTGTGGGTATGATGAAATGGACTACAACAACTTTAGAAATGTGGTCGCTGAAGCCATGGCAACGGCGTCCATGACATCAACACCAACAAATGGTGGAAGACGCTCACAACCCTGGTGGGATTCGGAGCTGGAGAGTAAAGTGAAAAAAGTGAGAGTTAAATTTCGAAGATGGAAGTCATGTGGATACACATCTGAAATGTATGACAGTTACCGAAAAGAAGAAAGTGAGTTCAAACGATTAATTAAAGAAAAGAAACGATCTTCGTGGGAGAAATACTGCGACGGTTTATCAGGTGACACAGCACTTTCGAACCTCTGGCGGATGGCCAAAAGGTTCAAGGGGAATAGCGGAGCGAAAAATGAACTGCGAGATCTGAAGGTTATCAAGGGAATTGTTGACAGATTAGCCCCATCATCCACTCCTGAGCCCGTACACCCAATAACATTAACACATACACCAACTCAAGATATGTTTTTGCTGAGCGAGCTCATAAATACGCTCAACGAAACCAAAAATTCAGCCCCGGGGTATGACACTATTCCATACATAGCCCTTCGCAAACTACCACACGTTGCAAAACAAATACTTCTTCGCATCTACAATCACATCTTAACATCAGATGTCATTCCAGAAGAGTGGATCATCTTCAGACTTGTTATGATCCTCAAACCCGATAAGCATCCAGCGGACCCGAAATCGTACAGACCAATAGCTCTCGCTTCATGCTTTAGAAAAGTGTACGAGATTATGCTTAAAAACAGAATTGAGTGGTATATGGAATCCAACTTGCTTTTCTCTGATAGTATGTACGGTTTTAGAAAAGGCAAAGGCACCCAGGATGCTCTTCAAGTGGTACTACATAATGCGAAACAAGCTTTATCATCTAGCCAACGTGCGCTCTTCTGTATGTTGGATATAAGAAGCGCCTACGACTGCGTTAACATCAATAAATTGGTTGACGAGATGCTCCGATGGGAAATACCAACATCAGTCGTTAAAGCTGTGTATCGTTTGTTCCGGGAGAGGAATCTAGTGGTACCTATCGATTCAACTACCGCGGTACGCAGAACAACGTGGATGGGACTACCTCAAGGCTCCCCCTTGAGTCCTACATGCTTCAATGTGTTCATTAACCACGCAGTTCGAACAACTTGTGAAATTCCGCGAATAATCGTTGTCGATTTCGCTGATGACATATCGTTAATTACAAGTGGGGAGAATTTAAATCTACTGAGTGAGGTTATGCAACGAGCTATTGATCACTTGTCAGAAGAATTGAGTGGGTTGGGGCTAGAAATCTCTCAAAACAAATGTAATGCTATGGTGTTTGCTACGCGTCAGCCAGAAGATCGCCCAGTGATCAACATAAACGGTCATGCAATTCAGTACGATATTTGTGTGAAGTTTTTGGGCTTGTATCTCACACCAACACTTGCCTGGAGCCCTCATGTGCGGTATTTGAAGAAACGAGTGTCACCATATATCAACTTTCTTCGTAGTGTGGCAGGTCAGAAATGGGGAGCTCATCCAACTGCTCTTCTCAAAATCTACAAGGCAAACATAAGGTCGATTCTGGAGTACGGTAGTCTTTTTCTCGCCGACTGTCCAGATTGGCTGTCAATACAGCTTGATCGAATACAATGGAGATGTATACGAGTATGTATTGGTTCCACAAAAACCACACACACCGCTTCACTCGAAGTACTTACAGGGGTCACTCCGTTGAAACTACGAAGACAAAAAGCAGCCGAAAAATTTGTCAACAAACGGTTTTCCATGAAAACCTGGTACGAGAAGTACGCTGAACCTCTCCTTCACGGTGGGGTCCCAAGAACGGAGATTCAACGAAGCATCCTGAGACTAAGTAATATTGTCCCAAATGAAACCCTCATCGAGCAACTACCATGCTACCGCTACGACAGAGGAATAAAAAACTGCACACCTCTTGTTGATTTAACACTTACTAAGAAACATCCGGGAAGTGGTAGTTGGAATCAACTACTTGAAGAGTTTATGATCTCGAAATACGAAGGAGCAATCCAACTGGCTACTGATGGCTCAAAGTGTGGCGACAAAGTGGGATCAGCAGTCGTTACTTACGACTCACAGGATCCAGTACTACGAAAACTACCTCACAGTGCTTCAGTGTTTAGTGCAGAAATGTTTGCTATAAAATGTGCAGTTGACATGATATCATCTAGACAAAGCAACTCATTTATTATCATGTCGGATAGTATGAGTAGTTTGACGCACTTGGGAAATAATGCTGTCGGTAGTCGTTGTGGCGAACTTTGGTACCAAATTCGGCAACGTATTTCGGAACTGACTATCTCTGGCTATCATATTGTGCTCTTGTGGGTACCGGCGCACAAGGGTCTGGTCCTCAATGAAATGGCGGATAGAGCAGCCAAGCTAGCAGCTGATTGTGGTATAGATGAGTCTGGAGGATTGACGAGCTTGGACATACACTTACCGAGTAATGCTAGGAATATGAGCCAGTGGCAGGACTTGTGGAAAAACGGGGTGAAAGGAAGGTTCTGTTTCAACATTGTGTCGAGGGTTCAACAAACACCTTGGTTTAACCATTGTGACCTGAGTCGCAGAGAAATTGTGATACTATCGAAACTAATGGCTAACCACTCAAGATTACCCGCACACCTACACAGAAACAACATCATACAGTCCTCGGCATGCCCCTGTGGAGCTGCTGAGGCGACTCCAAATCACATACTTTTTGAATGTGCTAGCTACGAGACAAACGAAAGGATAAAGCTATGGATGGAATTGAGAAAACGCAACGTGCCACCGGACATTGTAAAGATTCTGAAAAACCAAAACATTGTATTATATAAAAGTGTTTGCCATTTTTTTATAAGTAGTGAAATAGATATTTAAGTAAAGAATTGAATGTTAAGAAAAACTCCACTTGGCAGAGAAAGGCTTAACAGCGAGAAGCCAGAATTTAGAAATAAAAAAAAATTTAATTTATAAAAAAAAAAAAAGTCTGTTGCATCTAAATCCTTCCCCAAACTTAAAAGATCTTTCATGGAACGAACATTTTTCCCGACCAACGTTTTTTGTGAATCGTAGCGTAAATTAGACTTCAAAATTTCCACCCGTTCTGATTCAGGAATAGGGTGATTCATTGCTAAAAAGAGTTTTTCCATTTGTAGTACGAAGCTCTGGAACGATTCTCCCCTTTGTTGTCGAGTTGAATAAATTTTCGCACGTAAAACCGAATCTAAATCAGGATGTCGAAATTCATTTTTCAATTCGTTTACCAAGTGAGCCCAACCGGTCAATTGACTTCGATGAACGGTGTACCAGTTAAGAGCTGCACCATCAAACAAATGCACAGCAGAATCGAATAAATCAAGCGAATTCGCTTGCTCTGAAATTGCTAGTTGATGGACATGATTAATGAACTCGTTCAAACCTAAACCTTGATCATTTCCGGAGTACTTTTTAATTTTCCACTGTGAAACCGGAATCACTTTTCTTCGCGAATAGTTCTGAGAACTTGGGAAAAATCGTGGACTCTGCTCGAAAGGCGGTTGCGCGGAAGTTATTTGAGTCGGACTGATGTTAAAGCTGGGAATTTCTGGGGGTTCGTGGGTTACAAAATCAGACATCGCGGGATTTTCTTCCAAAAACGGGTTCGAATCACGATTAGTTAAATACGGGGCTGAACAAGGAAGAATTTCCTCTTCGGGAAGCAAAAACGGGTTGGTTTTGTTCAACTTCGGAATTTCAGTAGAACGCGGGCACGGAATCGTCTCAGTTTGAACCGGAAGACTAGTAGGGTTGTTCGACGCGGAAGCATGAAACTGCGTGGTAATGATCGTAGTCAACTTGTTAATTTCTTAGCGCATACTGCTATTTTGCTTTGCTAACGCTTGAATCAAACTACCGACATCTTTCATCGCCCTGTCGAACTCTTCTTTCGTCACAAATTCTGGCTCAACAACTCGTTTCGGAATAGCACCGGTTTTTCGTTTTTCCGCGAACGTGTATCTATGATTAACTAACCTCTCCGACTCGTCATTGTCACCGATACGCGAATGTGCCGACCAGAAACCTTCATTTAAAAGGTCTAAAACTTTTCGGAACACGAGGTCACTTTCACGACGAATTTCACCGAACGAATGGTATTTTATCACGGCTAAACGATGTCCCAAGTGCAATAAACGCGCTTTCAAATGAGAAATTTGATCTTTAGGTAACGTTGTTATCATTTGATAAATTTCGCGATAATTTTTCTTGCAAACCTCCATATCAATTTCGGGATCGATATCGTAGTGAAGCTCACAATTCTCACCGTCGGCTTCATCTCGCAAAATTTGCTTAAGCAAACTTGCACGTTTTTGACGCGACGCATCTTCCGCGACGATGACTTTCCGAAGAAGAAGCTCATAGTCGAGCTCCTCCGATTGCAAATCGTTTGGGCACATCGCACTATACACAACCTCGAAATCGGTACCGGAAATGGAAGAACGCCGTGAATGCATGTTTGTCAACCGAAAAAAAAAATCACAAATGCTCGTGGAAGCTGACGTCACTAAAATAGCCACTGAATAGAAAGCACTTTCACTTTTACGCCCCGCTCACTTCAAGGTCAATATTCACGTATAATTCAGCTTCAGATTAACAAATTTACCGCGTGTTTAGAAATTCCTTCTTCAGAATAATCAGCCTTGTACTGTGGTTTTCCCACCGCGAAATCAAAATCAAAAATTCACTTCAATAAGCCTTTGATGTGACCAGAGGAGACATTTAATTTTACAAAGCTAATTTGGAAAACTCCCCCTCCGCCAGGTGAAAGGAAAAATATTCGAAAAATATTTTTCCTCTCCTGAGAACCTTTTGGTTGGGCGCCAGGTGAAACTTTACTTTTTCCCCAGGAACGGGTTCAGCCCAGAAGGGGCTGCCCAGCAACACCCAGTCCCTGGTCTAAAGCCACGGGGACTAACGGGTTTGGGCGCTCAAGGCCTCTTTTGTTCCTGGGTCTCAGGGCGTATGTTAGGCTGGGGGAGTTTTCGGATGGGTGGATTCCTACAACAAAAAGTTACCTTGGTTTAAAGCTGGTTTATTCGGCGAATTCTCGATCTCATGTAGAAAGCACACAGGGGTTGGGCTGGTAGCGGGGAAATCGGCCCACTCGGTCGAACGTTGGAATCGCCACGGGCCGGGCGAAGCCTGGATGGGATGGGAGCGGTGCAGAACCACGCACCACGCTCACGGTACGGCTGGCCGGTTCGGTCTCTCTCCTTGGCTATGCAGACCAAACCGCACGCTTTTGGCAAAGCGCTTACCTCGGTCTTCGGTGATGGGATGGAATCGGTTGTGCGGTACCACGCACGCTTGGCTGGATGATGCTGTCTCTCTCCGGTTAGACCAAGCACGCGCTACCGGCTAAGCACGCACTTCGAGACAATGCTGATCGGGTTCGAAACGATGGCGTGGCTGGCAAATCTAACCAACCAACACGCTGCTTGGGATTGCACGCACGGGTATAGTTGATGTTGCGCGAATAGTTTGGCACACTTCTCGTATCGGTTAACTACCACACACTATTCGGTCACTCGCACTGCACGGCTGATCGTCCGTCTTGTTGGCACACAAGGTCTGGCTAATCTAAACGATGGCACTGTTTCGGATCGGTTTAGATATTCTTCTTAACTTTGCGGAGCACTTTCTGGGTACGTCTGCCTTCGATCGCTGCCGGGAACCAAGAGCCCTGGTGAATCGTCTTGCCTCGCCAAGAAACCTCCGCGTCTCGATGCTCGGTTATGCGTTCTACTAGAACGCATGTATTTTGAGGCGTTGCGTATGTAAGCCGTCCATCCCTTGTGCGTCTTGATTTCGTCTACTCTTCGCTGGCCACGTGTTTAAATTTGAATACGCCGTTGCGTTGCCTTGAGCTAGCTTTTTATAATATTTATTCCTAGCTCCAACCCATCAATAAATATAAAAATAAAATTAAAGCAAAACAAAACAATGTTACCGAATTGGTAACAAGCTAAACTAACGATCCGCCAACTGCAACGTTGATAAAGTCGCGAATGCCATAAAGATGGTAAAACGACTATAATCGAAACAAAAAAAAACCTACACTTTCAGCACTTGAGAAATAAAACAGCACTTGACCGCAGTATCTGCCGAGCGGAAAACCGATAAGGCCAGATCGGCTTACTTCTTGTCGATCATACCGGACTTTCCATTGGCGAAATCGATTCTTAACTTTCCGCTCCATGTGTCAATTTATCTATCATATCTTCATCCAATTGTCCATCACATGCAGTGGTGTCGACCTGGCTTCCATCCCGTCGTTGTCAGCCCAGTCTCCGCAGGTTCCGCCAGCATCTAAATTGCTCAACAGCACTGATTCGCGTCGATTTTCTTTCTCGAAGCCGGCGGCTGCTGTCTAAACGAAGCGGCTAGCTAGGCTGTTTTTTACTGAAATCAAGCAAAATAATAACTTTGCTATCGCGTTAATAAAACAACTCTTTTTGCTAATCGAAAGTAACACAGTATTTTTTTTTGTGTGTAAACTTAAGATTTACTCTGCAATTTTAATATTTTGATTTTTAACATCTTAGATAATATTTATTCACATTTAATAAATATTTTGGGAGTAAGTATGTCCACGTGTACATGAACCAAACCCCTACCCCCCCATCTCCGAGGACAAGCGTGGACATTTCAATACCCCCCTCCCCCTCTCCCCTAAGTTGTCCACGTGGTATGTGAACGGCCCCAAAGCTCAAATCTGACCAAAAATGCTTAAATCTGAGAGATGTTCCTCACACGGCTTCTATAAGGTTGCATTCCGCTTTGTATAGGTAGAATAATTACTGTTACGTATTTCGGCCGACACAACAACACGCTTTGAAATACAGAAGCAGCAAGCAAATTAGAATACTCAGAAGCAGCAGTAGGGTGATTTGCCAATCGTTGTCCTCTAACCCATCGTTGCACAGCATGACTTAAATTGTCAATATTTAAGCTGTTTTTCAACTTTTCCTCAAAAATAATACTGAATCATGTAATTCGGAATGTTTTCTGATGAAATGAGGCTTTTGTGATATTTTCCGCTGGTAAGTGTGCATCTTACAACAGTTTTAATTTTTCTTGTTTTTTTCGCGCGATTTTTGTGCTAATTGTTAACAAAAACCTTAACATTCCTTCTACGGCAAATAAGGTTTTACGTCAGAACAAAACATTTTTCGTATCAGTTTTCTATACGAAACGTTTGTTGGACAATTTTAGCACCATGATTTTGAAAAAAAAATTATGATCCATACTTAACCAGAAAATATGTTGGATCGTGCAACAATTGGTCCGCTCAATCTCCTCCTGCCCCATTGTTGTACATAATTCCGCTGCTAAATTTGTTTGGAAATTTCAAATTTATAAATTCGTTTACCTCCAATAACTTTGTTTGGTTGTTTTTACAACAAAAAATAGCAATAAAAGTTTTGAAAGCGATTGATTAAGTCCTGAATTATAACGTGTTTTGAATAAGTATGGAGGCTTGTACGGAATAATCCAAATTTTCATTCAAAAACCATCAGAGATGTACTGAAAGTTCAAAAACATAATTTTGTATTTTTAAAATATTTCTTGGTTCTTGCAATACATTGCATGTGAACAAAAACTAAACCTAACTTGTACTTCAGAAATGATAGTCGTTGTCATACAAAAAATTCAAAAAAGGTAAATATTTTTTAATTTTAGTGAATTGACAGCTAATTTGAAAGCTGGTTAACCAGATGAAAATAAGAATCGCATTATACTGCTTTGCATAGTCAATAAGTGTGATGATTCAAAACTTTCGCAAAAACATGTCATGAAACTATTGAAAGCTTCAGAAAGCAAAAACGGCAATTTTACTATACTTTTCAATGGATTACGATTTTTTTATTTCGAAACTGTTATAACTTTTTTCATGAAATACTTTGCTTCTTCTCATACTGGCAAACAATTATTCTTTGGAATGGGCAAAATCAATAATTTAAAACAAAATTCATTTCTAACTTATTTGAATTTCTTGTAGGTTTATGCGAAAAGTTCTTCTTGCATACAAATTGTCATACAACATTGAACACGTTCATTGACTACATGCAACTAAAACAACTCGAATTGTCTATTGATATGACATGTTTTTTTCTGAATAAGTGGATATTTACGTTTAACTAGTTAATTTAGTAAATTCTGTGCTTTAATTAATTATTTTACACTCAGAATTTTCACATTTTTTGCACTCAATGTTGATTTTAATAATTAATACAATAATTCAAAGACACTTTATATATCCATAAGTTTATTTTTTCTACCGTCAAATCTTAAAAATGAAGTTTTGAAATTATTAAACTCGGTGAAAAACTTATGTTTTCAAAATTTAATTTTTTATTTTCTTTTATTTTTATAATTAATATTAGTTCTTTATATGAAAGTCGGGCAATTTGCATTGTCTGAAAAATGTCAAAGTCAACTCAACTGCATTGGCTTTGAGAGACTACTTTTTTATCAGATTTATTTTGAAATCATTTATCCCGACCATTTACTCAACATTTTATGCAAAGAATCTAAAAGCTGTTCTGAAAAAATCTGTTTCTCTAATTTCGTGACGACAAATCTAAAAGAATTTTATTCCATGTCAACAGCGATCCCTTTGATATTGTTATTCATATTTTCAGAATATTGTACAGAAGGAAAACTACGACCCTTAATCTCAGAAACTAGAAGTCGAAGGTTGGAACCCAAAATATTATTTATCTGACGTGCAATTTTCTCAGGAATTCGAATCGGCCGTCGAGTTGCCGTCACTGGAGACATCTATGTGAAGCTTTATTTGGCCCTTATCATCCAGAAAAATAAACAGTCATAACTTTGTAAAACTTAATTTGACCCAAAACAGTGTTTCAGCCGGAAAGCTCTTGGGAAGTATTTCTATGTGATGTGATTGTTTCCTGAAGATTGATGAAATGCTACAGAGGTTACATTAATTACAAATAAACCCACTTATATGAAAAAGATATTTAAATCAATTAACTTTTCGAAAAAAAAATTCTTATACAAAATTGTATATCATGAGCATAAATCAGTCAAGCGATCTGAAACTTTGGGCGTGGTTGTGTCCATTTTCAAGTTTTAAATTGAGATTCATTATGTAAAAATCGATCGACTTCCAAGTGATTCCTAAAACATTTGTTTAATAAAATCGCATCTTCTTCATAGGGGTAAAAGGGGGCAAAACAGATCACGTTCTCTAATCTTTGCACCTGCTAATAGCCACTTAAAAATTAAGCATTAAATATCTTTCAGTTCATTCTATGGGATTTTAAAGACATAAAATTTTATGTTGGAAGGACATATAAAGAAAAAGGCTCCACACTGGGCGAATTAAGTTAAAGAACACTCCACTCAAATGGCTTCGGGTAAATAAAGAGGTGGATTTGAGTTTCTGAGAAAACTTCACGTGTGATAAATGCTATTCCAGACACTCAAACCGGCGGCTTTGTGGTTTTTTTGGGTCCGAATTGGAATTTGAAAGTGCATTGGACGGTTTATATGGAAGACCCACCCCCCCCCCCCCCCTACCCTCATAAGAGGCCGTCTAAAAATTAGATTGCATTGGAACTAGAAGTTCTCATAATAAGCTTCCGTAACAAATATCAGCCTATTCGACCTCATGGTGACTGATTTTTAAAATGTGCAACCATTGGGAAAAATCGGACAACATTATGCACGACACAAAATTTGCCAATGCAACTATTGGGCACAGACAAGCTGTTTTAAATGATTTTTTAAATTTTTATGTCACTTTTTTCAAAACACTTGAACTTTTGAATCTTGTTGACCAACCCTGTATGAGTGCATCGACAAAAAAAAAACGAATGAATTTGGTTGAAATGACTAAAATACAGAATAAACACCAAAGTCATGTGCTTAGCTGTGCAACAATTGGCAAATCACCCTAGCAACTTTCAACATTTTCCTGTTTTGAGTAAACTGGATCATCATTTCGATAAACGCGGGCTCGGGAGAGAGAACGTATGCTGGCTTCAAATAATGATTAGTAACGAACCCGATAGGTTTATAGCGATGGCGGTCCTTTCATTGCTGTGAACCAAAGCTCTGGATTACTACATAGTGGGGTACCATTTGAAAAATTCTACTTGTGGGAAAAATGGACAGAAACACTGGAAGAATATAAGACGACAAATTTAGCGTTCTGTTGTGTGTTGTTATTTGCAACAAACATTTGATGCGTGTTCCCGATAAAGCTGGCTTTGTTTTGTTGGATGTAAACAAACCGAGTTGTGAGCGGTACTTCTTAGAAAAGCCGGCCGCTTGATGGAAAAAGTGGGAGCATATTGGCGGCGCTTGAAGCAGAAACATAAGTAATTTAATCATCTACAGCTAGGAGCTAAGAATAGAGAAGACATTTCTTTTGTGCAGGACGGCCTTCCGGATGGGAATATAATAGCGCTCGTTTTTCCGGTTTAAATTGTCAGTTCTAGTCACGATTCTTGGTCGTTCAAAACGTTCACGCCGATGCGCGCGCGCGTTATCTAGTTTGCGATAAAATCACGTGGTGTTTAGTAATCTCGATGCATTCGCGTTGTAGCTGAAATAGGATCGATATTGTGAATATCTTGTTTGAAGGATTACGCTTATAACATCCTGGAAGACATGAGGTTGATGTTGAATAGAATCACGTGTGCAACGGCGACGCTTTTACTTTTCTATCAACCAACGGAAAGCCAAATCAACTGTAAGAAAAAAACGTCACAGGGATGTAAGATTATCGTAGTACTTGAGGGAGGACAGAGGTGGTTTTGTAAAAAATCAGGGCAGCGCGATGAACAAAAACAGGATTTTTAGATTGCATAAATTAAGGCGAAATCGAGCTCCCAAGCAAAATGATGCATGACCACTACATTCAAGGGAAACAAGAAAAACATCTCTTGAATTATTCAATAGGATTTTCATCCTATTGGTTAATTTATCACAAAAAATATAGTGAGAATCGAACTCACCTCACTGTAGAGAATATTGATAGCTATGGATTAATAATAACAAATATGTATTGAATAATGTACACAGTATTAAATAATTACATGTTATAACCTGCAAATAAATGGAACAAGTTATTTCTACTAAATTTACATGACTTATGACGTAATGTAAATTCCCGAAACGAAAAAAATGACATTGTGAATTTACATGACCATAACAATGAAACCGTTCCGGCTCATTATTCCTTTTTAGTTTTTGAATTATTGTTTTCTCAACTACTAGCCATCAGCCTTGTAACAAAACATGCCAATCATCAAAAAAATACTCATAATGGTTTACACAACCGAAATCCACGAGCTCCCGATTGGAAACGGCATTTTCTTGGCGCATCAAATCCAACTTGCTTCTTACCAGTCGGCTGTTCGGTGTTTGTTTCTGAAACGATTCTGCTACAGGGTGTATCTGATTTTTTTTGTAGTTCCGTTAATACTTTTTGGATGGATGATTTTGAAAACATTTTGTTTTTCATTTCTTTTCCAAAACATAACACGAAGTTTATCTAGTGTGTTCTTTGAATAATATTACTTGTTATTTGTTCGTTGTACATTAAAATATTCTTTGCAAAGTGATGGAATATGTGGAAGGGGTAATGAAACTTGTCATTTGTTTGTTTGAATATTAAACAATTCCCCACGATCCACTTGTTTAAAAATATATAAACCTGATTTTATTTCAATTTAAAAGTTTATACTTAAATTCAATAATAAAAAGAAAAAAAAGCTTTGTTGTGCTGAAATTTTGGTAACAACAAATTGAGAAAATTGTTGACCTTATTCAGCAATATTTTATTTAAACCATAAGTATGACTAATTTTTGTGCCGTTCATTCTTAATTGTAGGATTTCATATCAACCATATCGGTTAGAGTTATTCGTATATTTAAAAAAAATGAATACGGGAGGTGAACTGTGGCTTTGAACAAAATATCACTTCTATCCAATAAAGTTTATGAAATTTAAACGAGTAATATACTATTTTGTTATTTTTTTCCAAAAAGGCAATACAGCATAGTTTATATCTGTTGTAAGCAGTTTTAAAAGAATTTCCCTTTTCATTTTTATAAAAATCGGCAAACATTTAGACACACCCTGTGTGCGACTGCAACGTTTTTGATTCCAAACATCGTTTCAAGCAAAAGTCATGTAAAAATACAACAAATTGATCCGAATGAGAAACGCATGGTTTTTTTTCAGGGCTGCCTTATAATATACAACACATATGACTGAATTTTACATGAAATCAAACTTTACATGAAATGTAAAGCTCAGGTTTTTTTTCTGTGTAGGTAATGACAAACTATGAATAACATTAACATCTGTATAACCCACCCTAATAAGCTCTTTGAACGGTTACGTTCTGAATTACAAATAGCATTAATGAACGTGCACAGAAACAGAGAGAGAGTTCGAAAATTACTCAAAAACGAGGCGGTTTCCTGAAAGAGAGATATCTTTGAAAAGTCGAGTTTGTATCTAGCCGATTTAGTCGAAGAGTAATCAGTTAACAAAGAGAGCTTAAAAAAGACGGTTCATTTGATTGTTACTGAAATATCCTTGTGAAAGAAATCGGCCTGCGGTACAAAAGATGGAAACCTGGCTGGCCGTTCACGACACTCACTATCACATAATCATCTGACTTGCATGCAAGACCGATAACTTGCCCAGTGCACCATCTGAGTAGGTTAGCAAATGAAGGTTTTTTGTCATAAATAGTCTTGCTGCCACCGCCGATTACCAAAAAAAACGCACTGCATCGGCCGCCTGCTATTTGGCCGGTGTTTTTTTTTCATCCCTTTTTGTCTTTGTTAATAAACGATAAGAATGGAATGTGCGAAATTGTTTTCTATTGCCGGCCGGTTTATATACACACGCACACATAGTTAAAATCCCAGACAAATAAACAAATAAAACAATATACATGCACAGCTCATCTTGGCTGGTGTTTTTTGCCGTCGCTTACACCGAAAAAACTCTTCACATGAACACTACGTGAAAATGTACATGGATTTTTGCCACCATGAAAATCACGTGAAACCTATACGTGAATTTCAGGTAGCAAACAGAGCTCGCGCAGCAAGCAGAATTCACGTAATTTTCAAATGAGTTGTATGTGAGGTCAACGTAGATCGAATGTGGGTAAGGATTCGTTCTGCTACGTGCAATTCACGTAGATTTTATTGTTATATTAACGTAGGGAGGTTTTTCGGATGTTTTAAATGAAAATGTTTGGATTTCAAAAGTAAACTTTTTATTCGACAAAATAATGTAGCACTTGTGTCGCAACCGATGGATTTTATTGCTTCCGAATACAGCCAGGTACACGCGACTGAAATGCGGAACATCGTAAATTGCCGAATGGCTTTCTTTAACTTTCGATTTCCAATCGCCATTTTGAACAAAATAATCACCTTTTTCCTATAACGAGAACGCGACGAACTGTCTTTCCTAACAACTCTTTATCAACTGACGAATCATCGCTGATCAATCAAGCAGCTTTTTTTCCATTCGCTTGGAAGATGATTCTCTTTTTCAAAAACCATTACTCTTCTCTCACATTGTGTATAGAACAATCTCTTACTTCTGAGCTCAAAGCTCTCTCATCGTTGGCAAACGTTAGCTATTAGAATGATTCATATTTAGTATCAAGCACATTTTTAATACCCGTTTTATTTTATCGTTTCATGATTTCATACCTATTTCATACCTATTATTACCTTATCATTATTCTCTACATTCGCCTCCACTCCTACTGTGTTATTCTAGGAGGGCAGGAATATAGTATATAATTTACCGACTTTTTTTAACTTGATTTCTTACTTTTGATTTTTTTTTATCTGAATCTAGACTCTTGAATCCTTAGTCTTGACTTTTTATTTCTGACTCTTGGCTTTTGACTAATTTTTTTTTTACGAAATCACTTTTACACATGACTTTTGAATCATGTGCTCTTCGTTCGTTTATGTATTTTCCTGATTTATGACTCTTGAATCATTATTCCTCAATCTTAGTTTTTTTTGACTTTTGATTCTTTATTCTTAACTCCTAATTCTCCAAACATGACTTTTTACTTTCCAACCATTGGCCTTTGTGATTCTTGTCCTATTTTCATTTCACTTTTCATCTCAACTCTTCAGGATTTAGATAAATGTATTTTAATCTTAATCTAGAAACCTCGATTTCTGAGTTCTTATTCGTTACTTAATTTACTATTGACAAAAAATTCATTACTCTTGCCTCTTGCATTATAACTTCTAATTTCCCACTCATCTCTTGACATTTGTTTTTTTCTTTCTGACACTCTATTATGGACAATTTTTTTTTCTAGACATTCGAAATATTTAGTTTTAATTTTGACTCTAAGCTTTCGGCACTTCCTTTAAATTTGGCCCCCACATACTCTTAGCTTCTCTGGACTCCTAACTCTCAACTATTTGTTTGTCCAGATACTTGAAAGTTTACGTTTGACTCTGAATTTATGACACTTGATGATTGGTACTCATTTTTTTTTTAATTTTACTGTAAAACTTTCTTTACTGTTTACGTTGTTTACTACTAATTTTTTACTCATTACTCTTTATATTTTTATTTTCACTCTTCACTTTTAACTCTTCTTTTTTTTCACTCTTCACTCATTGTGCATCACCTTAATTTTGTATTTTTGAACCCTTTTCTTCACTCATAACACTTCTTGTAAACAACTATTTGTTGTTACCTTTTCCATTTTATTCAAATTTTTTTCTTTTTTTTTCTATTTATTTGCTTTTAACGCTTTTATACTTACTCTTCGCTTTATTAATTTATGCTTTATCCTCTGATATGACTTCTTTTTAAGTCTTCGATTTCCATGTTTTATTTGATTTTTATTTAAAAAAACGAACACAAACACATACAGGATCTCAATGAAACATGATGTTTCCTCGAAGAGATTCCTTTTTTCTTAACTCTAAGGCGTACATCTTTCGAGGATATGATGGCTAGCATCTTACAAGTGCTAAAACCACCAACCCACCGAAAGTGTACTATGTATGCCGTGACCGGGATTCGATCTCACACCCCCTGGCTTAGAAGACTTGAAGGCTGTCCACTACGCCACGGGCGGCGGCGTTAATTACTTTTTTTTAAATCATTTACAACATTGGTTGAATTAAAAGGATCTATCAATATTTTTTTTAACCTTACTGTTCAAACCATAGTTTCTGAAATGTTTCTCACGAAAATTTGAACACTTTACTCTTTACTGTGAATTCTTTGTTTGTGTTTTTTAATTTTTTTTACTCTTATCATTACTTTTCCCTTCACTCCCTGGTTCTTATTCCTCTACAATTTATTCTTTACGACTTCCCAGGTGTGTTTCTTCATTACATTCATCCTTTTCAACCTCCTTTATTCATTACTTTCCTTCTTTTTTTTTACTTGAAACAGTTTACCCTTAACATTTTTGTTTACATTTCTTGTGCTTCACTATATAATCGTCACTTATAGCTCATAGAGCTTCTCTTCAATCTTTCCTTTTTGTCCTTCACTCTTTCTCCTGTACTCTCAGTACTTCCGAGTTTACTAGATACACATTTACAAGCCTTAAGCCTTAGGAAAATCTTTTTTTTTATTTTACCTCCATTAAATTTTTTTTACTCTGACACATTTATTCATTAATCTTAACTTTTTTTTTTACTTTTTCTGTTTACTCTTCTTTCTTTGCTCTATATCTTCCGATCTTGTTTTAAAATATTTACTCTATTCTCTGTACAATGTTCTCCCTATTTTTTCTCTTAACGCCTACCCTTCACTTTTCACTCTTTATTCAAAACACTACTCTTCACTCTTTGTTCTTAACTTCTTATCTTAACTATTTTTTCTGTACTGCATATTCTCTACTTTGAACTCAGCATTCTCCACTCTTTCATTTTTCCATTTTATATTCACTATTTACTCATTTACTGTTCTATCAATTTAACTCTTTGTTCGCAAGTCTTCACTTTCACACTGCACTTTTTAATCTTCTGTTTTCATCATTCACTTGTCAAACTGTACTTTTCATCTATGACTCTTGGATCCTAAGTTCTCAACCATTTATTAAAATTTTTAGTTCTGGACATAGAAGTCATGGTACTAGGTATTTTTCTTCATTTTAATGTTTTTTTTTTAATTCTTGGTTTTTAACTATTGACACTTTAACATAAACTATTCAATCATGACTCATGGTAATTCCTTTTTTTTTGGCTTGCCTCTTGGCTAATGGTTACAAATTTTTCTAACCTTAATCTTGAATACCCGCTCTGAATCTCCAATTCTTGATTTTGAATCTTTTTGACTTTTAACTTTTGGCATTTGAACATAAACTGTTGATTCTTGACTCTCGATTATTGGCTTTCTGTTTTTGCTTCTTGTTTGTTGGTTGCAAATTGTTGCAACTTACTCATTATTCTTGCTCAATGTCACTCGATTTCTGGCTTTTCTGAACCTGGAATCCTCAAATTGGAGTGTTCATTCTTCACTCTGTAATCTTCACTCTTGAATCAAGTTGAATTTTCTTTTACTCTCTACTATCCATTCTTTACGTCTTCTCTATATTTTGCATTTATTTGTTCTTTATAATTACAATTTTTTTTTATTCTTTACTACTTTTGCCGCTCTATCCTATAACTTTTTTTTTACCCCTATCTATTTCATGATTTTTCTTTAACCTTTCGCTTTTCACTCTGTACTAGATTCTTTTTTTATTAAAGTTACTCTCCACTCTCTATTTTTGCTCCTTGACACTTTCCTCTATACTCTTTTCTATTTTTTTTTACTCGTAACTATTTAATCATTCCACTAGACTTTTTATTTATTTATTTTCTTTTTGTTTTATGTTGACTCTTTAAAATTTACTCATTTCTCTTCACTATTTATCTTTTGTTCTATTACTCTTACTATTCACTCTTCCTTGACACTTTTCTCTAAACTTTTTACTTTTTTTTTATGATGACTTTTTAATCTTTACACTAGATTTTTTATTAATATTTTTTTTATTTATTTTGCTTGAAGTTTACCTTTAAATATTTGTACATTTCTCTCCATGTTTTTCTATTCACTTTTAGCTTTTTATCCCTAGTTCTTGATTCTAAACTCCGTTCTCTCTGCTTTACTTTTTATGTTTACTCTCTATATTCTTCTATCTGATTTTTACTTTAATCTTCCGTCTTTACCAATCTCTTTTCACTCTGTACTTTTTATTTATTGCTCTTGGATCGATGCTGGGTTCTTAGTTTTTTTTGAACCTTCGAATGTGATTAATGTTTAATTCTGGACTTCTTCTTCATCATACTTGACGCCTCAACTGGTTTCTTTTACTTTTGACTTTTAGGTTTCGGTTCTTGAACATAAACTACTGGATCTTGACACTTGATCATTGACTTTTCTTTTTTTTCTAATTTCGCCCTTTTTGCTTTTCACTCTGTTCTTGTTCGTTTCTAGCGTAACATTTCAAAAGGGCGAAACTGCCAAATGTAAACAAATCGAGTTAACGGTCATTCCGGATGCACCCGGTTGCACTTTACCTATCAAACGCGGTTTCATCTTAAAATAACTTAAAACTTTAAAAAAATTGATAAAATTCTATTGGGCGAAACTTCCAGTTGATGCATTTTCGTTGGAACGTGAAGTTACGCCTATTCAAAATGGAGTGAATTTTTCTATTCGTGTAGAGCCAAAAGGCGTAACTGAGTTGAGCGTATGTGACAAAACGGCCTAATTAGTTTTTGCGTGTGGGATGAATGGGCGTAACTTCAAAACCAAAACAAAAACGGCCGATCAATTGGGCGAAACTTGCAGGCGTAACTGAAATCGAAAACAATAATAGGGCGAAACTCGAAAATCTCTGAAACTACGCGAAAAAAGTTAAAGTTCTTGATAACCATCGAACAATAAGTGAATATAATGCACATTTTTCGATTTTGTTGAACAAAAACTGGTCGATTTTATAAATAGGATTTGAATAGGTGTTCCGAATTTTCAAACGCGTTTTTCTCGTTTCGAGCTAACTGCTAGTTTCGCCCTTTTTAAATGTTACGCTAGGTTTGTCCTTATAGAGCTTCTCTCCACTCTTTACTCATTACCCTTGACATTCCCTCTGCACACCTTACAGTTTCATGTCAACACATGACTCTTTACACTAGATTTTTTTCTTTTGCTTCTTAAACTTTTTTTTTATTCCAACTATTTTTTTGTCTCTTGATTCCGAATTCTTCAAACTTGAATTTTTAATTCCCGCTCGAAATTCTTATTTCTAGGGACTTATTTTTCTGATTAACTTTTAAATTTTGGCTTCTACTTGTTATTCTGGGTTCTTCCACTAGTATTTTTACTCTAAATTTTAAACTCAGATTCTTGATAATCGATTCGAATCTTGACTTATCTAGTTAATGATTCTTTACACTTAAGTCTTTTATGTTTATGACTTCGATAATTTTTTATGTCAACAATATAACCTGAAAATTTTTGTTTTCTTCTTTTAAAACTTAACCTGTATGGGATTTCCAATCACCCAAAAGCAAGACGTCATTCTTATATACATCATTATTTTTGATAAATTAACCTGTACCAGACTGTTCTTAACGAAGAAGCAGGACTTAATTTTTGTTTAACTATACCTGTACGACAGACTCAAAGGAATCGCAGGACTTGATTATTTTTTTTATTTTTTTTTATTTATTAACAGTTTTCTAGCAGTTGGATTAGTCTGAAGACTGTTGTCAACTGCTCAAATTGGAGATTTCCGGATGTGCACGTGAATAACACTTCGTTTCCTTTGCCTTCTTCGGGGGTGGATGCTTAGGGTGGCCGGCTGGTGATCTTCACATTTCTACTTTGCATCAGGTGTAGTAACCAATCCTACATATATATATATAGGATATATATTTATATTATTATTTTCAAGTACTTTGGGACTGTAATTCACCCAAAACTAAGATTTCCTTTTTTTTTTAACTGAACCTGTTTGGGACTGTTATTCACCCAAAGGCAGGACTTCATTTTTTATTTTCCTAATTCAACCTGTTTGGGACTGTAATTCACCCAAAGGCAGAACTCCATTTTCTTTTGTGAACTGATCCTGTTTGGGACTGTAATCCACCCAAAGGCAGGTCTTCATTTTTTGTTTTCAATTTAACCTGTTTGGGACTGTAATTCACCCAAAGGCAGGAATTCATTTTCATTTTCGTTTCAACTGAACCTGTTTGGGACTGTTATTCACCCAAAAGCAGGACTTTATTTTTTTTTACTTTTTTTTAATTAACCTCTTTGGGACTGTAATTCACCCAAAGGCAGGACTTCATTTTCCTTTTTTTAACTGAACCTGTTTGGGACTGTCATTCACCCAAAAGCAGGACTTTATTTTCGTTTCCTTTTTTTATCTTACCTGTTTGGAGCTGTAATTCATCCAAAAGCAGGACTTTAGTTTAACTTACAGCATTATTTTCAACTAATCAACCTGATCGGGACTGTAATTCACCCAAAAGCAGGACTTCATTTATTTTTTTTTTGTATCTTCACGTAATCGGAACTGATAGTCACTTCAATGCATGACTTTATTTTGGTTTGTTCTTTTTGATCTAATTATCCTTTTGTACTTCAACTTTTCTCATTTAATGAGAGCAGCCATTCAACTTTAACAGAACTAAATATTATTTTTATTTATTTACATAGTATTCCGTCTTACGACATAACTTGACGAACATAATTCCTAAAATTCACTCGGTTCATAGCAACCGTTCTCCAATTTCTCGGGCACCCCACGTTCGCCAGATCACGCTCCACTTGGTCTAACCACCTCGCTCGTTGCGCCCCCGCTCGTCTTGTTCCTACCGGATTCGTAGCGAACACCTGTTTTGCAGGACAGTCGTCCGGCATTCTCGCAACATGTCCCGTCCAGCGTATCCGACCAGCCTTCACCACCTTCTGGATACTGGGTTCGCCGTAGAGGCGCGCGAGCTCGTGGTTCATCCTACGCCTCCACACTCCGTTCTCCTGTACGCCGCCAAAGATGGTTCTTAACACTCGTCGCTCGAATACTCCGAGTGTACGCAGGTCCTCCTCGAGCAATATCCATGTCTCGTGCCCGTAGAGAACAACCGGTCTAATGAGCGTCGTATACAGGTTACACTTCGTGCGAGGGCTAAGTCTTCTCGACCGCAGTTGCTTGTGGAGTCCATAGTAGGCACGACTTCCGCTGATAATTCGCCTCCGGATCTCCCGGCTGGTGTCATTGTCTGCGGTCACCAGTGAGCCGAGATAGACAAAGTCTTCGACTATCTCCAGCTCGTCACCGTCGATCGTGACCTTGTTATTACTGGACGAGCGGGTTCGGTCGGTCTCGGATCCGCAGGCCAGCATGTACTTCGTCTTGGACGTATTAATCATCAACCCAATCCTTCCTGCTTCGCGTTTCAGTTTGCGGTAGATCTCCTCCACCGCCACAGATGATCTGCCGACTATATCAATGTCATCGGCAAAGCAGATAAGTTGACTGGATCTGTTGAAAATCGTGCCCCGCATTTCGCCCACCGCTCGTCGAATAACACCTTCTAGCGCAACGTTGAACATCATGCAGGATAGACCATCACCTTGTCGAAGCCCCCTGCGCGATTCGAATGAACTCGACAATTCACCCGAAATCCGCACACAGCACTGCGTTCCATCCATCGTCGCCTTGATCAGTCTGATCAGCTTCCCGGAAAAGCCGTTCTCGTCCATGATTTTCCATAGCTCGTTACGGTCGATCGTGTCGTATGCGGCTTTGAAGTCGATGAATAGATGATGCGTAGGGACTTGGTGTTCACGGCATTTTTGGAGGATTTGCCGTAATGTGAATATCTGGTCCGTCGTAGACCGTCCCTCCATGAAGCCGGCCTGATGACTTCCCACGAATCTGTTTGCTTGTGGCGTTAGGCGGCGGAGTAGGATTCGGGACAACACTTTGTAGGCGGCATTGAGGACAGTGATCGCTCGGTAGTTCTCACAGTCCAATTTGTCGCCCTTCTTGTAGATGGGGCATAGTACCCCCTCCTTCCACTCCTCCGGTAGCTGTTCTATGTCCCAGATCCAAATTATCAACCGGTGTAGGCAATCGGCCAACTTGTCCGGGCCCATTTTGATGAGTTCAGCTGCGATGCCATCCTTCCCAGCCGACTTGTTTCTATTCAGCTGGCGAATGGCTTCCTTAACTTCACTCATCGTTGGGAGTGGCTCCTCTTCGTCGTTGGCTACGCCGGCGATGTACCTTCCCCCACCGTCTTGATCTCCTGCATGTGCGCCTTTCAGGTGTTCATCGAAGTGCTGCTTCCACCTTTTGATCACCTCACGATTGTCCGTCAGGATACCCCCGTCCTTATCCCGGCACATTTCGGCTTGCGGCACGAAGCCTTTGCGGGATGCGTTGAGTTTCTGATATAACTTTCGTGTTTCTTGGGAACGATGCAGCTGCTCCAGCTCCTGGAGCTCCTCCTCCTCCAGGCGGCGCTTTTTCTCCTGGAAAAGTCGGACTCGCTGCCTCTTCCGCTGTCGGTGATTTTCCACATTTCGACGGGTGCTTCTTTGCACCACTGCCGCCCGCGCGGCATTCTCTTCGTCCATCACCCTCCTACACTCCTCGTCGAACCAGTCGTTCCGTCGAGATCGCTCCACATAACCGATGACGTTCTCCGCCGCACTGTTGATGGCTGTTTTGATGGTATCCCAACAGTCCTCGAGAGGGGCTTCGTCAAGCTCGCCCTCTGCCGGCAGCGCTGCTTCGACCGATTGCGCGTAGTCTGCCGCGACCTCAGGTTGCTTCAGTCGCGCGATGTTTAACCGAGGCGGGCGCCGGTTTCGCTTGTTGTTCACTACGGAGAGTTTTGGGCGCATCTTCACCATCACCAGATAATGGTCCGACTCGATGTTGGCGCCCCGACAGGATCTGACGTCGATGACGTCCGAAAAGTGCCGGCTGTCGATCAAAACGTGGTCAATCTGTGATTGAGTTTGGTACGGTGATCTCCAGGTGTACTTGTGTGGGAGGCGGTGCTGAAAAAAGGTACTACGTACGGCCATTCGTTTGGAGGCGGCGAAATCAATAAGTCTGAGGCCGTTTTCGTTGGTCAGCTGGTGCGCGCTGAACCTTCCAATAGTCGGTTTAAATTCCTCCTCCTGGCAGACCTGAGCATTGAAATCCCCGATAACGATCTTGATATCATGTTTTGGGCAACGGTCGTATTCACGCTCCAGCTGCGCGTAGAATTCGTCTTTGTCGTCACCGGTACTTCCGAGGTGAGGGCTGTGCACGTTGATGATGCTGATGTTGAAGAACCGGCCCTTGATTCTCAACCGGCACATTCGTGAGTTGATCGGCCACCACCCGATCACGCGCTTTTGCATCTTTCCCATCACTATAAAAGCTGTTCCAAGCTCGTGTGTGTTGCCGCAGCTCTGGTAGATGGCACGACCATCTGGATACGTTCGTACCGTGGAGCCCTTCCAGCATACCTCCTGCAGCGCTACGATGTCGAATTTGCGGCTCTTCAATTCGTTGGAGAGCACGTGGGTACTGCCCACAAAATTTAGAGATCGGCAGTTCCATGTTCCAAGTTTCCAATCGCTAGTCCCTTTTCGTCGCGTGGGTCTTTGCCGATTTCCATCCGAAATTTGTTGTTCGTTATTCGTTGCTTATGTTTTGTTAGTAGTCACAGGCTCGCAAGGCCCGCAGCTAACCCCACTATCTCGCAGGAGGACCGTCGTGATGTTGCTGTTTTGGGTCCCGAACACCACCAGGACATTGTTGCACTCCGCACGCCGCCCCTAACATGGAGAACAGACGCGTACGAAGCCCCCTGACTCATTCTGCATGCGACCAAAGCATCCACCGGGGTTGGGTACCCGATCTCCGCTAAGGTTGCTCGCACCCCAGCTAGTACCACGGGGAGGTAGAGAATCGGAGTTGCAGACAAGAGGTGATATGACCACTACCCGAGGGTTGGGTGTATGGGGTCTCGAGTTGCACATTGTCTACTTCACTAGCCAACTAACTAAATATAAGTCCATTAATTTTTTTTCTTAATTTTTTTTTTGCAGTTATCTTGAAAATGTGATCAACAATTTTTTTTCCAGGCAAACACATTTAAAAATTGATATAGTTTATTACCTTCCCTTTTATTACATTCTATTGATAAATAAACGATACATTTTGGTAATTTTGTTATAAAAGTCAACTCATAAGTATTAAAAATAATGTAATTCATAGATGTTTCCGTAAACTTTGATTATTTCAAGTAATTTTCATTCCGATTCAATTCTATTTTACTACCGTACTAAATTCGAACAATCAACAAGAGTAACTTTAATTTCCAAGCACTTTTACAGTTTTCCTTTTTTTGTAAACCATTTGGAGTATCAATAGCAACAAATTTTGCCAGCCGATAACTCCTACATTCAAGCGTTAGTACGAATACAGACAACCTTCTGCCACATTCGAAAAATAATTGTTTCGCAAAGCAAACTTCTTCTCAATGGCCGTTTCTACTTTTCAATTGTACATACTTACATTCGCATCCCTGAATACCATCAAGACGCCATTCACCGCCCAGTTAAGCGGTTTTTCAACTTCAAACATGTGTAATAAAAAAACGACGGCAGATTTTTATTCGCTTTCTTTTCCAATACATCCCAAAACTGCTCTACTTTAAATAAAAAATTTAGTGAAATGCGAAAAATGTACGCTTTTCAAAATAATTAACTAAACTTTGGGGTGTTCAACTGGCCCTATTACCGCCCACTCGACTTTTCCGGGTATCGATAATGTTTTCTCAAGGAAAAACTATCATAACAACACGGAAACTGTTCTTTTTAATATTTTCCATACAACGAGCTGTCAAAACCATATTTTGGCTCTTTAGAGAATACATTTTGTGATTTTTTTTCCGCAAATTTAGTACAAATTTTAACAAAGTGCGTTGACTGACAAAATGATGATTCCCGGCAAACAACCTCAAGTAATCGGTTACTTTCAGCGATAAAACATCATTTTCTAACATATTCAAACTAAATGCTTCTTACAATTTACACATTTAACACAATACATGCGTTAAAAACAAAGAAATTGTGCGTGACCGGTCATTAGGAACCCACACTTTTTTTTATACACCAATTACCGCCCATCACTAAACGCTTCAAAAAACAACAACTATTGAAAAAATCGAAATTTTTTTTATGCAAATCTATTCTACGAAAATAAAACTATCGTTTCAAGTCGATTTTAGGTCCAATAGGTACTATCTAGTAAACAAAAACCCTTTTTGCCCTAGGAGTACAGTAATGCCTAGTTCGCTAACAGGCGTCGAATTCAATAATTTGACCGGAAACGAAAAACCAAATATTTTATTTCTGGCTATAGTTAGCATAATTAAGTGATGTTTTTTCAGTGAAATGGTCGAACAATGATGCCGACACAGAACACAGGTCTTATATTTGGAGAAAACATCCCAGTTTTTTCAAAATACACACAAAAGGGTGATTTTGGGCGGTAAATGGTGTCTGGGCGGTGAATGGCGTCTTGATGGTATATCAACTTCCATGGTAAGCTTCAATCATCGCTCAAAACAAACCTCTCGCACTTTTGACACAGAACTATTACTTTTTCTTTTCATGAACCATTCACTACCGAACACGCCATTGTCGTAACCGATGGATTTTATTGCTTCCGAATACAGCCAGGTACACGCGACTGAAATGCGGAACATCGTAAATTGCCGAATGGCTTTCTTTAACTTTCGATTTCCAATCGCCATTTTGAACAAAATAATCACCTTTTTCCTATAACGAGAACGCGATGAACTGTCTTTCCTAACAACTCTTTATCAACTGACGAATCATCGCTGATCAATCAAGCAGCTTTTTTCCATTCGCTTGGAAGATGATTCTCTTTTTCAAAAACCATTACTCTTCTCTCACATTGTGTATAGAACAATCTCTTACTTCTGAGCTCAAAGCTCTCTCATCGTTGGCAAACGTTAGCTATTAGAATGATTCATATTTAGTATCAAGCACATTTTTAATACCCGTTTTATTTTATCGTTTCATGATTTCATACCTATTTCATATCTATTATTACCTTATCATTATTCTCTACAACTTGCACTTACAAAACATATGAAATTTCAAATTCCACTTTTAAATTGACACTTTGAACAATTCACTTATTCATTGATCACTAACTCGGAGATATTTTTTTCTTAAGCGGTTGCTTGACCGTCCCAGCTGCTTCAATTTCGAATCCTGTTGAAAAAAAAGAAAGATGTTAATAGCAACCAAATAACAATATTCTATTTATTACTTACGAAGTGAATATCAGCTTCTCCATCACTCAGGTTTTTTTCGTCTTTATGCACAAACTGTCGGATCCGCGCCATCTTGAGAACTGGTATTCCTTCACACAGGTTTTACGTGAATGAGCCTTTCAGGTTTACGTGATCAGCACATAAAATGCACCAAATCCCTCTGTACTTGGCGGATCACTGGATTCTCTCGTAAATCGAATGTGTCTTTGTTTTGACAGCACTCAACTATGTGAATTTCACGTAAGAATCAAGTGTTTTTTTATTAACTGCTAAGTGCTTCACGTAAACCAGGCAAAAATTCACGTAACGAGTGGCTACGTGAAAACCCAGGTAAATTTAACGTTCCTTTTTCGGCTGAGTGTAGGTTGATGTCATGCTGAGGCGACAAGCAGCACGTTGACTTGTGACGCTCTCACACGACATATCTGCTCTCATTTAATCTCCATGGAAAAAATCGCAGACCTGTCATACTGAGCGCTTTGAAAGCGCGACAAAGCTGATGCCAGCGTGTTTTGAAGCGCGACAAGTAGGAAATCCAATGGGAATATTGTTTTTTCTCGGTTTGAAGCGGTGATTCAGGGTTTTAAGCACAATAGTTCGAAGATCCGTCCAAACTTGTGATAAAAAACTGAATAATATCTTAATCGGCGAGAAAATGATGAATTCTTAGTTCCCACAAAAAAAAAACAAAGATTTTTGTCGGTTCAAATTTCGGCATTCTTGCAATCCGGGTCATGATCTGATGAGTTTTTAATGGCTCCCGAAGGAAAGGAGACGATTCCAAGCATTATCACATGTAGAGAAGTGCTGATTTGTAGTGAATTTCAAAGCGCCATGGCGCGCCAGTATGTCATATCAATGCGTTGTATTGCTTTCTTATTGGAACGTAGAACACAAAGCGACGCATTGTCGCCTCAGCATGACATGAACCTTAGAAACAAAGAAATGTTTTTTTTCTTATGCCGGTTTACATGCACACACAGCGCTCGGTATTCATTCGATAATATCTTTAAGCCCGTTCAACAGCCAATTGAAATCGGTTTCAATCGATTTCGATTGGTAAATTTTTGTTCACTCAGCCAATGTTGTGATCGAAACTAATCCAATTGACGTTCAATGAAGCCAATCGGAATCGATCGAAACCAATCGAAATCGATCAAGCTCGAGAGCAGGATTCGTTTCTATCGGTTTCTATCGCACTAACACAAATGCAGTTGTTTACTGTCAAAAAACAGCTGATTCGGTTTGGTTTTCAAGTTTGATGTCATTCGTTGCGGTGTCCTCTGTCGTGTACTGAGTCGGTGGTGCTATTCTGGTCGTGCTAAGTCGGTGTCGGTTGTGCTGTGTCAGCTGTGCTGGTCGGTGCTGCTATGTCAGCCATGCTGTATCGGTGGTGCTGTGCCAATCATGCTGGGTCGGTGTTGCTGTGCCAGTCGCGCTCTGCCAGGTATTCCGAGACGGTGGTGCTTCGCCAGTGAAAGTGATGTCGGGCGATGTGGTGTGTCAGAGATGCAGTATTTAAAAGCATCTTTCAGTGTAGTTGCTGCACCAAAAATATTTAATAAAAAGTGAGCTTCATAAAAAAAACATCATACGACGTTTTTTTTCATTTTCCTTTTGGAGGGGACGAAACATAAACTCACTTTTTTTTTTTTTTTTTCATTCTAATGGAGACGCATCGGGAATCGAAAAGTTAATAAAAAATTAAATAGAAGATCATTCCGATTTTGCTTTTTTCATAAGAAAATCAATCCCGGAACATCACACTATAGCTGAATAAGAAAATCACAATAAACACAGCGCGTTAGTATTAGTGTCTGGCTGTTCATTCAGCAGCCTGATAGAAATCGATTGAAGTCAATTGGAAAAACAGCTGAGCAACTGTCAATCCATTTCAATTGATTTCGATTGAGTTCTGTTGAACACACCTATTGTTGACTGCCATCCTGCTTTGTCTTGTGTAGGGATATGCGATATGTTTTATTAGGTTTTGTTTTTCATATATATGCAATGCGGTTGCGCTGGGAGAACAATGCCAGTTATTAGAAACCTTGTTAATGCTTTCCGGCATTGAATCTTATACCGATAATTCCACCTCCAAGCAAGTTCATTCATCAAGCGGGCATGTGGCCCACGAGATCCTTTCGTGCGGCCCGAATTTTTTTTTTCAAATTTTTAGTTTTCAGGCATTTGGTTATTTCTCTGACAAAAATAAACTGGAATCATTAACGGCGTGTTCGTAAATTGATTTTTTCTATCAAAGTGATTTTTTTTATCGATGCTGGCGTTCGTGAATTACAAACAAACGTATGCAAAAGCATTGGGAAGTGATTTGACATCTATTTATCGACTGAGGCATCACCCAAAAAAATCATTTTACGAACGCGCCGTAAAAATAAAAATTCACAATCATTTCTAGGCGAGAAATGAAGCAATGCATAAAATTTATTAACCGCGATATTTTTTTCTCAAACAAACGCTTTGTCTTGAATTCGTTTGAGTCCCAGCTAAACAAGGAGAGCACGTGATACTTCAGTTGGAAAATGCCACTTAACTTGACTGCATTATAATTCCATCCTCTTTGAAAATGTATTTAAACAGAATGGAATCCGTAGCAGCAAGTTATTCTTAACAGGACAAGTGTACCTGTTTTGTATGCTATGGTCAATCATATGTAAACCATAGAATTTAAACGAAAATTAAACGATTTTCGTTTCTTTATTTTTTGTTTATTTCTGATTCAAGCGTTTGCTTTAAAGCCCCGGTTGCTACTTTTTTTCCACAACCACCAGATGTCGCTTCCGTAAGAATCCCAATGCATACAATTTAATAACCGGGATATTTCTCGGCAAGAAATCTCCAGTAATTACACCCAGAGAAATAATTCAGTGAGTGGGCACGGTAAAGCATGAAAATACATGAAAAATAATATATTTATATTTTTTCATTTCTGAGTGTGTTTTAACTTTTTTCTATTATGTACTGTTAAGAAAATTTATACATGACACTTGCAAATTTAAATGCAATTATCTGCATTTGCCCCACAATCATTCAAATTGTTAACGTTTTTGGCATTTTAAGCATTTACTATGTTGTGTCTAAGGCAAAAATGGAATACTGTTTATTGGCATAACGTAATATTGAAGTTTCTTGTTTATTCAGGATATATTTTTCCTAACTATTCAACTCATACCACCATTGAAGTGAGTCTTAACAGCAGCCAAAAATCGGAAGCTACACACTACGAAAAAAATCTGTAAAATCACATCACATGTGATGTAAATAAAAAGAAGCATCATACATGACGGAATTTTCAGTGCTAGTTGGAAATTACACGCCAGTAAAATTTTGCAATATGTAAAATAAAAGTGATGTAAAATTTTGCAACGTGTAAAATCAAAATGATGTAAATTATAAAATCACTGAATACTGAAATAAAAACTTTCCAACTGGAATTTGTTTTATTTAATTAAACGTTAATATGATTCAATAATGGAATTTTCTCATTTCCTAATAAAAAATAAAATCTTTCTATAATTAAAATAATTCATTTAATTAAACGGCAAATTTTTTTTATCTCACAAATTTTGTTTGTCTCTAGGAGTTACATCCATACTTCTATTTTCTTCCACAAAGTACCGGATCCTAAATTTAATAACGTGGAGCCACTTTCAGATCTGCATCAAAGATCTCCAGCAACCAGCAAGATCGATTAACTCACTCGCGGGAAAACTGCTTCAGTAAAATATTATAAAATATTATATATGGTGCACGACTTGACTTAACACTTTGTTGACATTTGTGTGTGCCTGTTTTTGACAGTCTGTATTTTTGCATGACACTAACGCGTTCAGTGTTTTAAAATATTCATTGAATATTAATTCAATGTCCTATAACATTCCATGTCGTGTAATTTTAAGAAATTTCTATTGCAGTGCTGTTAAGAATTCTGTCTGACCAGAAAAAAGTTGTAAAATTACATCACATATGATGTAAATAAAAAAAACATTACATATGACAAAATTTTCAGTGCGAGTTGAATATTACACGCCTGTAAACATCTACAGGCGTGTGGAATTTGAAAGACATGTAAAATATTAAAGACGTGTAATATTCAATTCGCACTGGAAATTCCATCATATGTGATGCTTCTTTTTATTTACATCATATGCGATGTAAATTTCCATCAAATAATCGCGTTCCGTGTCAATTAATATTTGTGTCATTAGAATTCAGTGCTGTTAAGGATTCAATCTTGTTTTTATCTGTAAATTTACATTAATAAATCGCGTTCTATGTCATGTAACATTAAAGATTTCCAATTTCAGTGTTGTTTAGGATTCAGATTTTTTTTTCTGTGTACACTTGATCAAAGGAATTTCGAAGTACGTTGAAGTCATTAGTTTCGTTTCAAGCAAAAAGAAAGTTGTATGATAAAAAATATGCTCAGCAGATAATTTCACGTCACAGTGTATGTGAACGGGCTTGTAGATGACAGAGGTGCCAGGTCGTTTTGTCGAAAATCAGGACACCGCGAAGAAAAAATCAGGATTTTTCAGGACACCCCCGAATTGGTGAAAACAAAATGCAGTTCTGCTCCGATTGCATAACTAAAGGCGAAATATAGGTGCTGAAAACGCCTCGAATTATGCAACTGAAGTGAGAACAACCTTGGGTGGCCTGCAGTTAATATCGAAAAACCTCATTTTAATGTCATTTGAATCAAAGAATCTCATTGGTTCAACTGGTTGAACTATTTTCTTTGAGATTTGTTTGATTTAACAATAAATTTAGTTATGATTTGGATATTTTTAAAAAATCAGGACAAATCAGGACATTTAAGGGCCATTTTTCAAAAATCAGGACAATTCAAGCGTTTTTGAAAAATCAGGACGGTCTCTCGAAAATCAGGACAAATCCTGATAAATCAGGACACCTGACACCCCTGGTAGATGAATCCTTTTTATCCTCTCTCTCTCTTTTGGCATAAAATACTTAATCGAATCTCTCTTTTCATACACGACACATTGCGCACGCAAAGTAAACCAAGACTGATTTTGGAAAGTTATTACAAGTTCGCATTTATTTTTCTCTACCATTAACACGTTTTATTTATTTGTCTTATACTCTACATGTCCCTTCTCTCCTACTCTCTAATGGACATGATTTTTTTTTATTGGAAAATCTATTATATAAAATTCTCTTGTAACGGTGTTTGTAGTACTACTCCTCCGAAATTACCCAAAAGGTTCGAATGAAATTATTTTTTAAAAATTTTCTGTAGCCATGCGAATCGGTTTATATCGAATAAAAACAACACAAAGTCGCATCAATTGTCCGTAATATTTAAATTTGTAGTTTTTTGAATGAAATATAAGTCATGGCTTCCATTTTTTCGAGATTTTTTTTTCCTTTGGGCGGTTTGTTTTTCGTCTCCAAGGTCGAGGCGTCGCGAGCAGACGTCGTTAGAAGATAGTAACCATGGCATAGCATACTGATCAGTGAGAATATTTTGGCGCGTATTTCTCAACAAAGCATATTTTCAATGCAAGTGGTGACTGTAGTGGATCATAGTGGGATTAAAAAAAAATATTATGAAATAAAAAAAAAAACAGAAGACAAATTCTTTGAGTGTAACAAATCCAACCGTACCTCAAACAAAGAAAAGGAAATCGCAGTGAGAGACATCGCGAAAGATAGCGAGTCATCATGAATGTGTGTGAGAGAAAGCGAAAATCGAGCGGCTGTAAAACTTAGAAGAGCATTCTCTGCAATGAACGAAACCGTACATGTAGTGCTTCGTTTCTATGTTGCGAGAGTAAATATCGAGAGAGTCTGGGAACGTTCGTTTCCCCGCGGGGGGAAAGAGAATGTACGAAAAAAATTAATGAGCATTCCGTTAACGATTGTTGAGACGAGCGGTCGCAGTCGCGATCTTGCATTCCAGATTCCAGAAGATGGCTGAAAAACGACACGACAATGGCGTGGTTTAGACGCTCCCAAGCGGTAAGTATATTTCGCAAACTTCATCGTCTTCGTGGACAAAAAAAAGCAACAAAGGATAAGCGGAAGTGTGAAATATTTTAGAGAAAGTTTTTACTGCTGTGATGGTCGCAAACCAAAGTGAAGAATCAGTTCAGTGAAAATCCAATATGGCGCGATGAATATGATTGTGAGGTGGTAATGTGGTAGCAAAAAAAAAATGCCAAAAACAAAAGGAGCGATGGTCTCATGGCAATTTAATCATGATTATCAAATTCTGCCAAAACAAAAGGGAGCGATAGGTCTCCAGGCAAAAGATTTTAAGCAAAAATGGGCCAAAAACAAAAGGAGCGTAGGTCTCGTGGCTAAAAAAAATAAGGAAAAGATAAATTCAAGTGGTTGCATATGATATACACGAAAAGCCAAAAACAAAAGGAGCGCAGGTCTCATGGCAAAGAAAAACAAAAAAAGAAGTTAAAGGAAAATTTTAAATATTTTTCTATTGGTTTGTGAATTGCAGGATGACAAAGAAGAAAGTGTCGAAGCTTGATACGGTTCGAAAAGAACTTGAGGCATCGAATGCATTAGTTGTGGAAATGCGTGAGAAATTGGAAAGAGCCCAGGAAACCATGCGGTCGCTCCAGGTAACGTTGGGCGCTTCCAAGAATAATACTGCTGAAGTGAACAGCGTTGAATTCGAGAGTGATGTCGGCCCTTCAAGTACGCAACGCAATGCCAATGTGGGCGACTTCCCTTAGGCGCTTCCCAGAAGAATGCTGCTGAAGTGAACAGTGTTGAATTTGAAAGTGATGTCGGCCCTTCTTGCATGCAGCGCAATGTTTGCGTGGGTTGTGAACCTACAATGGAAGTTTCACGATACATGTCGTCGGTGATTCAAATTTCGATCTCCTCTATCAATATACCTGAGTGTCAAGGCGTAAATCAATGGTGAAGATTGTCGGCATTTCCGATGAGCCGACACAGTTCATTGTGTTTAAAGTGAAAGCAGGCCCGAAGTAGATGGAAATCTTCAGCAACACGATGTCGACAGATGACGCTCCCGATCCAGCCGGTTATCCGTTCGCGAATGCCATGCATCGTTTAAAGGCGTATTTAAGTTCCGGATCGGACATATTGCTGCAACGGCGCAAATTGGCATTGATGGTCCAAAAGTCAGATGAACTCGATATGTCTTATATTATGAGGGTCGGTGCCACGGCCAAGATGTATGAATTCAGTGATGGGAAGGAACTGGAAGAGGTTATGAGCAATGTCACAGGGCACGCAAAGACTAGGATAGTTCGAATGATGGCGCTTTAAATGTTTGGCCGAAAAGGGACGCTAGCGGAGTTCATCGATAAGATTCGCGAAATACAAGCTGTCACCCTGAACGAGGAGTATTACCGCCTCCGACATGGAACGAACGAACAAGCTACATTTGCATTTGTGAGTGTTGACCGAGGGAGGAGTAGTAACCAGGAGTACTCGCGAAGCTCGATGAGCCGTGGACGATTCGAAAATAAGCAGTTCCATCGTAGGGAAGAACCGGGTCCCAGTCGACGTGCAGCACCAGGATGGAAGGATTCACGTGAACGCTGCTACAGGTGCAACAGTATGTTCCACAGACCGGATGATTGCAGTGCAGTTGATGAGACTTGTTTTAAGTTTGGATGCAAGGGTAACTTCAGGCGAGCTTGCAAGATGTTGATCCGGACGGGAACGAAACGTGAAGGTAAAGCAGATAATCTGGATTTCGAAGCCAAGAGGATCGCATTTGTGGACAAGATGGATGCGCTAGGGAGGAAGATCAACATGCCGAAGACAACGTAGGTGACAATAAGAACTGATAAATTTTCATTTCAATCACTACT
The DNA here is from genome assembly GCF_029784155.1 of Uranotaenia lowii. Classification (NCBI taxonomy): domain Eukaryota; kingdom Metazoa; phylum Arthropoda; class Insecta; order Diptera; family Culicidae; genus Uranotaenia; species Uranotaenia lowii. The sequence goes on along the minus strand of NC_073691.1, from coordinate 105,977,777 downwards.
GCAATACTTTATGAAGTAATGTTCCATTGATTTTAGAGAAAATTAGAGAAAGTTTTCACGGGAATCCTCAAAATAAATCAAATATACCAAATTAGAAAAATATATTTTTTTTTTAAATTTTTGATATTAAGAAAGAGTAGAGGAGGGGAATAATGTAGTGGATCATAGTGGGATTAAAAAAAAATATTATGAAATAAAAAAAAAACAGAAGACAAATTCTTTGAGTGTAACAAATCCAACCGTACCTCAAACAAAGAAAAGGAAATCGCAGTGAGAGACATCGCGAAAGATAGCGAGTCATCATGAATGTGTGTGAGAGAAAGCGAAAATCGAGCGGCTGTAAAACTTAGAAGAGCATTCTCTGCAATGAACGAAATCGTACATGTAGTGCTTCGTTTCTATGTTGCGAGAGTAAATATCGAGAGAGTCTGGGAACGTTCGTTTCCCCGCGGGGGGAAAGAGAATGTACGAAAAAAATTAATGAGATTCCGTTAACGATTGTTGAGACGAGCGGTCGCAGTCGCGATCTTGCATTCCAGATTCCAGAAGATGGCTGAAAAACGACACGACAGTGACGATATGAAGCCTTGATGTAATTGGTTTTGTTCTTGATTCCTAGCTCATTTCTACAGCACATGGTTATGAATGACGACTAGATGTGACTCAGGTTGACATTTTGCTGATCGAATAAAACATATAGATAATATAGTTATATGTTATATGTTAATAGTTCATTGATCGCTGGAAAAAATTAAAAATTAGGCGCCTATTTCTCAACCAAGTACCAACATTTCTTATGCACGTGGGGGCGATATGCAACCTAGATGTGTTTTTTTTTTTTGCTTATTTGTACACAGCTCATGGTAATAAATGACGCCTAGATGTGACACCGATTGATATTTTATCAATCGAATCAAAACCATATAAACGATTTCAAATATTAAAACCATTTTTAATTCGTGTTAATTTAAGTAGTAAATTGTTGTCCAGAAATATGAATTTGGTAAAGATAAATATGAAATAATGTTATGACACTTTGCGGACGTTTGAGATAAGAAATTGGGAAGCTTTACATTCAATTTCGTATAACCCAATACGCCTAGAACGCAAGACACATTAACTGAACAAGAGTCTATTCTATTTCATTTTGTTTATTTATACAGGATTTTAACCAACTTGGTCATTCGTCCTCTCATCAAGAGTCTGTTCTTTGAAATAGATTAGATAGGATTGAACTATTTGATTTTTTGCAAACGTAAATTGAAGTTATCAATAAAATAATCTACTTTTTAAGAACAAAAAGTGAGGATATGCATTTCCGGAAGAATTTTCAATTGAGAAAAAAGACTAGAGCAAGTGTAAACTTACAAAAAATGTATACATTATTTCTTCATCTAAAAATGGTTGGGCCCAAAAAAAAATTTGATTAAATAAACTTAACTCTTTTTTTAAAATCATTCACCAAAAAACTGTTTACACGTTTACTGTTTGTTTGCACACACAATTCAAGTACAAACTTAACATGAAAAGTGTGTTTTTGTTTTACAAATTTTGGCTATATAGAAGAGACTTTTGATTCACTTTTTTGTTAAAAAGTTTTTTGTTATTGATATTCCAAGGGCAGCAGATTTTTATGATGAACTTTTAATATAACCTGAAAGTGTTAAAAATAGAATTATTTCCTGTAATTTCTTAGGTGGAATAAGTGAAAACGCGCCATTTAGCTATGAAACATCTACAATTTAAGAATTTTATCTCCAAAATGGCCAGAAAGGATATCCCGAGTGTTGAATCTGAAGCAAATATTCAAAATTGATGTAAATGTCTTTGTAAATCGAGGTCTTATGGTTGAACAGCATTCAGTGAAATTGAAGTACCAAGCATTAATTGATTCCGGACTTATTAAGGATATAGCAATGAAAGTTGATAAAACAGACAAACAAGAACAAGTATTAAATTCATTTTAATGTCTTTTCACTGACGCATCTGAAAAAGACCTATGTGTTTTCACTTGCCCCAATAAATGGGACAAATGTATATTTCGATATTTCCTTTTGTCAACATAACTACTATTTTTTTTTGAAAATATTACTTTATTCAGAGAATATGAAAGTTGAACTGTGGTGATATTCGTTAGGATTTGACCGCACAGTTAGAAAAATCCACGTAGATTTACATGCAACAGCATGGGTAGAAGGGAATCGGCTATTTACGTGCGAAGAAACGGCATATTTCATGTAAATTTTTATGAGCACTCAATGCTGTTGTTTACTGTAGGTTTACATTATTTTGATCTTTTTTTGTCAGGGAGTATTCTACTTATTTAAAAAAAAAATAGGATTTGTACAGAGAAAAAGATTTATTTCACGTTTTTAAACTCAATATTTGAAGATGAACACTTGAACCGAACACTTTGAAGTAGGTATAAAATAATTATAACTATCGATACATTTTCTTTCACCTGATTCTCCCGACGACGGAACCAAAGTCTGGGGCGATGATTTCACATTCAGCTCCATCGCAGCATACACCATCGATTTCCTGCCAAGGAAAGTTGTTATTTTGAAAATATGGTATTGTTTAATCATATTTCTTACCTCTGTTTGTCTCAAATCAGCGCACACGACCAGATTGAACAAGAAATTGAAGAAGTTCGCCTGCGTTGGGAATCCAATAGGAACGAAAACAAAACAGAATTGGCAAACTGACGTTTACGCTGGATTTCGCATGCGATGACATGTAAAGTTCCTTTTAAATGCTAAGCTGCTATACTCTTTTTCATATTATTTGTGGTGATGATGAGAAAACGTGCAATGTAAGATTACATTTTTCTTTCTGTGCGGTGTTTCATTTTTGAAAATTAAGATTTACAGTAAAAAAGACACATAATTTTTATTAAGGTTTTGTTTATATGATAATTTTTAGGAAACAAAATGAACTCATGAAACCATCGAAGCCTGAACAGATTATTTCTTTTCGATCTATTAAATTTAAAAAAATCTGCTTTTCAATTAAATGTTATTAAATCTTAAAAATATAACGGAATCCTAAATGAAATCGCTGATCACCAACAACAATGTTCAGGAAATTTTGAAATCAGAACTGCTTCAATTAAAATCTTTAAAATAATGGGTGAATATATCTAAACATATGTTTTCCTCTTTTCAAAACCAATCGTTTCTTTGATTCATCGGGTTAAAGTTCAAAGGAATTATTTTGCATTTTTTGCTTGAATAAAAAAAAAGGAATTTGCAATACACAATATCGCCAGATTGAATGCCATGACAAGTGCTGTTTGGGAACAATTTAAGTTGAAATGTGTAAAGTCTATAACTTAATTATCAGGCGAATCTTTTTGGAAATGATTTTGGTGAAAATTTAATTCAATTTTATTTCAAACTGCTTCGAAGGATGAGGATGGTGAATAAAAAGCTGTTTGAAAATGGTTAGTAAAAAATCTTTTCTTATGTTTTTATATTTCTTCAGCTCTAAAAAACACACCACACAAAGCTAATTGGGAGCTGAAAGCGCTGCGTTAGGCAAAATATTCGGAAAATACTCCAAAAATTGTCCCGATATTAAAAACAATATAACAAAACGGAATAAATCTACTGAATGGACTACAGCAAATGAAACATACATATTATCAACATACAGTCATTCATTGAACAAGTTATAAAAATTGAATTTGAAAAGACCCGTTGAGTTTAAATTCTTTGGTTTAATTTTGATAGAATTGAGCGGGACGACTCGAGTAAAGGGAAAGAAGGGAAATGTAAAGAAAACTAAGATAAATAGAAAATTGACGCCAAATTGAACATGGTAAGACGAAGTTTACCGGGTCTGCTAGTACTATATAAAATCATATCGTCAAATTTTCTAGGTTTCTTAGTATCTCGTTTTGGCTTTTAATGTAGCGCGTTCTCTGGTAAAAAAAAAAACAATTTACTTCTTGAAGGTTATCCGAGCTCTGGCTATCTGTCGTTCCTGCCTAAGGACTAGAATCCTTGAAGTCATTTAAGGCTTTTACGTTTTTGAGGACTGAATCTGGAACACGTTTTACATCCTGTATACACCGAGCATATTGAATTCCGGATTCACTCCGTACTACTACCTTTGTTCCAAGCCGAGTCAACACAGTAAATTGTTCTTTAGAAAATTGAGGGTCGGTTTTATTTTATTTTCGGCACAGCAATGTAAACATTATCTCCGGCTATTATATCGCTTTCTTTTGCACCTCTTCGTTTATCCGCGTAAATTTTACTTTTATGCTTTGATATAGCATCTGCATCTGCAATATCCATCCTATCCAACTCAAGGTTCCTTTTCGAATCCCAAAGACTGGGGAAAATCCCACGATATCTCCAGCCAACGAGGAGCTCAAAAGAAGTTAACCTCAACCGTGAGTGAGGTTTCATTGTGTTGTGGATATGTACATACTCCTGCAGTGCTTCCTTCCAATTCCTACCAACGTCTTTTGCTGCGGCAAGGGCTTTGATAATGCCCTGATTTTGCCGCTTTACAGAGCCGTTAGATTGCGGATGTAATGGAATTGATTTATAGATTCGTACACCCTTTTCTTCCCAAAAACTCACGAACTCATTTCCTTGGAATGGGGGACCGTTATCACTCTGAATAGAAAGCGGCAAGCCCTATGTGTGAAAAATCTTACAGAGTGCCGAATTGGTTGTTTTAGCTTCAATGGATTTTAATTCAATGACAGCTAAGTACCTGAAGGTCATTTCTTTCGGATTCCGTAACAATTTCAAATCGGGAGCAGTAGGTTGTTAGCCTAAAGTCCCAATGTCCCAAGCCTAAAGTCCTAATGTCCGAACCAATCCCGGTAACTGCTGGAGTGAGACAAGGATATATTCTATCACCGCTACTTTTTCTAATCGTAATGGATGAGATTCTGATTGGATCGATTGACTGTGCACCGAACCGAGGATTGCCGTGGAATCCTTCAACAATGGAGCAACTGAACGACCTTGACCTGGCTGACGATATAGTTTTGCTCGCCCAAACACAGATCAGATATGCAGAGCAAACTCGACGACCTCACCGAAAGTTCCAAGGCAGCAGGTCTCAAAGTCAATGTCGGAAAGACCAAGTCGATGGAGATCAACACAGGAAATCCCTCCAGTTTCATGGTAGCTGGGCAACAAGTTGAGAAAGTGGAGTGCTTCCAGTATCTTGGTAGCCAGATTACGCCTGATGGTGGTACCAGAAAAGACATCGAAACACGGATCAGAAAGGCCCGATTTGCGTTTGCGAGTCTCCGAAACATTTGGCGGTCACGCCAGATCTGTCTACGAACAAAAATCCGAATCTTCGACTCAAACGTCAAATCCGTATTGCTGTACGGGTGCGAAACTTGGTGCACATATGCGGTAACGACGCGAAAACTGCAGGTATTTGTAAACCGCTGCCTGCGGAATATCATCCGCGCTTGGTGGCCTGGCAACTGGATCTCGAATGAGGAACTACATCGCCGGTGTCATCAAAAGGCGCTAGAAATCGAGATTCGGGAACGTAAGTGGAGATGGATTGGGCACACGCTGCGAAGAGATGAAAATCCGAACTGTCGACGAGAATCTTGACTGGGACCAGGTGAAGACGCTGGCTCCGGATCGTCAACAGTGGAGGTCTTTTACCACGGCCCTATGCACCGGAGGATCGACGCGGGATCATTAAGTAAGTAAGTAAGTAAGTACCTGAAGGACATTAAATCGTATAAAATCATTGGTAAATAAAATACATAAATATAATACGATACCTGGAGTACGTGTCTACGCAGACTAAAAGCTCACCAGAACCGCATCCAGGCACTGTCAAAAAGTCGATCTGCAGCATTTGCCACGGGCTATCTGGTAGCTCGCGACTGGTTAATGGGATAGGTGGGTTGCGCTTGGAGATAACTACACATGTTTTGCATTCCTTAACGAATGATTCGATGTTTTTTCCCATTTCTGGCCACCAGAAATACTCCCTCAAGACACGTTTCATAGCCGCACATCCGATGTGGCCTTAATGCGCAGTTTCTAAAGCTCTTGGACGGAGTTTGGTTGGGAGCACTATCCTGTCCTCCTTGAATACAATGGGCCCTGATGACGACAGATGTTTGGCTTGAGCTTTGTATTGACGGAGACGTTCGTCCCATACTCCAGAGTTTATGGAAATTATGACTTTCAGAAGATCCGGGTCGCATTCTGACGCAGCTTCCACATCCTTCCACGTTATATTCATGAAACCTCCGTCGATAGCGTAAAGGAGGTGCCTGTCGTTATCATCGTCAAACGGTTCATCAAGCTTAGTTCTTATCAATCGAGACAGAGCGTCAGCCACATTTAGATGGCTCGGGATGCGCTTTACTCAAAGTCGTAACACTGGAGCCTTAATGCCCACGACTCGGCTCGTGAAATCGCCCGTTTAATAACTCTGTGGCCCTGTCCGAAAATAAACTCATTCGCTCCGGAATATGTTCTGATGGAAAAACGCTTGCCGGTAAGATAGAAAGTGAATCTCTCCACGGCCCATACCATGGCAAGCGCCTCCCTCTGAGTTTGGGGGTACTTTCTCTCAACGTCGGTAAGGGCTTTTGAGGCACAGGAAATTATTCTCGGGTTTTTAGCTTCGTCGAATTGGACGAGCACTGCGCCCAAGCCAATAGGTGAGGCATCCACGTATAATTCGGTATCGTCTGACGCACTGAAATAACCCAGTGAAGAAATTGACTTGAGGGCTTCATGCTTCATAAAAAGAAATTCCCTTTCTTCGTCTTCCGCCCAGTAAAAATACTCTGATTTCGCCAGTAGCCGCAATTTTTCCGTTTTGTCTGCTCTCTTGAAAATAAATTTTTCAGTGAAATTCATCAGACCCAAGAAACTCTTTACTTCCAGCTGAGTTTCTGGCCTACGGAATTCCTTTATAGCTTTAAGCTTCTCCTCCTCGACACGCATGCCATCGTGGGCCAACGAAAACCCGAGAAACTTCACGGACTGTTTACCTATCACGCTTTTTTCTTTGTTTATACTAACGTGGTGATTTTGTAGCCGGGACAATACCTCCTGCAAATTCTGATCATGCTCATGTTTCGTTTTTCCGTGCACGATGATGTCATCTAAGTAGTTGCGGACGCCCCGACATCCCGCAAGGACCTTGGTCTGAAGGGTTTTCCTGGAAGATGTCGGGAGCGTTGCAAAGTCCGAAAGGGAGTCTTTTAAAGCGAAAGGTAGCGTTTCCGGCGAAGAAGTTAGTGAGGTGTCTCGACTCCTCTGCCAGTTCCACGTGGAAAAACGCACTTCGCAAATCGATGGTGGAAAACCATTTAGAGCCGTGTAAATCGGTCAATATCTCCTCCAGAGTAGGTATTCTGAATGGAGTTCTTATTATTGATTTATTCGGTCTTCTCAGGTCCACAACCAGGCGTATATCGTCCTTCCCCTTGGGGACAACTAGGAGGGACGGGCAGAAAGACATGTCCATTGAATCAGTTACTTTCTCGATTATTCCTGTCATCAACAAGTCGTCTAGTCTACGTTGTGTCTCTGCCCTGAACGCTAGGGGAATGTTGGTGAAAACGTTTCGAGATGGTGGTTTATTTTTGTCGTAGTTCAAAACAACTGCAGGGACGTTAAACTTCGGGAACTCTGCTGATTTTGCCACGGCCATAATTTCTCCTGGAAATAATTTTGTACTGCAACTCTGTGGTTCGGAATAATTGATGGGCACTTTCAATCCTATTTAAAGTATGCTGTAACGGATTGCTGTGTTTTTACCTAGCAATGGTCGAGCGTTTTCAATCACATAAAATTTTTCAAAGAAGCATGGACGATCGTCGGAAACATATAACTCCGCAACAAAGGTTGCAATCACGGGTATAACCCCTGGGCTTGCATAGGCTCTAAGAGGTTTATCTGGGCCGTTTGTTATAGAGAACAACTGTTCTTTAGATTGTTGGTTGCTGATTAGCGACTTAAAAACGTCGTCACCAACCGTATTAACCTCAGCTCCCGAATCCACTAAAAACGTCACACTTACGCCTGCTATCATACCAACAACTAATCCGTCGTGAAGATTGCTCATCTTTGAGCAATAATTCATCGCAAAAACGCTGAAAGTATCGTTCTGTAAAAAGAATACTCTATTAAGTGAAATCTCCTAATTTGAACAAGGACTATTGTTAATCAAAATAATGTTTCTCGTTTTAGTTTATTTAAAGTTTATTAGCTCAACAAATAATTCAATAAGTTCAATAAAATCAAAACAAAATAGAAATAAAACCAAATAACTTCATAGTTGATTCAAAGCATTAGTCAAGTAGAACTTTTATTCACTTACGGGAATATTTGTTTCATCATTATCATCGTCGTCTTTAATGGTCGCCGCTATCTTTTTCGGTCTGGAACACTCAATCTCCTCGCTGATACGCCGTTTAGGTTGAACCGGACGAGGGATGCTGCTGCACGCGCGTTCAATATGCCCAGAATCTTTGCAGTTACGACAGATTTTTTCTATAGCTGGACAAGATGATGGCGGGTGGAATTTGCTGGTACATCTCCAGCACGGATTCATTTGTGTTGTGATGTTTCTTCCCATGGCACGGTTTCTGTAGGAGCCTCTTCCTCTCGGATTTTGCCAGTTTCTTTTTCTCGAATATCCGCTTTGAGCTTGTGACCTTGGTTGCAAGTCCATACGATTGGAGTGGCCTGATTTTCTTTGGTCTGATGAGATTGCAGCAACTTCAGAGAACTTCGGAGTTTGAGCACAGAGAACAGACGTACAAGCTAGCCCACGAAACTTGTGTAAAAATCCTAACACCCTTTTTGAACTAATTTTTGTTTTTTGGCTACGATTACGCCTTTTCGAAAACTGGACACTTTAAAGTTGATTTGTAACTCTTGAACGGCGCAATAGATGACACTGTTGGCAGTCAGTTTCTAACGTATTTTTTTGGTGATAGCATTTGAAGTTTTACACACTTTTTTGACGATTTTTTGTTCGAGCTTGTACGTCTGTTTTCTGTGGTTTGAGGGTGGTTGAGCGCAAAAATTTCCTCGTTAGCTTTGTCAAGTTCGTATGACCGCACTCGGTCGAGTAGGTCATTTAATGTTCCTCCTTTACGCAGCATCTTCCTCCCAGCTTCGCGGACTTTGACGTTCAAGGCGTGCTGTTGGATCACGTCTGCTACGTTTTCCGCGAGCTGCTGCTCTTCAAAACTACAAAGCTTTGCTGCTCCGATGACCCGTTTTACGAATTTGACATCAAATTCGCCGGATTTTTGTGTCATTGAACGTAACTTCTGTCATTGCATCAAATTATACTCACGTGATCCAAAGTAGCTTTTCAAACGGCTTATTGCGTTAGAAAATGGGGCGATCACAGCGTCCGGAGAATCTGCGGAAGATGAAATACCTTCTAGTACTTCCAACAGCTTAGGACCAGCTTTGACCCTGAAGATATTCATCATCGTAACCTCGTCTGTTACGCCGGCCAGCTGTAGCGATGCATCCAATAATTGTTTCCAAGTTTTGTAAGTTCTTCTGTCGATTTCGTCGTCGTTCTCACCAGGCTCGCACTCGGGAATATTCAATGAAGCAATTGACAAAGTGTTGACAGTCGCCACCAGCGAAGCTTCGGCTACATTAGTCCGGTAATCATCACGCAATGTCGAATTTCTGTGCATAAAACTTGGGCCTGCTTCACCGAGTGCGAGAGAATTTTCCAGTTCGCGTTTTTCCTTCCGAGCTCTGTCCAATTTCAAAGCGAGACTAGCGCTGCGCATTTTTTCGGATACCAAAGCTTTGCCAAGGCTACCGTACCCTTTTTTGAAAAAGTTTTTTGGATGACCTATAACCACTGACCACACTGACATGACACTTAGAACAAAACTTCAACCATTTTCTGTCTAATTTTTCGATGTCAGATTTTGCAGGTTCGCAATACCGACCGCAGGTGGCGAACCTGAAAAATTTGACAAAAAATGCCCTGCACAGTAAACGAAAATTACCGAGTTCGGTAATTTTTTTACCGAAATCCTAACATGTGTAAATCGTTAAACTGTTCGGCAATTTTTTCGGTAAATAATAAACGAACATCGGTAAATGAAGAATCGATTTACCGATGTTCGTTTATTTTTTACCGAAAAAATTACCGAACAGTTTAACGATTTACACATGTTAGAATTTCGGTAAAAAAATTACCGAACTCGGTAATTTTCATTTACTGTGTGTAGGAAAAACGGTCCTGTTTTGCCCGATTTTATCGTAGAAATTGCGTGTTTTATTTTTAAAGTTGGGTGGCATTTCCTAACTGGGATAGCATTTCTTCAAATCGATCGATGCGCACTCTGGAATCGACATTGCGTACTGTTGCAAAAAATATCCAGAAAACAAAATCGAGTGTCCAGTCAGTATGGTCAGTGCTATAACGCGATTAAATTTAAGAATTAATTTTATTTGCTCATATGTTAAACATTTCGATTCATAATCGTCAATATTTGAATAGCCGTCCTTTAAAGAAAATTCCGTGCATACGTCCTTATACAATTCTTCTTGGTTAACGGTATATTTACTAAATAACAAATCAATCTATTCATAAAGATAAGCCTGTCAGTTTATTACCTATACTTGTCAAATCATTATTTTCTTCCAAAAGCGAAACTCTCTCACTAAGAAGCTTATTCAATGTATCTCTCAAATCTGAAAATACTCGTTCTCAGAGGATGAACTATTTACTCAGAGAACATTTACAACAACTTCATTACATTGGCAAAGGTGGGGGCGATGGAAGGCGACACGTATCAGCGTGAAATCGCCTTCAACGAATTTTACTTTTTAGTTCGAAGAAACTCTCTTGTCAACTGGCAACGCAAATGGGACGAGGATGAGGATGGTCGGTGGCTGCACTCGATTATCCCAAGGGTAAGCCTTAAACCATGGTTTAATAGATTGGACCTGAGTCGGGATTTTATTCGTATATTTTCCCGTCTCATGTCCAATCATTGTTCCTTAGACGCGGTACTCTATCGTTTTGATATTGCTGGCAGCAATTTGTGTAGTTGCGGCCAAGGTTACCACGACATCGAGCATATTGTTTGGTCGTGCGAGGTCCATCTTGTCGCTAGAACGAATTTCATAGACTCCCTTCGGGCCCGAGGAAAACCACCCTATGTTCCAGTGAGAGATGTGCTGGCAGTGATAGACTTGGACTACATGTTCGAAATATATCTTTTCCTTAAAGCTATTGATCTTCGTCTATAATTCTTTTTATTTTCATATTTCCCTATCTATTTTCTTTTCTTTAAAAAAAAGTGAACTAGAAGTAAGCAAACTATTGTAAAAAAAAAAAACAAAAAGAGTTTGGCTCCTTAAAGCCTAAAGGTATGAGCCGTTTCAAATAAAGAATTAACAAAAAAAAAAAAAACTTCATTACACTGCGCACCCACACAAAGGTGTTCCATTATTCACGCTGGAATTTGTAGCTCTCGGGACGCCATTTTAGTAATTTTGCGCTTCCATACTAAAAAAATATTTCATTTTCCACCCAGAGCTGAAGATAGTTCTGATCAAAAAAACATAATTCCTATTAGCTAAGCTGAGCTTCCCGAGGGACTGAATCGATCAACTCAATAGCAGGTTTCAACAGCCTCGCCGAACCGCACTTCCACGTATAGTGGGGACTAGTCCGGGGGGCAACATATTTCGCAGTCCTTCAGTCCTGCGCTCCCAAACAGAGGATCGGCCCAGAGCCGGAATATGTTCCATTAGAATGACGTCACGCTTCGGCTGTCAATCGACCCTAGCAGGTATTCTTCCTTCTCAGAAGACACTATATTACACGGCCTCGAATGGCCGTTCACCGACACAGAGAAGTCAAATCAACCAGCAACCAAAAGCTGGTATTTGTCCCTCTCTAAGGGTGCCATATCGAGCCGTCTTGCGAGCTATACTCCAGTCCAATTTATCAGCCACTCAGAGCCGGATTTTTTACACTCGGAGGACGTATTTCGTACAGCCTCACTGAGCTGTACTCCAACACAGAGGAGTTAAATTCAACGGCCACCCAGAGCCGGAATTTGTCCCACTCGGAGGACGACATATTAAACAGCCTCGCTGAGCTGTACTCCAACACAGAGGAGTTAAATTCAACGGCCACCCAGAGCCGGAATTGGTCCCACTCAGAGGACGATATATTTAACAGCCTTGATTAGCTGTACTCCAACACAGAGGAGTTAAATTCAACGGCCACCCAGAGCCGGAATTCGTCCCACTCGGAGGACGACATATTAAACAGCCTCGCTGAGCTGTACTCCTACACAGAGGAGTTGAGTTCACCAGCCACCAGAGCCGGAACCAATCCCTCTCGGAGGACCTCATCGTATTGCTGCCAATTAAGTAATAAAATTTACATTTCCATACAGAGGATTCGAATCAATCAGCCAGCTAAATTCACCTAATAATTTTTAATTCAAATTACCAATTAGAGCCAAAGATTTCACTTTTATACCGCCATCGAGGATTAATATGAAGAAAAAATGTGAAGCCACGCCGCTCACACAATGAAACAAAATGGCGTCCGGACAGCTAGCTAGCTTTGCGATGTCACAGGTCTAAAATCTTACTCGTTAGCAACTCAGAGCTGATTTTCGAATTTACACTACCGTTTTCACCAAGAAATTAAATGTTACTTACTTCCTGGGAGCACCTTGTTTCGCGCCATTGTCGCATCCGAAAGTATTGGGTAGATTTTTTCCGTCCATATTGTTGGATCTATCACGAGCTTCCGATAAATCACGATACACAACTTACTCGTTAAAGGTCACTTCCAACACTGAAGACGTTCACCCACACGAAATTTTTCGTCGTTGGGCTAGAGCAACTCTTTATTTCCGCTCTCTCGAGTCTCGACAACATACATCCGAAGATTGTGTTGGTGTCGCTACCTGCCGCTCTCTCTAATCGTTTGTAAACGATGGGGTCACGTCACAGTGTATGTGAACGAACTTGTAGATGAATCCTTTTTATCCTCTCTCTCTCTCTTTTTGCATAAAATACTTAATCGAATCTCTCTTTTCATACACTACAGACAGTTACTCCCACATTGCGCACGCAAAGTAAACCAAGACTGATTTTGGAAAGTTATTACACTGAAACAAGTTCGCATTCATTTTTCTCTACCATTAACACGTTTTATTAATTTGTCTTATACTCAACAACGATATATTTCGGAAACTTCACTAATTACGTAAGCACGATTTTGGAAATTTTTAACCCTCTCTCTCCCCCTGGTAAGACAAAGTAAGATTTTTCAACCCCCCCCCCCTCCCCCTCTAGTAAGATCTTACGTTTTTTATGCTTTGAGAAATTGACACGTTTTTTCCAAAAATTGCTTGGAAATATTAAACATGTGACATACATGCTTCAAAGCAAAGCACTTATTAAGTAAAATTAAAAAAAAACTGTATTTGAAAAGCACTATCTATACAAAACAACAGATGAAATGTCATAAACGATTAAAGAAAACATTATTCAAGACGTAGCATGTTTGGGAAAACAATAATCTTATATATAAAAATGGAGGCGTTTTCTTTGTAACAACATCACGTATGAATGGTCGGTCGGAATGAAGTGAAATTTGGTATCCGAGGGATTTTTGGGTCAGAGATGGTTTGTATAATAGTTTCAAAGATCTAACTTTCTATGGAAGGTGGTCCCAATACAAATTCAACTTTATTTGTTATGATTTCCATAAGACTCTATTCGCGAGCACTATGCAGTTAGGGACGTGTAGATGGAATTAAACATTTATTACGATTTATACTTTAGAAGGTAAAACGAAGTTTACCGGGTCAGCTAGTCTATCTATATATATAAAAATGAATTTCTGTCTGTCTGTCTGTCTGTCTGTCTGTCTGTCTGTCTGTCTGTCTGTCTGTCTGTCTGTCTGTCTGTCTGTCTGTCTGTCTGTCTGTCTGTCTGTCTGTCTGTCTGTCTGTCTGTCTGTCTGTCTGTCTGTCTGTCTGTCTGTCTGTCTGTCTGTCTGTCTGTCTGTCTGTCTGTCTGTCTGTCTGTCTGTCTGTCTGTCTGTCTGTCTGTCTGTCTGTCTGTCTGTCTGTCTGTCTGTCTGTCTGTCTGTCTGTCTGTCTGTCTGTCTGTCTGTCTGTCTGTCTGTCTGTCTGTCTGTCTGTCTGTCTGTCTGTCTGTCTGTCTGTCTGTCTGTCTGTCTGTCTGTCTGTCTGTCTGTCTGTCTGTCTGTCTGTCTGTCTGTCTGTCTGTCTGTCTGTCTGTCTGTCTGTCTGTCTGTCTGTCTGTCTGTCTGTCTGTCTGTCTGTCTGTCTGTCTGTCTGTCTGTCTGTCTGTCTGTCTGTCTGTCTGTCTGTCTGTCTGTCTGTCTGTCTGTCTGTCTGTCTGTCTGTCTGTCTGTCTGTCTGTCTGTCTGTCTGTCTGTCTGTCTGTCTGTCTGTCTGTCTGTCTGTCTGTCTGTCTGTCTGTCTGTCTGTCTGTCTGTCTGTCTGTCTGTCTGTCTGTCTGTCTGTCTGTCTGTCTGTCTGTCTGTCTGTCTGTCTGTCTGTCTGTCTGTCTGTCTGTCTGTCTGTCTGTCTGTCTGTCTGTCTGTCTGTCTGTCTGTCTGTCTGTCTGTCTGTCTGTCTGTCTGTCTGTCTGTCTGTCTGTCTGTCTGTCTGTCTGTCTGTCTGTCTGTCTGTCTGTCTGTCTGTCTGTCTGTCTGTCTGTCTGTCTGTCTGTCTGTCTGTCTGTCTGTCTGTCTGTCTGTCTGTCTGTCTGTCTGTCTGTCTGTCTGTCTGTCTGTCTGTCTGTCTGTCTGTCTGTCTGTCTGTCTGTCTGTCTGTCTGTCTGTCTGTCTGTCTGTCTGTCTGTCTGTCTGTCTGTCTGTCTGTCTGTCTGTCTGTCTGTCTGTCTGTCTGTCTGTCTGTCTGTCTGTCTGTCTGTCTGTCTGTCTGTCTGTCTGTCTGTCTGTCTGTCTGTCTGTCTGTCTGTCTGTCTGTCTGTCTGTCTGTCTGTCTGTCTGTCTGTCTGTCTGTCTGTCTGTCTGTCTGTCTGTCTGTCTGTCTGTCTGTCTGTCTGTCTGTCTGTCTGTCTGTCTGTCTGTCTGTCTGTCTGTCTGTCTGTCTGTCTGTCTGTCTGTCTGTCTGTCTGTCTGTCTGTCTGTCTGTCTGTCTGTCTGTCTGTCTGTCTGTCTGTCTGTCTGTCTGTCTGTCTGTCTGTCTGTCTGTCTGTCTGTCTGTCTGTCTGTCTGTCTGTCTGTCTGTCTGTCTGTCTGTCTGTCTGTCTGTCTGTCTGTCTGTCTGTCTGTCTGTCTGTCTGTCTGTCTGTCTGTCTGTCTGTCTGTCTGTCTGTCTGTCTGTCTGTCTGTCTGTCTGTCTGTCTGTCTGTCTGTCTGTCTGTCTGTCTGTCTGTCTGTCTGTCTGTCTGTCTGTCTGTCTGTCTGTCTGTCTGTCTGTCTGTCTGTCTGTCTGTCTGTCTGTCTGTCTGTCTGTCTGTCTGTCTGTCTGTCTGTCTGTCTGTCTGTCTGTCTGTCTGTCTGTCTGTCTGTCTGTCTGTCTGTCTGTCTGTCTGTCTGTCTGTCTGTCTGTCTGTCTGTCTGTCTGTCTGTCTGTCTGTCTGTCTGTCTGTCTGTCTGTCTGTCTGTCTGTCTGTCTGTCTGTCTGTCTGTCTGTCTGTCTGTCTGTCTGTCTGTCTGTCTGTCTGTCTGTCTGTCTGTCTGTCTGTCTGTCTGTCTGTCTGTCTGTCTGTCTGTCTGTCTGTCTGTCTGTCTGTCTGTCTGTCTGTCTGTCTGTCTGTCTGTCTGTCTGTCTGTCTGTCTGTCTGTCTGTCTGTCTGTCTGTCTGTCTGTCTGTCTGTCTGTCTGTCTGTCTGTCTGTCTGTCTGTCTGTCTGTCTGTCTGTCTGTCTGTCTGTCTGTCTGTCTGTCTGTCTGTCTGTCTGTCTGTCTGTCTGTCTGTCTGTCTGTCTGTCTGTCTGTCTGTCTGTCTGTCTGTCTGTCTGTCTGTCTGTCTGTCTGTCTGTCTGTCTGTCTGTCTGTCTGTCTGTCTGTCTGTCTGTCTGTCTGTCTGTCTGTCTGTCTGTCTGTCTGTCTGTCTGTCTGTCTGTCTGTCTGTCTGTCTGTCTGTCTGTCTGTCTGTCTGTCTGTCTGTCTGTCTGTCTGTCTGTCTGTCTGTCTGTCTGTCTGTCTGTCTGTCTGTCTGTCTGTCTGTCTGTCTGTCTGTCTGTCTGTCTGTCTGTCTGTCTGTCTGTCTGTCTGTCTGTCTGTCTGTCTGTCTGTCTGTCTGTCTGTCTGTCTGTCTGTCTGTCTGTCTGTCTGTCTGTCTGTCTGTCTGTCTGTCTGTCTGTCTGTCTGTCTGTCTGTCTGTCTGTCTGTCTGTCTGTCTGTCTGTCTGTCTGTCTGTCTGTCTGTCTGTCTGTCTGTCTGTCTGTCTGTCTGTCTGTCTGTCTGTCTGTCTGTCTGTCTGTCTGTCTGTCTGTCTGTCTGTCTGTCTGTCTGTCTGTCTGTCTGTCTGTCTGTCTGTCTGTCTGTCTGTCTGTCTGTCTGTCTGTCTGTCTGTCTGTCTGTCTGTCTGTCTGTCTGTCTGTCTGTCTGTCTGTCTGTCTGTCTGTCTGTCTGTCTGTCTGTCTGTCTGTCTGTCTGTCTGTCTGTCTGTCTGTCTGTCTGTCTGTCTGTCTGTCTGTCTGTCTGTCTGTCTGTCTGTCTGTCTGTCTGTCTGTCTGTCTGTCTGTCTGTCTGTCTGTCTGTCTGTCTGTCTGTCTGTCTGTCTGTCTGTCTGTCTGTCTGTCTGTCTGTCTGTCTGTCTGTCTGTCTGTCTGTCTGTCTGTCTGTCTGTCTGTCTGTCTGTCTGTCTGTCTGTCTGTCTGTCTGTCTGTCTGTCTGTCTGTCTGTCTGTCTGTCTGTCTGTCTGTCTGTCTGTCTGTCTGTCTGTCTGTCTGTCTGTCTGTCTGTCTGTCTGTCTGTCTGTCTGTCTGTCTGTCTGTCTGTCTGTCTGTCTGTCTGTCTGTCTGTCTGTCTGTCTGTCTGTCTGTCTGTCTGTCTGTCTGTCTGTCTGTCTGTCTGTCTGTCTGTCTGTCTGTCTGTCTGTCTGTCTGTCTGTCTGTCTGTCTGTCTGTCTGTCTGTCTGTCTGTCTGTCTGTCTGTCTGTCTGTCTGTCTGTCTGTCTGTCTGTCTGTCTGTCTGTCTGTCTGTCTGTCTGTCTGTCTGTCTGTCTGTCTGTCTGTCTGTCTGTCTGTCTGTCTGTCTGTCTGTCTGTCTGTCTGTCTGTCTGTCTGTCTGTCTGTCTGTCTGTCTGTCTGTCTGTCTGTCTGTCTGTCTGTCTGTCTGTCTGTCTGTCTGTCTGTCTGTCTGTCTGTCTGTCTGTCTGTCTGTCTGTCTGTCTGTCTGTCTGTCTGTCTGTCTGTCTGTCTGTCTGTCTGTCTGTCTGTCTGTCTGTCTGTCTGTCTGTCTGTCTGTCTGTCTGTCTGTCTGTCTGTCTGTCTGTCTGTCTGTCTGTCTGTCTGTCTGTCTGTCTGTCTGTCTGTCTGTCTGTCTGTCTGTCTGTCTGTCTGTCTGTCTGTCTGTCTGTCTGTCTGTCTGTCTGTCTGTCTGTCTGTCTGTCTGTCTGTCTGTCTGTCTGTCTGTCTGTCTGTCTGTCTGTCTGTCTGTCTGTCTGTCTGTCTGTCTGTCTGTCTGTCTGTCTGTCTGTCTGTCTGTCTGTCTGTCTGTCTGTCTGTCTGTCTGTCTGTCTGTCTGTCTGTCTGTCTGTCTGTCTGTCTGTCTGTCTGTCTGTCTGTCTGTCTGTCTGTCTGTCTGTCTGTCTGTCTGTCTGTCTGTCTGTCTGTCTGTCTGTCTGTCTGTCTGTCTGTCTGTCTGTCTGTCTGTCTGTCTGTCTGTCTGTCTGTCTGTCTGTCTGTCTGTCTGTCTGTCTGTCTGTCTGTCTGTCTGTCTGTCTGTCTGTCTGTCTGTCTGTCTGTCTGTCTGTCTGTCTGTCTGTCTGTCTGTCTGTCTGTCTGTCTGTCTGTCTGTCTGTCTGTCTGTCTGTCTGTCTGTCTGTCTGTCTGTCTGTCTGTCTGTCTGTCTGTCTGTCTGTCTGTCTGTCTGTCTGTCTGTCTGTCTGTCTGTCTGTCTGTCTGTCTGTCTGTCTGTCTGTCTGTCTGTCTGTCTGTCTGTCTGTCTGTCTGTCTGTCTGTCTGTCTGTCTGTCTGTCTGTCTGTCTGTCTGTCTGTCTGTCTGTCTGTCTGTCTGTCTGTCTGTCTGTCTGTCTGTCTGTCTGTCTGTCTGTCTGTCTGTCTGTCTGTCTGTCTGTCTGTCTGTCTGTCTGTCTGTCTGTCTGTCTGTCTGTCTGTCTGTCTGTCTGTCTGTCTGTCTGTCTGTCTGTCTGTCTGTCTGTCTGTCTGTCTGTCTGTCTGTCTGTCTGTCTGTCTGTCTGTCTGTCTGTCTGTCTGTCTGTCTGTCTGTCTGTCTGTCTGTCTGTCTGTCTGTCTGTCTGTCTGTCTGTCTGTCTGTCTGTCTGTCTGTCTGTCTGTCTGTCTGTCTGTCTGTCTGTCTGTCTGTCTGTCTGTCTGTCTGTCTGTCTGTCTGTCTGTCTGTCTGTCTGTCTGTCTGTCTGTCTGTCTGTCTGTCTGTCTGTCTGTCTGTCTGTCTGTCTGTCTGTCTGTCTGTCTGTCTGTCTGTCTGTCTGTCTGTCTGTCTGTCTGTCTGTCTGTCTGTCTGTCTGTCTGTCTGTCTGTCTGTCTGTCTGTCTGTCTGTCTGTCTGTCTGTCTGTCTGTCTGTCTGTCTGTCTGTCTGTCTGTCTGTCTGTCTGTCTGTCTGTCTGTCTGTCTGTCTGTCTGTCTGTCTGTCTGTCTGTCTGTCTGTCTGTCTGTCTGTCTGTCTGTCTGTCTGTCTGTCTGTCTGTCTGTCTGTCTGTCTGTCTGTCTGTCTGTCTGTCTGTCTGTCTGTCTGTCTGTCTGTCTGTCTGTCTGTCTGTCTGTCTGTCTGTCTGTCTGTCTGTCTGTCTGTCTGTCTGTCTGTCTGTCTGTCTGTCTGTCTGTCTGTCTGTCTGTCTGTCTGTCTGTCTGTCTGTCTGTCTGTCTGTCTGTCTGTCTGTCTGTCTGTCTGTCTGTCTGTCTGTCTGTCTGTCTGTCTGTCTGTCTGTCTGTCTGTCTGTCTGTCTGTCTGTCTGTCTGTCTGTCTGTCTGTCTGTCTGTCTGTCTGTCTGTCTGTCTGTCTGTCTGTCTGTCTGTCTGTCTGTCTGTCTGTCTGTCTGTCTGTCTGTCTGTCTGTCTGTCTGTCTGTCTGTCTGTCTGTCTGTCTGTCTGTCTGTCTGTCTGTCTGTCTGTCTGTCTGTCTGTCTGTCTGTCTGTCTGTCTGTCTGTCTGTCTGTCTGTCTGTCTGTCTGTCTGTCTGTCTGTCTGTCTGTCTGTCTGTCTGTCTGTCTGTCTGTCTGTCTGTCTGTCTGTCTGTCTGTCTGTCTGTCTGTCTGTCTGTCTGTCTGTCTGTCTGTCTGTCTGTCTGTCTGTCTGTCTGTCTGTCTGTCTGTCTGTCTGTCTGTCTGTCTGTCTGTCTGTCTGTCTGTCTGTCTGTCTGTCTGTCTGTCTGTCTGTCTGTCTGTCTGTCTGTCTGTCTGTCTGTCTGTCTGTCTGTCTGTCTGTCTGTCTGTCTGTCTGTCTGTCTGTCTGTCTGTCTGTCTGTCTGTCTGTCTGTCTGTCTGTCTGTCTGTCTGTCTGTCTGTCTGTCTGTCTGTCTGTCTGTCTGTCTGTCTGTCTGTCTGTCTGTCTGTCTGTCTGTCTGTCTGTCTGTCTGTCTGTCTGTCTGTCTGTCTGTCTGTCTGTCTGTCTGTCTGTCTGTCTGTCTGTCTGTCTGTCTGTCTGTCTGTCTGTCTGTCTGTCTGTCTGTCTGTCTGTCTGTCTGTCTGTCTGTCTGTCTGTCTGTCTGTCTGTCTGTCTGTCTGTCTGTCTGTCTGTCTGTCTGTCTGTCTGTCTGTCTGTCTGTCTGTCTGTCTGTCTGTCTGTCTGTCTGTCTGTCTGTCTGTCTGTCTGTCTGTCTGTCTGTCTGTCTGTCTGTCTGTCTGTCTGTCTGTCTGTCTGTCTGTCTGTCTGTCTGTCTGTCTGTCTGTCTGTCTGTCTGTCTGTCTGTCTGTCTGTCTGTCTGTCTGTCTGTCTGTCTGTCTGTCTGTCTGTCTGTCTGTCTGTCTGTCTGTCTGTCTGTCTGTCTGTCTGTCTGTCTGTCTGTCTGTCTGTCTGTCTGTCTGTCTGTCTGTCTGTCTGTCTGTCTGTCTGTCTGTCTGTCTGTCTGTCTGTCTGTCTGTCTGTCTGTCTGTCTGTCTGTCTGTCTGTCTGTCTGTCTGTCTGTCTGTCT
Organism: Uranotaenia lowii; assembly: GCF_029784155.1. Lineage (NCBI taxonomy): Eukaryota > Metazoa > Arthropoda > Insecta > Diptera > Culicidae > Uranotaenia > Uranotaenia lowii. The sequence continues at coordinate 105,957,455 of NC_073691.1, read as the reverse complement.
GTCTGTCTGTCTGTCTGTCTGTCTGTCTGTCTGTCTGTCTGTCTGTCTGTCTGTCTGTCTGTCTGTCTGTCTGTCTGTCTGTCTGTCTGTCTGTCTGTCTGTCTGTCTGTCTGTCTGTCTGTCTGTCTGTCTGTCTGTCTGTCTGTCTGTCTGTCTGTCTGTCTGTCTGTCTGTCTGTCTGTCTGTCTGTCTGTCTGTCTGTCTGTCTGTCTGTCTGTCTGTCTGTCTGTCTGTCTGTCTGTCTGTCTGTCTGTCTGTCTGTCTGTCTGTCTGTCTGTCTGTCTGTCTGTCTGTCTGTCTGTCTGTCTGTCTGTCTGTCTGTCTGTCTGTCTGTCTGTCTGTCTGTCTGTCTGTCTGTCTGTCTGTCTGTCTGTCTGTCTGTCTGTCTGTCTGTCTGTCTGTCTGTCTGTCTGTCTGTCTGTCTGTCTGTCTGTCTGTCTGTCTGTCTGTCTGTCTGTCTGTCTGTCTGTCTGTCTGTCTGTCTGTCTGTCTGTCTGTCTGTCTGTCTGTCTGTCTGTCTGTCTGTCTGTCTGTCTGTCTGTCTGTCTGTCTGTCTGTCTGTCTGTCTGTCTGTCTGTCTGTCTGTCTGTCTGTCTGTCTGTCTGTCTGTCTGTCTGTCTGTCTGTCTGTCTGTCTGTCTGTCTGTCTGTCTGTCTGTCTGTCTGTCTGTCTGTCTGTCTGTCTGTCTGTCTGTCTGTCTGTCTGTCTGTCTGTCTGTCTGTCTGTCTGTCTGTCTGTCTGTCTGTCTGTCTGTCTGTCTGTCTGTCTGTCTGTCTGTCTGTCTGTCTGTCTGTCTGTCTGTCTGTCTGTCTGTCTGTCTGTCTGTCTGTCTGTCTGTCTGTCTGTCTGTCTGTCTGTCTGTCTGTCTGTCTGTCTGTCTGTCTGTCTGTCTGTCTGTCTGTCTGTCTGTCTGTCTGTCTGTCTGTCTGTCTGTCTGTCTGTCGTCTGTCTGTCTGTCTGTCTGTCTGTCTGTCTGTCTGTCTGTCTGTCTGTCTGTCTGTCTGTCTGTCTGTCTGTCTGTCTGTCTGTCTGTCTGTCTGTCTGTCTGTCTGTCTGTCTGTCTGTCTGTCTGTCTGTCTGTCTGTCTGTCTGTCTGTCTGTCTGTCTGTCTGTCTGTCTGTCTGTCTGTCTGTCTGTCTGTCTGTCTGTCTGTCTGTCTGTCTGTCTGTCTGTCTGTCTGTCTGTCTGTCTGTCTGTCTGTCTGTCTGTCTGTCTGTCTGTCTGTCTGTCTGTCTGTCTGTCTGTCTGTCTGTCTGTCTGTCTGTCTGTCTGTCTGTCTGTCTGTCTGTCTGTCTGTCTGTCTGTCTGTCTGTCTGTCTGTCTGTCTGTCTGTCTGTCTGTCTGTCTGTCTGTCTGTCTGTCTGTCTGTCTGTCTGTCTGTCTGTCTGTCTGTCTGTCTGTCTGTCTGTCTGTCTGTCTGTCTGTCTGTCTGTCTGTCTGTCTGTCTGTCTGTCTGTCTGTCTGTCTGTCTGTCTGTCTGTCTGTCTGTCTGTCTGTCTGTCTGTCTGTCTGTCTGTCTGTCTGTCTGTCTGTCTGTCTGTCTGTCTGTCTGTCTGTCTGTCTGTCTGTCTGTCTGTCTGTCTGTCTGTCTGTCTGTCTGTCTGTCTGTCTGTCTGTCTGTCTGTCTGTCTGTCTGTCTGTCTGTCTGTCTGTCTGTCTGTCTGTCTGTCTGTCTGTCTGTCTGTCTGTCTGTCTGTCTGTCTGTCTGTCTGTCTGTCTGTCTGTCTGTCTGTCTGTCTGTCTGTCTGTCTGTCTGTCTGTCTGTCTGTCTGTCTGTCTGTCTGTCTGTCTGTCTGTCTGTCTGTCTGTCTGTCTGTCTGTCTGTCTGTCTGTCTGTCTGTCTGTCTGTCTGTCTGTCTGTCTGTCTGTCTGTCTGTCTGTCTGTCTGTCTGTCTGTCTGTCTGTCTGTCTGTCTGTCTGTCTGTCTGTCTGTCTGTCTGTCTGTCTGTCTGTCTGTCTGTCTGTCTGTCTGTCTGTCTGTCTGTCTGTCTGTCTGTCTGTCTGTCTGTCTGTCTGTCTGTCTGTCTGTCTGTCTGTCTGTCTGTCTGTCTGTCTGTCTGTCTGTCTGTCTGTCTGTCTGTCTGTCTGTCTGTCTGTCTGTCTGTCTGTCTGTCTGTCTGTCTGTCTGTCTGTCTGTCTGTCTGTCTGTCTGTCTGTCTGTCTGTCTGTCTGTCTGTCTGTCTGTCTGTCTGTCTGTCTGTCTGTCTGTCTGTCTGTCTGTCTGTCTGTCTGTCTGTCTGTCTGTCTGTCTGTCTGTCTGTCTGTCTGTCTGTCTGTCTGTCTGTCTGTCTGTCTGTCTGTCTGTCTGTCTGTCTGTCTGTCTGTCTGTCTGTCTGTCTGTCTGTCTGTCTGTCTGTCTGTCTGTCTGTCTGTCTGTCTGTCTGTCTGTCTGTCTGTCTGTCTGTCTGTCTGTCTGTCTGTCTGTCTGTCTGTCTGTCTGTCTGTCTGTCTGTCTGTCTGTCTGTCTGTCTGTCTGTCTGTCTGTCTGTCTGTCTGTCTGTCTGTCTGTCTGTCTGTCTGTCTGTCTGTCTGTCTGTCTGTCTGTCTGTCTGTCTGTCTGTCTGTCTGTCTGTCTGTCTGTCTGTCTGTCTGTCTGTCTGTCTGTCTGTCTGTCTGTCTGTCTGTCTGTCTGTCTGTCTGTCTGTCTGTCTGTCTGTCTGTCTGTCTGTCTGTCTGTCTGTCTGTCTGTCTGTCTGTCTGTCTGTCTGTCTGTCTGTCTGTCTGTCTGTCTGTCTGTCTGTCTGTCTGTCTGTCTGTCTGTCTGTCTGTCTGTCTGTCTGTCTGTCTGTCTGTCTGTCTGTCTGTCTGTCTGTCTGTCTGTCTGTCTGTCTGTCTGTCTGTCTGTCTGTCTGTCTGTCTGTCTGTCTGTCTGTCTGTCTGTCTGTCTGTCTGTCTGTCTGTCTGTCTGTCTGTCTGTCTGTCTGTCTGTCTGTCTGTCTGTCTGTCTGTCTGTCTGTCTGTCTGTCTGTCTGTCTGTCTGTCTGTCTGTCTGTCTGTCCTGTCTGTCTGTCTGTCTGTCTGTCTGTCTGTCTGTCTGTCTGTCTGTCTGTCTGTCTGTCTGTCTGTCTGTCTGTCTGTCTGTCTGTCTGTCTGTCTGTCTGTCTGTCTGTCTGTCTGTCTGTCTGTCTGTCTGTCTGTCTGTCTGTCTGTCTGTCTGTCTGTCTGTCTGTCTGTCTGTCTGTCTGTCTGTCTGTCTGTCTGTCTGTCTGTCTGTCTGTCTGTCTGTCTGTCTGTCTGTCTGTCTGTCTGTCTGTCTGTCTGTCTGTCTGTCTGTCTGTCTGTCTGTCTGTCTGTCTGTCTGTCTGTCTGTCTGTCTGTCTGTCTGTCTGTCTGTCTGTCTGTCTGTCTGTCTGTCTGTCTGTCTGTCTGTCTGTCTGTCTGTCTGTCTGTCTGTCTGTCTGTCTGTCTGTCTGTCTGTCTGTCTGTCTGTCTGTCTGTCTGTCTGTCTGTCTGTCTGTCTGTCTGTCTGTCTGTCTGTCTGTCTGTCTGTCTGTCTGTCTGTCTGTCTGTCTGTCTGTCTGTCTGTCTGTCTGTCTGTCTGTCTGTCTGTCTGTCTGTCTGTCTGTCTGTCTGTCTGTCTGTCTGTCTGTCTGTCTGTCTGTCTGTCTGTCTGTCTGTCTGTCTGTCTGTCTGTCTGTCTGTCTGTCTGTCTGTCTGTCTGTCTGTCTGTCTGTCTGTCTGTCTGTCTGTCTGTCTGTCTGTCTGTCTGTCTGTCTGTCTGTCTGTCTGTCTGTCTGTCTGTCTGTCTGTCTGTCTGTCTGTCTGTCTGTCTGTCTGTCTGTCTGTCTGTCTGTCTGTCTGTCTGTCTGTCTGTCTGTCTGTCTGTCTGTCTGTCTGTCTGTCTGTCTGTCTGTCTGTCTGTCTGTCTGTCTGTCTGTCTGTCTGTCTGTCTGTCTGTCTGTCTGTCTGTCTGTCTGTCTGTCTGTCTGTCTGTCTGTCTGTCTGTCTGTCTGTCTGTCTGTCTGTCTGTCTGTCTGTCTGTCTGTCTGTCTGTCTGTCTGTCTGTCTGTCTGTCTGTCTGTCTGTCTGTCTGTCTGTCTGTCTGTCTGTCTGTCTGTCTGTCTGTCTGTCTGTCTGTCTGTCTGTCTGTCTGTCTGTCTGTCTGTCTGTCTGTCTGTCTGTCTGTCTGTCTGTCTGTCTGTCTGTCTGTCTGTCTGTCTGTCTGTCTGTCTGTCTGTCTGTCTGTCTGTCTGTCTGTCTGTCTGTCTGTCTGTCTGTCTGTCTGTCTGTCTGTCTGTCTGTCTGTCTGTCTGTCTGTCTGTCTGTCTGTCTGTCTGTCTGTCTGTCTGTCTGTCTGTCTGTCTGTCTGTCTGTCTGTCTGTCTGTCTGTCTGTCTGTCTGTCTGTCTGTCTGTCTGTCTGTCTGTCTGTCTGTCTGTCTGTCTGTCTGTCTGTCTGTCTGTCTGTCTGTCTGTCTGTCTGTCTGTCTGTCTGTCTGTCTGTCTGTCTGTCTGTCTGTCTGTCTGTCTGTCTGTCTGTCTGTCTGTCTGTCTGTCTGTCTGTCTGTCTGTCTGTCTGTCTGTCTGTCTGTCTGTCTGTCTGTCTGTCTGTCTGTCTGTCTGTCTGTCTGTCTGTCTGTCTGTCTGTCTGTCTGTCTGTCTGTCTGTCTGTCTGTCTGTCTGTCTGTCTGTCTGTCTGTCTGTCTGTCTGTCTGTCTGTCTGTCTGTCTGTCTGTCTGTCTGTCTGTCTGTCTGTCTGTCTGTCTGTCTGTCTGTCTGTCTGTCTGTCTGTCTGTCTGTCTGTCTGTCTGTCTGTCTGTCTGTCTGTCTGTCTGTCTGTCTGTCTGTCTGTCTGTCTGTCTGTCTGTCTGTCTGTCTGTCTGTCTGTCTGTCTGTCTGTCTGTCTGTCTGTCTGTCTGTCTGTCTGTCTGTCTGTCTGTCTGTCTGTCTGTCTGTCTGTCTGTCTGTCTGTCTGTCTGTCTGTCTGTCTGTCTGTCTGTCTGTCTGTCTGTCTGTCTGTCTGTCTGTCTGTCTGTCTGTCTGTCTGTCTGTCTGTCTGTCTGTCTGTCTGTCTGTCTGTCTGTCTGTCTGTCTGTCTGTCTGTCTGTCTGTCTGTCTGTCTGTCTGTCTGTCTGTCTGTCTGTCTGTCTGTCTGTCTGTCTGTCTGTCTGTCTGTCTGTCTGTCTGTCTGTCTGTCTGTCTGTCTGTCTGTCTGTCTGTCTGTCTGTCTGTCTGTCTGTCTGTCTGTCTGTCTGTCTGTCTGTCTGTCTGTCTGTCTGTCTGTCTGTCTGTCTGTCTGTCTGTCTGTCTGTCTGTCTGTCTGTCTGTCTGTCTGTCTGTCTGTCTGTCTGTCTGTCTGTCTGTCTGTCTGTCTGTCTGTCTGTCTGTCTGTCTGTCTGTCTGTCTGTCTGTCTGTCTGTCTGTCTGTCTGTCTGTCTGTCTGTCTGTCTGTCTGTCTGTCTGAACTGTCGAAAACTACTGAACCGATTTGCGTGAAACTTGGCAGGTAGAGGTATTTGAGGCAGGGGATGGTTCCTATTGTGGTTTGAGACCCCTCCCTCTCTCATGAAGGGGGGGAGGGGCCTCCACAACAAAAGACGATTTTTTGCATAACTCGAGAACCAATCAAGCAAATGGTGTCAAATTTGGCATGAGGTGGTATGTGGGAACGGGAAATATTTCAATGAATATAAGGTACCCCTTCCTCCCTTCAGTGGGGTGATACGAAGGGGAGAGAGGGCTACCTTACAATTTTTCATATAACTCGAAAACTATTCAAGATATTGGAACCAAATTTGGCATGGGAAGGTATTTTGATACGAAAAATATGTCAATGATTATTTGAGACCCCTCCCTTTTTACAGTTGAAAGGGGGAGGGACCTCTTTCATATTTTTTTACATAACTCAAAAACTAATAAAGCAAATGGAACCAAATTTGGCATGGGCGGATATTTGGGAACGTGACATGTTCTAATGATTGTTTGAGACCCCTTCCTTCTTCCAGTGGGGAGAAAGGAATGAGGAAGGGAAGTTTCATACAATTTTTACTGCATAGCACAAGAACTACAACAACAAATGGAACCAAATTTGGCATGGAATTATATTTGGGTACGAGAAATGCTTCTATGAATATTTCGTATCCCTCACTCCTTCGGAAAGGTGGATGAAAAGAGGGAAAAGGGGTCTCCCTAACAATTTTCAGTATAACTGGAGAGCTGATCGAGCAAATTAAACCATATTTGGCATGTGAGGGTATTTGGATACGAGAAATGTTTCTATTATAAATTAAAGCCCCGCCTTTTTTCAACGGAAAGATATAAAGGGGAAAAGGGGTGTCCATACATTTTTTTTGTAACTTGACAGCTTCTACACTCAGTGGGTGGGGAACATGGGAAAGGGAAAATTATGATGGGAACTCAGGGTCGTTTTTGCAACCCAAGACACTTTCCTCCGGATAGAACTCCTTATAGGGAAATCCAATGAACATCACGATTAGACAGGGACGTAGACACGGGTGGGTACTTCGCATGTTGCCACCCGGGTCAGATGATTCTCAAAAATTATTTGGAAGTAGGCATAGCTTAAACCTTCAAGAACGGACAACATTAGAGCGAAGGTTGGAGAACCGAATATCGAACAAGAAAGGTGTAAGAGCGATCAAATCTTTTCTACCAATTACAAGACGAGGTTACATTTTACATTTTGGGGTTTATTCTCTAAACTTTCTCCCTACAGACGTCACAGTGGTATATACTTGCGGTTTTTCTGTTGTTTTGGGTGCAAAACCTGACGACATTTTTGCAGCACAGTCGTTGAACGATTCCGGTTAGTGTTGATCTTGGAAGGTGCAGAACGGTCCGGCCCCTTCCGGCGTCCTGGAAGGGCCCGAATTCAGGACTGGGATCTTCTGCACTCTACCTGGCGAGAAATACCGTTCTGTGTGAGAGTAAACAGAACTCCTTTTGCAAATCCGATGTTTTGTTGTTGATCGTGCGTTGTCGATTGCAAAGCTTGTTTAAATTATAAATAGGGAAGAAAAAAAAGGCCATCTTGGACCTGTCCAATGAGGTTAGAATACCAGTGACCAGTGTTCGGCATCGCTAATTGAAAAATTAGCGGCGCTTATTAAATCGCTAACTCATTCAAATTTAACGAGCGCCAATTAAAACCGCTAAATGAGCGGAAAAATTTATCGATTCAAGCTTAAAGCGCTAATCGCTAATCGCTAACTGTTGATAAACAATAACGTAAACAGGATGGCAACAGCATGGATTATCGTTGAATTTCAATTCGTTTGCTCGAAAACTTTACAAACATAGTGCAGATTGTTTATTGTGCCTAGTCTGTTGAAAAATCTTCAACCAGGTTTCACTTTATTCAAACTTTCAAAATAGTAATGCAAAATTCTCATGATAGGAGCATTGCCAAACGTGTTTCTAAAAAACTAAATTAAATATATATGCAAATGCATTCTACGATGATACTATCTTATTTTTATTTTAACTGATTTGAAATACTTGTAAAAACTGCTTTGTGAAAAGTAAATATCTCATCCACTGAAAACAAGTTGTAAAAGGCGGATTTTCCAGCATTTATTATTCGATACTTGCTATGTGAGATCTAAAAAAACTTATAAAGGTTTTGAAAATCCATCGATTAACCTAAAAAGCACATTTCAACAAATCACCGCATGTGGACGACCATGCTAAAGTCATGTAAAATATTGATCAAGTAGGCCGTTTACTGTACTTTTGCAAGCAAAAAACAGTATCTAAAAATTGACCTTATAGCTTTGAATTATATAAATGAGGCCCTTAGAGCCAAAGGGGTACAAGTGCATAAAACCTGATTTCGAGAAAAAAGCACTTGAACTTCGTTGTGTTCCAGTAAATTCCATAGATATTTTTTATGATTTTTTTTCATGTGAATGATTTTTCTAAATAAAAACAAAGCATTTTACAACATTTTCCTAAAAAAAAACAACGTTTATTTGACGTTTATTGAGGCGATACATATTTTTTAAATTTGGTACTTATACCCTTTTGGCTCCAAACACATGCACTTATACCCCTTTGCCACCAAATAAATTCACTTATACCCCTTTGCCACCAACAAATTTTCACATCCAGGTTTTTTGATCTTATTGATAAGGGTAAGAAACCATAAATATTCATTGCTACAAGAGTCAATTAGTTTTCGTTTAAATATATTTTTTGTTGTTTTGATGAGAAATATACTCTGGTACAGTAGGTTAAGAGATTTTATGGCTGAAGATCGACCTGGTCTTGGCAACTTATACTAAATCTCTCCAAACAACGTTTTTTCATCAAGATTAATTTATAATAATTCGTGAAAGGTATTTTCCACTAAATTCCAATCACCACGTGTTTTGTACGTCTTTGCCTAATCAATTGGGTATTGGAATGGGACTTGCGGTCACTCTGAGTTGGTTTTTTACAGTAAATTAACGATAGGCGCTTCAATATTAACCCAATTATCTCGTACAAATACATTTTTTTTGTACTTTATAAGCCTTTAATCCGTGACACACTTCATATATCCAGAAATCAGAAATTTGTGATCCGCTAATTTGTTACTGAAATAGAAAAAATAATTAAATACATTAATTTTTTTTTCTACTAGAATTATCACTTAATGCAATCAGATGAATAATAGTTGATGGTAAATTTTTAAACATCATCAGCTATTAAAAAGAAAAGTGAATTACATTAATTTTAAAATTTTTTGGTCCCGATGAAAAAACATTACTTTCATGAAATCAAATTAGGGTTGGTGGCAAAGGGGTATAAGTACATCAGCTTAATGGACTTTGGAGGCAAAGGGGTATAAGTGCAGCACTTATACCCCTTTGGCTCCAAACAAAAAGGAAATTTCAGTTAGCACAATTTTTTCAACGAGATCTAAACATAACAAAATAGTGAAATAAAATTATGATTAAAGTAGCATATGATGATTGACAGTCAAGGATTCGTTCTAGATGGTTATCTCGATTTTTTCCATTTTGTCACTTATACCCCTTTGGCTCCAAGGGCCTCAAATGTAGTTTAAAATAGTTTAATACCGTTTAACAATATTTATTGAATTGTTTATCTAAGAATGTTGAGAAAAGAAGTACTTTAAGAGAGAGAAAAAAAATTTAATCTGTATGAGGCACTTCTTCCCTGAGACCATTCGAAGTGACCATTTTCACTTGGAGCGTGTATTGGTGTAAGAATGATGTCCGATGTCTCCTTTATTTGTCAAATGACAAAAAGTCTACTTCTATCAGTAATAATTTTTGAATTTGAAACAAGTAAATGGAAGTTAGCGTTCTTCATTTAGAGGAACCAAAAAATAGCGGAACTTTTTAATTCGCTAGCTCAATCAAAATTTAGCGGCAAAATTAAACCGCTAACAAAAAGTTATCGGACTAACTAGCGATTAGCGGATTAGCGTTTTTGTGCCGAACACTGCCAGTGACGTCTACAATTTCCACGTGTTTACATTGCTTTACATTTTGTGTTTCAATTACCTTTTTCCTTTATGTTTTTTTTGTCGATATACAATTTTAACACTTATAACGCATTGTTTTAACAGTAACTTTTGTAGCTGCATGTTAAGAAAAATTGAAGTAAAAGTTAACCACATTTTACCGTTTCGTTCATAGTAACATTTTTAGTTTACTAACCGTACTATTAGATTTTAATTGTTTGTTAACCGTACTAAACTTTTCGTGTTTCTTACACTTAGCTTTCTTTTAACCTGTAATTAGTTAGAATAAGTTTTCAAACCTTTTACACCACTTTATATAAAACTGTAATTTTACATTTAACACACGGCGCGCACTTCCATTTTCTAATGAGGTCACGGACAGAAAGAACAAGCCATGCCATAGCCGACGAACAGAAAGCGTTAACATTTGTCCGACCGACGCACACATACATTCTCGGCAACAATTTTACGCGGGTGCGTCGCTCTCCGGGTAATAACACTTCCCCGTGACGAACCCTGCCTAAACTTGACGCCCGTGGATAACCCTAAGGCCGATGAAATAGTGAATACGATGCGATGCGATGCGGTGAATGCGGTTCAATGCGGTGAACCACATTTGATGAAAATGTATGTGAATCGCTTAAACCTGACATACTCAACGCGGCGAAGCAGATGTCAATTTGTTCCGCCGCTCGAGTTCGCGTAGGCTGCGTCCGTAAATTTTCCGCCAATTCGCATCGCATCGCACTCACTATGTCATCGGCCTAAGGCCGATGACATAGTGAATACGATGCGATGCGATGCGGTGAATGCGATTCAATGCGGTGAACCACAATTGATGAAAATGTATGTGAATCGCTTAAACCTGACATACTCAACGCGGCGAAGGAGTTGTCAATTTGTTCCGCCGCTCGAGTTCGCATAGGCTGCGTCCGTAAATTTTCCGCCAATTCGCATCGCATCGCTCTCACTATGTCATCGGCCTAAGAGAGAAAGTGGCTGCGTGCAGGAGATTGGGAAAAGGAATGGTTTATCCTGTATTGGGCTACTCGGGACGCGTTCACAACGCGGTACAGTCATGATTAGAGTTTGTGACGAGGTCACAAATAAATAAAATGTACCAAACGGTTACATTTTGCATTACTCGAGAATAAATAGAGCAAATGAAATAAAAAAGTTTACACTTAACTATTTTTTCCGAGAAATGGACAAAACATGAAAAATCATTTTGGTATGATTCTTTGATTATCTGATACACCATCCTCTTTACAGTGAGTGTACATAGGAGGAGGGAGGTGAGCCCAATATCTACAATTTTGTTAGCATAAGTTCTCAATTTATGCTAACGAAGCCAACAAATGGAAACAAATATGGCATGGAAAGGTACTTGGTTACGAAATATGTTTCTACGATTGTTATAGACCCTTACGCTTTACAGAGTAGAGAGGAGAAGAACGGAGGGGGTTCCATATAAGTTTTGTTGTAAAGCTTAAAAACTTATCAACCAATATGGAACAATATTTGATACAAGAAGATTTTTGGGAATAAATAAAATGGGTATGATTAATAAAAATCACCCCCCATTCAGCAGGAAGGGAAGGACGGGGGGGGCTCTCTTATCAGTTTTTTTTTAGCATAAATCCAGAATATATCAAGCAAAAACAACCATATTTTATCGATTGGATTGTTTGCGTACGATTGTAACCGTTCGTTACAATCCATTAAAGTGTCTTCGACACATTACCTAATTTTGACTTACAACCCTGACAATCATAACCGTCATAACAATCGCCACTCAAAAACTCTCAAAAATTTACGGACGCAGCCTACGCGAACTCGAGCGGCGGAACAAATTGACATCTGCTTCGCCGCGTTGAGTATGTCAGGTTTAAGCGATTCACATACATTTTCATCAAATGTGGTTCACCGCATTGAACCGCATTCACCGCATCGCATCGCATCGTATTCACTATGTCATCGGCCTCAAAGGATTCCTCCCATTTCACCTTCCTATCCAATCATTACGCAGCCACTTCTCTCACAAGAGATGCCCATGGGCGTAGGACGAAAGCATTGGCTTTTGCGAGGAAGTGTTACCACCCGGTCAACGCCGCACACGTCAAATAAAATTGCCGACGTGGATGACAGTGTGGCGGTCGGATGAACTTTTTAACGCTTGCTCAATGTCAGCTTAGTAAGCGCAGTTTCTTTCTGTTCGCGAACGCCTTAGGCCGATGACATAGTGAGTGCGATGCGATGCGAATTGGCGGAAAATTTACGGACGCAGCCTACGCGAACTCGAGCGGCGGAACAAATTGACATCTGCTTCGCCGCGTTGAGTATGTCAGGTTTAAGCGATTCACATACATTTTCATCAAATGTGGTTCACCGCATTGAACCGCATTCACCGCATCGCATCGCATCGTATTCACTATGTCATCGGCCTTAGAGTCAAGAAGTGCGCGCCGTGTGTAGATTGTAGAGTATAGTAATTTGAGGTTAAAATGGTGTAAAAAAATTCTTAATAATATACTAAACTTGCAGGTTAAAAACAGAAGAACGGTCACAACTAACGTATTAACAGAAGAAACAATCACAAACGACAAGTTAAAAGTGGTTTTCAATACACAAATGAGAGTTGTTAACAAATAGTACGGTTAGTTTGGCTTCCCATAGAAAATGTGCGGTTAAAATTAATATAATTACTTTTCCTACGTTCAAGACAGTTGAAAATATCATTTTCATGGTAAAACAACGAAAATAGAAACAGTTAAAACGAATTTGTTGAGACAAGGTAAAAACTAGGTTATGAACCTTAAAACACATGCAATGACAAGTTGTTAGAAGAAAATTAAAACAATGTATTTATATTAAACAGCACAAAATCCTCAAAACATTATATCAACGAAACACAGAAACAAGTTAAAAATACGCAGTGAAGAAAAAGGTAAAAAAATGTAATGTTTATAAATATTGTCAAAAATTGTAAAAAAAAACCATGCGGTTACAAACAAGTCGTCACAGGTATATTAATTTATCTGGTTAGGTCCAAAGGACCTTTTTCTTTTTAATTATAAACCCAAACTCAGGAACATCCTCGGATGCCCGTTGTGGCCAAAAACCCGAAACAGGCGGCACAGAAGATAACGCGAACGGAAAGGAACCTTCGGTGGACATAACCCCAAAAACGTCACCGAGCAACCAGCACCTAGACATCACCTGCATGACTTGGATTCAATCACCATTTCGGGACGCCGAAATTGGTGCGAATCTGCCAGAAACGACCAGAAACCGAGAATTCGGTTATGATTCTCCAGAAACCGCAAGTACCGAATGTGACGTGAAACTTGGGCTGCATTAGCCAATAAATGTTCTTCCCTTATTTTGTAAAACTAGCTATCCTGCCTAAGTATTTATTTTGAACGATTTACAACCATAGTTTGATTTGCCCTCGTATGTTTATCGTTTTCCCATGCCTCCCTCTGGAGTGTTCCGGACTAAGAATCTGCATCTTTGTTTAAGATTGTTAAATATTCGATAAAGGTTGGTAACATGCGAGGTACCACTCGTAATAAGCTTTTATTTTCACTCCATCGTTTGGACACCACTGTTTGAGTCCCTTTTACTCAAGAGAAAGTAGCCCTGCGCGATTGACAACCCGTAGAAAGTCCGACCCTGAATCCCACTCATTTCAACCAACTCCACCCACCAGCAAAAACCACCCACCCGCTGAGCAACCGCGAGTTACACGATTTATTTGAGACCCTCCCATTTTAGGGCGAAGCTTAAAGAAACAGATTAAAATTATCAGATCTTTCACACAAATTTATAGGTCAAGATTCAGAATATAAGTTTAAGTTATTTTTGGATAGCAATCCGATACTCCAGCTGCAGCTCTCATTTGATAGCGGTTGCTTATGAATTATGTTATAATTTGATTTAAAATAATGCCAACAACACAATAAAAATTTGAGTAAATTCTACAAACATCATTCGATTTTAAAGGTGTAGCAAAGCACACCAGGTCAGCTAGTTTTCAATAAATTTCCACAATCGAATAAACAATATAAAATCTAAATTCCGATTTAAAAAAGAGCACAAGATACCATAAAAAAAATTGTTATGTTTTTTACCTGAAAAATCTTTGTAATAATATCATTCTTTACGACTAGAATTGGGGAAAAAATGTTATAACGACAATCACGTTGTCAACTAACCTAAATGCTCAGACTCATTCAGCGGAAAGCGATAAAGTTTTAGGTTTTTTGGTAAATAGTTTTTAAAATTTATAGTGTTTTTTCAAGTTATTTACAATTTATTCTCACTCTTCACGCCCTAGCAAAAAAGTAGAGAACTTTCGATTGTGCGTGAGCGAGAATTTATCCTATATCCGAAAATTTTGAATGGGAATGCTCAAATCTTCGAGAGAAATACTAATACTGGCAACTGTAAGTGTAGTGTGCTTGAGGATGAAAATCTCGGTCAAGGATGTTTATATCGGAAAATTCTCTCGGAGAATAACGATTTTTAGAAAGGCCCTGTCACGTACCTGCTTTTATTTCTCACGTTTCCTTTCTGAACTCCCTTTGTCTTACGTTTCACTTCTCTGGTCCAGGTCTCATATCTCTAGTCCCAGATCTTCAGCTTCTTTCGATAAATCCCAGGCAGGACTAATTTTGTTTGGTTTATTTATGACACTTTACCACCTTGTAACATTCGTGTCTACACACAAAAAAAAAGCATAGTAAAATTACTAAATCCGTGGTTTAAACGGACAACAGGCGACCATATTTTTGAGTCAAATATGTTTTGTTGTTTATAATACCTTACGCATAGCTATTTTACCATGTGCTCAATTTGGCTGCGCATAGTAAATTCGACTGCGTTTTAGTAAAATTGTCAATGAAATGATGCATTGTTTTACTTCGTCCCTAGTAAAATTAATATGTTTTATGATGAAACTAGTATGTGTTATGATAAAGATTAGGAGGAGCGAGGAGCTTGATTTAAATAGTAAAATTACTATGTATGTATGTTTGTTTATTTGCATGCATGCATTATGACATTATTTGAAACATGAAAATACACACTTCCGACACACGTCGGTCAATGTTAGTGTGTTCTCCCGATGCTCTGGAATGATTTTCAAAGTTATGTAACAATAAAGCAGCTCAAAATTAGTTTTTTTACAAACGGGTTTGATGATTAATGATCCTGAATTAGTGTAAACAACAAGAATGTTTACCATAGTAAAATTATCATACGCACTTATGTTTTTGAGTCAAATATGTTTTGTTCTCAAAAGTACGATGTGCGTAGTATTTTGTTGATATGAATTGGTGCCACAATGTCAAAATTACTATGCGGACGGTAGTTGTGATAGAAATTATGATGAAATTATCATGACCATAGTATTTTCGACAACAAACATTGAGAGTTATCGAAAATTACCAGGTACATAGTAATTTCAATATTGTTTCATGTGCACTTTCACAAAATCGATGTTAAACTTTTCGTGGTTGAAAATACTATAGCGCTAAAATGGTAAAATTATCATGACAGCGTCTTTGGTATGACCACTCAATTTTTTTCCGTGTAGTTCAGGCAGGACTAAGACCTCATGTCTCTGGTATTGAGAGGGCGGTCGATGCCACAAAATAAATAGATGTAAATTTATTCAATTTCTTCATTATATTGGCTCTATTTTAACCCATTTGGACGCCGCATTTTATTTAAACAATTTATTGACGCTTTAACCTCGAAGGTCTTTCGCGTCCCAAAACGCCGCATTGGTTACCCTGGGATGACATGAATCCGGTGACTTGATTTCCCATTAGGGCCTCCTCCACCTTGGGCGCGAAAACTTAAAGCTGGTGTGCTCGTTCTTGCCGTGTCCAATGCTGACCTCTGTGCGGAGTTGGCACTGCGGAAGCCGCGCCGTCGTTGGTTGACCTGATCTGATTATTCGGAATCGCTTGCAGACTGGATTGTTCCAATTTCGCTTACCTGGCTGTCGGTTGTCCAATTTCAGCCACCGTGAGCAGCCGCCTGGCTGTTCCGCCGACTTTGTTTTGGTTGAATCGAGCACCTGAACTAGCTTCTACCACGGCACGCGATTGCCTGCGTGTCCTGGATTGAGCAGTCCACCTCCCAGATAACCAGAAATCGTAAAGCAGTGTTCATTGTAGATTGTATAAGCATCCAGTTTAAATTGGAATTGTATAAACATCATGTTGTAGCTAAACCAAGTTATATTTTATCGTTTTTGGTTTGTTTAGTTCATTAAATACGATAACATTTTGTTAATCGTATAGAAAGATCAATAAAGTTGATTTAAATCCCAGTAGAATTGTGTAAAGATCAATATTTAATCCCACTGTACAATTAAGCAATCTTTCATGCTTGCGATCTATGATGACATATTATTTCCATGAAAGGTCGTACAGTAATTGTGAGAAAATCGTATAATGGAATTTAAACAATCTATTCATACATGTCATTCAAAGTCGCTTATTGAGATTTAACTAATCGGTAAAAAAATGTTAATAATGCAATTCCTATGCTTAGCAATATCGTAATCATCTTATGTCAACAATTGCAAAAATTGGAAATCCTTGACGAATTTTGATGCAAAAATGAAGGCAGTTTTAATTTAAAAAAATTATAAAAATGAAAAAAGTGGCACATACAGTCGGCGTTTGCAAAAACACAGGCGACGCTTAAAAAAATCCGGTTCTGTGATAAACAAATCCAGAAACCCAGAAATCGTAAAATAGTGTTTATTGTAGATTGTAAAAGCATCCAGTTAAGATTGGAATTGTATAAACATCATGTTGTAGCTAAACCAAATTATTTTTTATCGTTTATGGTTTGTACAGTTCATTATAAACGATAATATTTTGTTAATCGTATAGAAAGATCACTAAAGTTGTTTTGAATTGCAGTAGAATTGTGTAAAACTCAATATTATATCCCACTGTACAATTAAACAATCTTTCATGCTTGCGATCTATGATGACATATTATTTCCATGAAATGTTGTACAGTAATTGTAAGAACATCGTATTATGGAATTTAAACAATCTGCAGATTGTCGAAGATTGTGTAAGATCGCACAGCGCTGAATAAAATTATTGATTGTAAAAGAATCGTCTATGAGATAGGTTAAAGTTGCATATCAAGAAACGGCATCTAAAAATAGATTTGGAGTCCGAAATGATGCAGTCAGTGGTATTTTATACGATCAACTGATTTTCAAACGGCACTCTCAACTATACATGAACAAATTTGCTTGTTTGCATCAACATGAAATGGCGCCGAGGAAGTATCGAAGGAGAGGGATCGGAACGTTGTGAGCTCGAGACTGAGCGAAAGTTGTGTATGGTTCAATTTTTTTTCGCAGTAAACATTAAATTCTATTGTATTAATTGTAGAGAATAATGGTTCTGATGAATTAATAAATTAAAGAAACATAATCTACTCAGAGCATGTTGCGTTAAATTGTAGAACGACAAGAACAAAAACGAAACGTTTCAACTTATCGATACATTTCGAGAGAGATAGAGTGAGAGAGAGAGTAGCTGATTGAGAAGAAAGGAAAAACGCGGGTAAAAAAAAGAAACGAAATTCAACGGGATTCTGTAAACTATAGTTCAAGCGAAAGGTTCTTTAAGAAGTTTGCGGTGATTTAAAAAAAAAAGTTTGCGGTTATTTTGCGAATCGATATTTTTAAAAGTTCGTGGTTATTTTGTGAAACCAAAATGTCAGCGGTGAACGAAAGTCACGACAATGGCGCAGTCGAGACTCCGCCTCGGTAAGTACGCTATTATCGTCCCTGATTTTAAACAATCTCGAAGCTTAAGAAACTCCATCTTGAAAAACCGAAATTACCAGCATGTTGGGTTTGGAAAACATACAAGCTCAAGGTAGCCATTTTGATTTGCTGGAAATTAAAAAAAACTCATATAAGAACCAATAAATAAATATTAAACAATTGAGTGCGTGCAGATTGATTTTAGAAAAAAATCCGATTCAGTTTCGAGAAACCGTCATTAACAATACTATGATAGTCTTTGATTTTGTACAGTCCCGAAGGTTGAGAGACTCCATTTTGAAATTATCGAAATTATTGGCGGATTGGCTTGTGAAAATATAACATTTCCGAACTACCTGCATCCGGCATTCTCAAACAAAAAAAAAAATGAAAAAAGAAATAATGACTCGGTGAATAGTGATCACACTTTCTAACAACACTATTTGGTGACTCGGTTCTTAATAACCTGTAACCCGAAGTGACGCCACCTTCCTAGTAATACTATTGATGACTTGGTTTTGGACTACCCAAAACTTGAAGTGACACCACTTTGTAATAACATTATTGGTGACTCGGTTCTGGACTTCCTGAAACCCGAAGTGACGCCACTTTCTTCTAGTTATATCATTGGTGACTTGATTCTGAACTACCTGAATCCTGAAGTGACGCCCCTTTTTAATAAAAATATCGGAGACTCGGTTCGGAACTTCCTGAAACCCGAAGTGACGACACTTTCTTCTAGTGATATCATTGGTGACTTGATTCTGGACTACCTGAAATCTGAAGTAACACCTTTGTTTAGCAACAACCGGTGACTCGGTTCTGGGCAACATGAATCCTGAAGTGACGCCACTTTCTAATAAAATTATCGGTGACTCGGTTCTGGACTTCTTGAAACCCGAAGTGACACCACTTTCTTATAACAATATCGATTACTCGACAATCCAAATGACGAGAATTTCTTGTAATATCATTGGTGACGTGGTTCTGGACTTCCTGAAACCCGAAGTGACGCCACTTTCTTCTAGTAATATCATTGGTGACTTGATTCTGGACTACCTGAATCCTGAAGTGACGCCACTTTCTAATAAAACTATCGGCGAATCGGTTCTGGAGTTCCTGAAACCCGAAGTGACGCCACTTTTTTCTGGTAATATCATTGGTGACTTGATTCTGGACGACCTGACACCATTGCTTAGTAACAACCTTTGACTCGGTTCGAGGCAACCTAAATCCTGAAGCGACGCCACTTCCTAATAAAATTATCGGTGACTTGGTTCTAGACTACCTTCTTGCAGAACCGGTGACTCGGTTCAGGACAACCTTAATCCTGAAGGGACGCCCTCCTTCTAGTAAAATTACTGATGACTCGGTTCTGAACCTCCTGAAACCTGAAGTGACGCCACTTTTGAATAACAACATCAGTGACTCAGTTCTGGATAACCTGGAACTCGAAACGACCCCTGTTCCTAGAATATTATTGGTGACTTGGTTTTGTACCCTGAAAACTGGCAAAAAATAATAATAATAATAATAATAACTCGATGAAATTACCAGCTCAATATTGAATTATTTCGAACAACCAACTGCAGTCAATTTCAAACATCAGTAATAAGATAATTATTCATTGACATTTTAAATTGGGTTAATATCATTCTAACGATTGTTTAACGGAACAGAGCTATTAGCTTAATAAATATAGAAAACATTTCGATTTTCCTTATTACAGAAAAGCCAAAAGAAAGATCAGTAAGCTAGAGCAAATGACGCAGGAGCTAAACAATGAAAGAATGAAAACCTCTAGATTGAACCAGGAACTCGAAAATGCTCTTGAAACTATTAAATCGCTTCAAACAAGTTTGTCCAGACCACGTACTCAGGAGTCGGAGACTAATAGTATTGAGTTTTCTGACGGTGCTGGCCCTTCCAGTACTCACCATAAAGGCAGCAAAAGTAACGAGGAAAGTACATCTACCTTATCCCCTTCGGAACGTATGACTTCTTCCAGAGGTAATTACGTCCACCAGAATACGACACCAAGATCCCGTCACGAAGACCTTACTCGGAAGGATGCTAACTCGGAAGAATCTCGGTTTGTGTCATCGATAAACCAAATATCAGTTTCCTCCATTACTATACCACAATGTAAACCAGCCAACGAAGGAGACGACCTCGGACGACATAACTTTGAAGAATGGAAGGAGCTCCTTCTAGATTCCATGAAACTGGCCGGAATCACTGAAGAATCCACACAGTTTACCATCTTCAAAATAAAAGCTGGTGCAAAATTGATGGAAATTTATAGAAACACGCAATCTTCGATTGACTCGCCAAACGCATTGATTCATCCATTCTCTAACGCTGTGCATCGCCTGACAACATATTTCAGCTCTAACGCTTGCGTGATGCTACAGCGACGTAAATTGGCATTAATAGAGCAAAGTCCAACCGAATCGGATCTTAACTTTATCTCCAGAATTGGGTCAATGGCACGCCTCTGTGACTTCGGGGATAAGGAGTTCACAGAAATTGTAACAGCTATCGCAGGTCAATCACGAAACAGAGAAGTACGATCTCTGGCATTGAAAATACTAGGTCGTGGCGGAACGTTTTCAGACCTTGTTGATAAGGTAAGGGAGCTCGAAACAATCAGTTTGAACGAGCAATATTTCAACTTGAAGCATGATCGCCATCAGTCTACCGTGCTTGCTCCGGTTAACAGTATGCGTACTGGGAGAGATAATCACAGAACATTCCTGCGTGGCTCATCAGGGGGTCGCCCGGGATACTACTCTCGATCGCGATATCCAGCCAGAGGCAACTATTCATATGGCAGGCAATACAATGCAAATAGTTATGGCTCTCGAAAGCGTTCTGCAGCAGGAGAAGGTACATCTCGAGACCATTCAGACAGGCTCCATAGAAATCATCAATCCTCGGTTCCTTGCTTTAGATGCACGAGCACCGATCACTCCGAATCGCAGTGCTTTGCTTTGGATAAAGATTGCTTGCGTTGTGGTGGTTTTGGTCATATTGCTCGAGCATGTAAAATTCCGGCACGTTCTACTAGGACAGATAATACGACAAGATCCACTGCTGGCATATCCATCGTCGAGAAAGCTGAGGAATCATCTTCACAGGAAAACGTAGGTGTTGACATGAATTAACTAAAATATAAGAAACAAATATTAGCTATAAATTTTGGAAAACTGAATTCATTATAACGGATTAGATAATTTGCTCATTACATCGCTTTTGTTACATTTCTTATTTTTTCCTTTCGATAACTATACGATTGTTGACCTTTCTACCAGTACTGAAATACGAACATTAAATACAAAACATGAATTATTTCAATAATTGGCATTCTTTTATTCGACAGGACATATTACGTCCACCCCTAAATGACTCGGTCCTAACAATTGCTACAATAAACGAATCAGGAATATCTGGAATTATCACGGCGGAAATTGCTGGCATACCTTGCGAATTCCTTATTGACTCCGGGGCCCAAGTCAATACTTTGGCTTCGGAGAAGTTCGAAAGATTCAAACTTGATCCGAGATTTTTGCAAGAAATTATGAACGTGCGCGAAAAATCAGACCGGACCTTATCAGGTTATGCGTCATCCGGAGAAATTATTGTCTCACTAACATTCGAAGCACCACTCTTTGTTACCAAGGACCGCCCTATATTTGTCGAGAAATTTTACGTCGTCAAAGCTAATCAATCCTTGATAAGTAGGCCAACTGCGCTACGCTATAGCATTCTAATGCTGGGCACAAAAGTCCCGCTTCAAAATGATCCCCTATCTGACAAAACCACAATGCAATTTGAAATCGCAGTTGTTGAAAAATCTGAAAAATTCCCCAAATTCGATATGGAACCAATTAAAATTGACTACGATAAGACCATTCCACCTTGTCGGAATATCTTCATGAATATCCCAGCAGCCATCAAACCGGTGGTCGAAAAACGCCTGGAACAGCTTGTAAAATCTGATATAATTGAACCAGTATTAGATGGGATGGACTTATCATTCTGCTCCTCGATGATTGTCGTTCCAAAAAAGAAGGATGATATTCGGTTGGTGATTGACCTCAGAGGACCCAACCGGTACATCAACCGCACTCCATTCACGATGCCGACTTTGGAAACAATATTAGCCGACCTAGACGGAGCTAAATGGTTTTCTACCATCGACCTAGCTAACGCTTTTTTCCATATCGAATTAGCCGAAGAGTCACGCCACCTTACAAATTTTTGTACCGAGTTCGGTATGTTCCGTTGCATAAGGTTACCATTTGGGCTTTGCAATGCTCCTGATGTATTCCAGGAAGCCATGCAGTGCAAAATGCTTCAAGGGTGTGAAGGGGTAAAGAATTATCTAGACGATATTCTTGTTTTCGGCAAGACAAAAAAAGAACACGATTCAAGACTAGCAGTCGTGATGTCAAAACTCAAAAGCCACAATGTTCAAATAAATTTGGAAAAAAGTGAGTTCGGTAAAGAATCTGTAAAGTTCTTGGGATTTAAAGTAACGGCAAATGGATGGGAGATGGAAAACGAGAAAATAAGCTCTATTCAAAACTTTCGCAAACCCCTTAGTTGCTCAGAGGTAAAAAGTTTTCTGGGCCTTATAACGTGTGCAGATAAATTTATTATTCACAGAGCAACCCTGACAGAAAAACTGCGCGCTTTGGCTCACTCGAAGTATTTCTACTGGACTGACGAAGAAGAGAAGGAGTTTACATACCTGAGGGAAAAAGTCCTTGACAGGATCCAGCGTTTAGGATTCTACAGCGTTACAGATAAAACCGAACTATACGTCGATGCCTCATCAATAGGTCTGGGGGCAGTGTTAGTCCAGTATAATGCTGAAGACATACCTCGCATTATAGCTTGTGCTTCGAAAGCACTGACCACCACGGAACAGAAGTACCCCCACACACAGAAAGAAGCACTGGCTGTTGTGTGGGGTACAGAACGGTTTTCATTTTATTTACTAAACAGATCGTTCATAATCAAAACTGACGCGGAGGCTAATGAATTTATTTTCAATGGTAACCATCGTATTGGAAAAAGAGCAACCTCCCGAGCCGAAGCATGGGCACTGCGTCTACAGCCATATAAATTTCAGATAAAGAGAGTGTCTGGCGAATGCAACATTGCAGACATTCTCTCAAGGTTAATCAAACATTCCCAAGAGGCCATTCCGTTCGATGAAAGCTGCGATAATCACTTTTTATATGCTTTGGATGCAGGGATTATGGAAATTACCTTAGACGAAATAGAAAACCAATCAGAAGCGGACGAAGAACTGATACTACTTCGTTCGGCGTTAGATTCCTCTAAATGGCCAGCAGAGCTGGAAAAGTTCGAGCCGCATCAGAAGGACATTTCAGTTTTAGGACATCTCTTCTATAAAGATGACAGAATTATATTACCCAAATCATTGAGAAGAAAAGCCATGTCATCCGCTCACGGTGGACACGTGGGCGAGATGGCCATGAAACGAATTATGAGAGAATTTTTCTGGTGGCCAGGAATGGCGAAGGATACCGAGCAATTTGTAAAAGTCTGCGAGACTTGTTCCCTGTTATCCAGAAAACAACCACCTATACCTCTTTCGTCGCGACAACTTCCTGATGCCCCCTGGGAGATAATTCAAATTGATTTCCTGTCGCTGCCAGGATTTGGATCGGGAGAATTTCTCCTAGTGGTAGACACATACTCAAGGTTTCTTTCTGTCGTCGAAATGAGAAACACGAGCGCTGAGGCTACAATTGCGGCACTATATGCTACATTCAAACATTGGGGGCTTCCAAAAATAATCCAAAGTGACAACGGACCACCATTCCAAAGCTCGGCTTTCTGCAACTTCTGGAGAGACAAAGGTGTAGGTGTAAGAAAGTCAATACCTCTAAGTCCACAATCTAATGGATTGGTGGAGAGACACAATCAGGGAGTCATCAAGGCAGTGGCGGCATCAAAGATCGAAGGAGTACCCTGGCGAGTTGCCCTTGATAATTTCGTCCATAAGCATAATACTCTCGTTCCACATTCACGCCTGAATGTTACACCATTCGAATTACTCGTAGGGTGGAAGTACAGGGGTACTTTTCCATCCTTGTGGTCAAATCATCGAACTAACCTCGATAGAATAAACGTAAAGGAAGTCGATACTGAGTCTAAATATACAAGCAAAGTGCATGCGGATTCCGTAAGAGGTGCCAAAGAATCAAACATCAGCGTTGGTGATAAGGTACTTCTAGCTCAACAAAAACATTCCAAAACAGATCCCACCTTTTCGGCAGAACGTTTTACGGTCTTAGCAAGGGAAGGCGGTAAAGTGGTGATTGTAAACGAAAACGGACTACGTTATACACGAAACGTACGGGAAGTGCGTATAGCTCCTTACCAACATTGTGAAAATACCTCTACTGCTGATCCAGACACTCCTTACGACAGCGACTTCCATCCCGGAACTCTACATAGCAACCTTGAAAATCACAGCGAGACCAAAACAAGCGAAACGACTTCTGCTCGACCAGGTCTTAGGGAGCGAGAAAAGATCCAAAAACCTGCCAGATTCAACGATAAATATATCTACATGATATTTAACTAATACTGGTCGAAAAAGGTAACTTAATTTGACTACACAAAGTGAGCGAAAAAAAAAATGAGCAAAGCTACTAACCGTTATTAAAACTTACCTTTTACAGATTATCAGCAGTACAGGTCCTACTTCTCGATATCGCTAGATCCTATTTCGTGTCGCCTTATCTGAACGATCTAATGAAAGAATTTCTATCTAATCTAAAAAAAAAAAATAATAAATAAATAAATCAGTTCGCCGAAGGCGAGTTAATAATTTCTATGGAAATAATCGAACTAACAGCACACTAAAAGTTTGTTTTGTTTGTTCTACACGATAAAAAAATTGTATCACCTTTAGACATTACACTATAAAGTTCACCATAATAAAATGAATCTTTTTTTAACCACTACACGGTAAGATCAAAACAGTAGGTCTAGAACTTAATTCTTACTAAATTGGTCTGACCAAATTTTGACTGGGACCAGGTGAAGACGCTCCGGATCGTCAACAGTGGAGGTCTTTTACCACGGCCCTATGCACCGGAGGATCGGCGCGGGATCATTAAGTAAGTAAGTAAGTAAAATTTTGATTTTAAAATACACATAATAATAATGTCAGTACTGTAAGTTCAATCTGGAAATTTTCATTCTTCAATAGGGAAACATCGAAGCAAGATCTGCACTCTATGATAACTATCTAAATAAAATGATCCGGTTCAGAAAAACAATATTCGTGAAACGATGTCTTGCTTAATTTTAAAAGGGCAGGGTAGAGATTGGAGGTAATGTAGAGAATAATGGTTCTGATGAATTAATAAATTAAAGAAACATAATCTACTCAGAGCATGTTGCGTTAAATTGTAGAACGACAAGAACAAAAACGAAACGTTTCAACTTATCGATACATTTCGAGAGAGATAGAGTGAGAGAGAGAGTAGCTGATTGAGAAGAAAGGAAAAACGCGGGTAAAAAAAAGAAACGAAATTCAACGGGATTCTGTAAACTATAGTTCAAGCGAAAGGTTCTTTAAGAAGTTTGCGGTGATTTGAAAAAAAAAGTTTGCGGTTATTTTGCGAATCGATATTTTTAAAAGTTCGTGGTTATTTTGTGAAACCAAAATGTCAGCGGTGAACGAAAGTCACGACATTAATGTTCACGGCGATTCATAGTAAAATCATAATAAGGGGAAAATATAATTGTTTTGGGATACAGTAACAATAAATTGTATGAAATGGCGAAGAAAGTTGTACAAACCTCAGGCTACCTGCTAAAGGAAATTGTAATCAAATTGTAAGACAGGCAATGTAAAGTTGAAACTTGTACAATCCTAAGATTTTATGCAAAGTAAAGTTGCTGTCAAATTGTTGAAAACGCAATACAAAGTTTTATATTTTCAAGGTGAGCAAAATTTGGTCCGTATATTGCCTCCACTTTGGTACGTACAGGCTCATATAGAATATTCTATACAACTTTTTCAGATTGTACAAAAGTGTGTATATCTCAGGAACAACTGAAATATACAGACCAAAATGTTCACTGGGCTGGCTGTCCCGGCCTCGTTGCCGCTGGGCAGCCACTCTTTTGGTTCATCCTTCGACTGCTGTGTTCGGCCTTTCTGACCGCGCCGGCTCCGATTCTATTTGGGTTCATTTCCCGTCTTGACAGCCGCTGAACAGACCACCAGGCTTTTGCGGTATGGATAGCTGCTGTGAGCAGCTGCCCTGATTGTTAGGGGAAATATTATCGATTAACAGACCGCCTTGCTTCCCCGATTTCGATAAAGGAACACAGCCGCCCTGCGTCGGCTTGACTGGATTTTTGACCACCGCTGGGAGCTTCCACCTTGTGTCCCGGCTTCGGTTAAACAGCCCACACGGTTATTTGGCTACGAAATCAGATTTTCACAGCCGTCCGGATTGATCCGGCGACGGTTTTTTAGGCTGAGACCTCCTGGCTTTCCGGCTTGACCACTGAACGCGGCCGCCGGGATGTTCCGGCGTTAAAAGGACCTTTGACCAGCCTGACTGGATCGACTACGTAGCGGCTGGAACGTTTGCCGACTGATTGGTTTTGACTGTTGAACAGGCCACCCTGGCTTTACCGGCGTAGATTCGAATTTTGGATCAGCCCACCTGACTGATTCAACCTCGTAACGCCGAGGCCGATTCCTGACCACCTTATTTCCGACCACTGAACGGCTGGCTGATTTGACTTCAACAACTGCTGAAACATGGCTGTGCCTCTCTCGGTAGTTGGTGTTGGTTAGTTCTACCAGTTGGACTCTGAACTGCGTGCTCATTTGGTGTTTTTGCTGACCAGTCTCGTCTCGTGTCCCTTAGCTGTAAGCCTAGACGCTCTTTGGAATTTTTTTAGTTGGTAACCACAGTTGGTAAATCCCGGTTTAGGGATTGTATTCCAAGGCTCGACGAGCCACTGCGTCACCCCAGTTTGCTAATCTGAGTCCATGGGTACAATGGTAAGAATCATGATATACTCCGTGAATACCTCCTACTCCCTAAACTCCACCTGAGGCCGCAGACCTAGTTTCCACGTCGAACTGTTTAACACGATCGTCACTACGCTCATTTTGTTAGTTTTACTCAAGGGATTGCAGTGAAGAGAGAATTTTTTGCATTTGGAAAGGTAATGATCAAAATTCCACAACTGCTTAACAAATCTAACAAATCGTAACAATTTGCAACATTCAGCACATTTTCACCCGGAATACACCCGTCACCCGAATATGGGTGCCATGGCGACAAACGTGTTAACACACTTTGCTTCAGAAGTGGGAGGTCTATTGTGCTAGTGCGCTCCAAGGCAATACTTATTAACGATACCACTTTCAGCGAAACCTCTTATCCTTACACGGAGAAAAAAGGATGGTATTTCCAACATTAATCCACTTATATTCAATCATTTATCTGATTGATTCTCGGCTAACTATAATTATTAAAATTTCAGCAATACATATAATAGACAATCTGATTGATTTCGTACATCTAACAATATATATTATACATCAAACTATAGCTGTATGATTGATTTTGTGCATTCAACTATAAATATAATAGATTCGATTGGAGGAGTAGGCGTTTGCTGAACCGGAAGCACGCGTTTTTCCGGTTTTAAATATTTTCCAAAAATTTACAGATATTTCATGGATGTTTTTATTAAATTTAATTCAATTTTATGCTGATAAGTTAGTGAAATCGTTTGTTCCAAAGTTGAATATGATTAAAGTGCTTTTACTTACGAATCATCCATTAATTTCAACAATTGATTAATGAACGGAATGGAAAAGTGCGATGCATGCGTCAATTCAAGAATGAAGAAAAACTTTAGTGCTTAAAACATTTATTGGGAAGATTCAATGAAGATGAACACAGGATATTTGGTGAAGTTTCATTGAGAGATCTTCATCTGATCTCTTTCAAATCGTGGGAAGGTACCTTCTGGGAGTGTTAGCTAGCTGATGCGGATTTTGCTGCTTGAAATTTGGTGAGCTCGTTCCTTGCATTATTCTTAGTTACCATCTGCAATTCTGTTATCAAATGAATCTGTGTTAAGAGGAGATTCTGTAGTGAATAATGTAAAATTTTGTATCAAAGTGATAATATATATGATGAAATTTATAAATTGGAATTCTAGGTAAATAACTGCGGTCGCCGGTATTGGGAGGTTTTTTTACTTTTCCATGCTTTTGTCAAACTGCAGTCTGGTAGTGCTACGCTTGCTGCGACTTAACTACTTATTAAATTCAATGCAGTATGGTTGTTCAATCCTCCCGTAAAAGGGTTAGAATGCTTCATTTTTTCGAATTGCGATTTATACATGTAATAAGACATTCTTTATTTCTGTGTTTAATTTTTGTTATTCCCCCTTATTCTGCGCCGCGCGTGAGGTGACGATAGTCGAGTCGAGTCGGAGTCACGTGAGTCTTGTCACATTATTCCCGAAGCCGATGTGACAGAGGTTCATGCCCAGCTGACTACTAGATTAGGATAAGAATTCAAAAAGTTCATTCTCAAAGACTTTTCTCACCCAAAGCGACTACTGGAATCGGGTGACTAGGATGACTCGACTATCGTCACCTCACGCGCGGCGCAGAATAAGGGGGATTATGTTTTATTGTTTTCTCGTAAAGAGATAATAATACTTGTTTAAACTTAAAAATAAGGTGGCATGCATGAATGGCAAGATTCTCAATATTTCTTTGATATCAGGGAAAATAACAATTTAGAAATAGAATTGGAGGCGGTAACAATATGTGAAACATATGTAGACATTTTGTATTTATGATTGATTATAATGTAAAATAGCTTAACTCTATTGGGGATTAGTGGGGGGTAGGACAGGGCATCAAACAAGCGGACAACTGATATACAATGGATTGTGGGTTCAAGCCAGCCGGAGTATCTCGGCAAATTTGGAATCTTGAGTAGGTTGCTCAGGTCCCTATTCAAGATTATAATTTGTTTCGAACAGTTGGAAGGGAGTGAGATGAGTCAAACCTGTCCCAAGCCAGTGGTAACGGACCCCTTGGTTGTGCTGCAATTATTGTTGATGAGTTAAGCATGAACAATATTTGAATGTGCGATCGAGACTTCCCGTACCGACTCGGGCGAAAGACCTATCAGCCACTGGTGGGTTTTACATACATACATACATACATACATACATACATACATACATACAAATCGTTTTTAAAATTTAGAGTTGGTAGTGTATATCACTGAAAAAACTGAAATTCATTATTTAAAGCGCCTTATATTGATTTTTAAAGATTTTTCTGGGTGATGTTCATTTTCGAAATATGATTGATTCACAACGCGCCATTTTCCCTTTGTTTCATTTAATTTCGCAATTTAAAATATTGTTATAATTGTGCAACTTCGATAGCCACACGAAATCACCCACCGGTAACTAATCCGCTCCGATACAGACTGATGACTGTGCTGTAGCTCGTGCGCATACTATTGTAAGTCGCCAATGAGGGAGATTCTTATGCCTACCCTGAGAGAATGTGCTTATGCATTCATTTGTCCATAGGCGTTCCTCACATCTTCCTTCTTCTCGGAAAAAAAGAAAAAAGAAAGCAAAAAATTTGGTTCAATTTAATTCTTTCCGCTTGAAAGATCAACCTCAATCTCGAAGAAAGAATTTGACAATTTATCATTACGATTACAATTTCGAGTTTTTAGTTAACTATGAATTATATTCAGAATAACGGGGCCTTAAGCGAGCTATGCATGCTCAAGCCTGAATATTACTCACTCAATGTGGTACTTACTTTCTCAACTACGACGAACACGGCGCCTAGGTATAGTCGTTATTTTCCAACCTAATCTTCTCTCTTCATCTCTACTCACCGAGGTATGCATTAAAATATTTGAAAAAGGTGTATCCTAGATGGGCTCGCTTTGATTGCGCGCCAGCACAACTACACTCTGATTGCACACCGATTACCATTCTCATTGCCTGTGTATTAGTGAGGAGGTTTTATCTTGCGCGCCAAACCACAAAACATAATGCAATGATCTTTGTGTGTCTTCATCCTCCTTTTCCCTTTTTTTTTTTATTTCATATCCACTTGCTTGATTTTTTTTTAATCTATTTGATTTCGCTTAACACTCATATCTATTTTTGTTAATCATTTTTTTTAATGAAATGTAACATCAACTTCATATTTGGATACAGATGAAATGTTTACATCCTTTCCTTTCCTTCATCTCAGTTTTTTTACTATGAAGTATCCTTTATTAAGACAGATAATTTCAACCAAATGGATCACATATCATTCCCAGAAAATTCACAAAATACAAGTTATTCTTAAATACGGAATCATGATTGATGGTGTTGCACATATGCACTGGATGCTTTTCCATTCCATGTAAATTAGATTTTTATTGTTATTGTCAATGTAGTTTTTTGGTTAGCTCTTTTTTCCTTCAAAAAACTCATAATATCATTAAATCACGTTTTATCATTATTCGTTCTCGTGACCTCCTTCAGTATTATTTTCCTTTCCTTAAACATTTTTTTGAAATTTGCCATAAGAGTTTTTATTTCGATACTCACGAGTTTCCACAACTTGTTCGGGATGATATTATTTATACTAAAGATATCGATGTTACTTTCCTGAGATTCTGTACCTTTCATTTCTTGATTGTCAAAATTTCTCATAATATCCTATTTTTTTATCTGTGAGTTCAATAATTCATTTATGATATTTCTCTCACTTTGGCTTTGCCCTTCGAGTTGTGGCCTGCAATCCAGCAAACGTTAATTATCCTGCTTTCTCAATTTGTAACAATTTTTTCCTTTGTAGTAGCGTCTGAGTAGCATGACACATATTATCCTCTAACAAGTTTTTTCATTGTTGATAATGTTTTTTTTTGCGTTCCCTACAACGCGATGTTTTTATATTTTCCTCATGCTGTTCTCGTCAACACGCGATGGATTTCAATCTAAATTGCACTGAACTCATTTTTTTTCGGCGATCTTTCTAGCAGAAACTTTGTCATATCGCGGCCACTCTATACGCACAAATTTCTCTATTGCGGTCCTCCCAACTCGCAATAACCTCATTTCTATTGCGGTCCTCCCAACACGCAGCAATTTATTTATTTTCCGGCCTCCCAACACGCAAACTTTTTCTTACACTGCGGTCCTCCCAACACGCAGCCTTTCCTTTGATTTGCGGTCCTCCCGACACGCAACCTTTTTTTATGTTGCGGTCCTCCCAACACGCATTTTTTTTTGTTGCGGCTCTTCCAACTCGCATCCAAAGTCACTACCAGCATGCAGTCTCTTCTTCGTTTTCTTCAAATCACTGCTCTTATGTGATATCTTAGCTAATTATTTGTTACATAACAAAAATTCACCAAACTATAGATTTGGCAACACTGGTAATTCAATTTTCACAACACTTTCATAACAAAATCATTAGCTTAGGGGAGAGGAAGGCTATACGCGCATATTAAGGAAAGCACTCATTTTCTCCTATACTAGAAAAGATTGGAGTCTGAAAACTATATGCACATGAGCGGACATCTGTTTTATATACGTTAGTGAAATTTTTCTGTTAAAATCTCTTACAGTTTTTGTGAAAATAATTTTATAATAAAAGAAGTCAAAATAGCCTATTTCCGAAACTGGCGGGCTAAATGCGCATATTTATGTTTTTAGCTTTATTTCATTACCACTTGCAATATTTTGATATTATTTAATTGAAAATGGTAGAAACGGATGTTAAGCATACGTCAAGGCCGAAATTTTGGTGAAATTTTTTACATCACTAGCTCTTTTGCATGAAACATAGTTAAGTATGCCATTTGGCCATATTTCAGGGTAATATTTTGTTCATATTGTATTTTTATCGGATCAGTAGGAAGTTCTTCTTTTTTCACTGTAAGATCGTGATTTGAGCGTAGATTTCATGTTTAAATGGTAGAGAGCAAAAATTTATAAGACTAATCTATTTTTCTTGATATAGGCATTTAACCTACCTTGATATGGGCATTCAGAACCTGTCTCTTATTCCAATATCTTATCATTTACAACTTTGCCAAAAGCTTCGATTTGTTGAATTTCCGATTTCCAGATGAATAAGAAAGAAAAACCACTAAAATTTTTGTTCACAGAATCTGTATGCACAATAATTAAAGTTCAATATATTATAAAAAAACTGACAAAAATCTTGTTTGAATTTTTTAAATTTTTTCGACTTTATATAATAATTTAATTTTATTATGCCATGTGTTAAAAGCGTATTACCCTCAAACTGCACTAATTAGATATGATGAATCTCCAGCCATATCGCCAATCGGCTGTATGCGCATATTACCTAACATGCGCATATAGGAACCTTTCCCCCTAAATATTTCCCGCGTTGGCACTACGGTGGGTGATTTCTGTCCAGATTTTTGTTTGTTTTAAAGGCAATGCAGGAAAAAAAATAAATATTGTCCTGTTTCGGTCGCCAAATGTGCAACTTCGATAGCCACACGAAATCACCCACCGGTAACTAATCCGCTCCGATACAGACTGATGACTGTGCTGTAGCTCGTGCGCATACTATTGTAAGTCGCCAATGAGGGAGATTCTTATGCCTACCCTGAGAGAATGTGCTTATGCATTCATTCGTCCATAGGCGTTCCACACAATAATGAAAAGCGACGATCTTTTTTAATAATGTGATTTAGTGTTTTGATGGTATGTTGGTTTGAATTGGTTTTCTATATATTTTATAGAACCTGCATTTTTTTATTACTTCAAAGATATTAAAAGATAAATAACATAACATCAAAATTAACCAACAAATAGGTAGTGAGTAAAAAACCTGAGTGATATGGTTTCGTATGGATTGGCTGTGATGAATTTTTAATGTAACATTTCTTACGTAAGATTTTTGGAACCTCCCCCCTACCCCCCTAATAAGAGATCGTAAGCAAATGTGAACCCCCCCTCCCTCCTTATGTGCTTACGTAATTAGTGAACAGCCCCTAAAGAACCTTTTTTGAATTGGATCGCATTAACCAAATGTGGTTAGAATTCAACCATAAAGCTTATAAAAAATGCATCGACTTCGACAGAAATGAAAATTGACTGAAAACTTGAGATTTTCTGCTCCACTTCCTTATAGCGTTGTGGTTGAAAAATAACCATTTTATGACATCTTTGGCTTCATTTATAAAGATCACTTTCAACTGCAAGACTTCGTTAACCCCGAAACCTCCGTCAAGGGTAAGTTCAAGTTTCCCGAGTAGAAAAATATTGTGACAAACCCAATTATTTGTAAATAGTTATAAAACGCTCTAGGACTTGTTGAGAAAACGACATATGACATCGTATAAACATTTCACTGATTGTATATTGCAAAACTACAGTATATTGAATGTGGCTTTATATTATATTACTGTTTAGAACTGTTAAATCAGTTGAATGGACGAGATTCTTACAAAATTTTGTTGAACAATCTGTTTCAGTTAGAGTTTCTCAAAACCCTTCACCTAGCCGAATTGCCGCATTTATAGAGGTTTACAAAAACTGAATAAAACAAAAGTAGACGATATATTTACAAAATTAGTAAAGCAATGTTTTGTTAAAAAAAATTGTAAAGCAATGTTTTGTTAACAGAAGAAGCTTAATGAAAATCGCAACAACTAAATAAACCATTAAGTTACCTGTTGTGTCCAACTGGGCACACTGTGTTCTCAAACAGCCTGAGTTGAGGAAGACAAATAAATACACCGAAAAAAAATTTCACATGAGCGCTACATGAAAATGTATATGGATTTTTGCCACCATGAAAATCACGTGAAACTTACGTGAATTTCAGGTAGCAAACAGAGCTCGCGCAGCAAGCAGATTTCACGTAATTTTCATATGAGTTGTGTATGAAATCAACGTAGATAGAATGTGGTAAGGGATTCGTTCTGCTACATGGATTTCACGTAGATTTCATTGTCATATTAACGTAGGGAGTTTTTCGAAACATTGTAGACGCAATAAAAAATGATATTCAACTTGCTGTAAAAAATGCGGTAGCAAATGAGATGCAAACTTTAACATCAAAAGTTGAATCAGTATCTTCAGCAATTGAGGCTTCTCAGGATTTTCTATCTGCAAAATTTGATGAAATCCAATCAGATTTTAAGGACCTAAAAATCGAAAATGAGACACTCAAAACTGAGGTTTCTGATCTCAGACTTTCTCAATCAGTTTTGACAAGTAAGGTTAACAAATTAGAAAGTCATTTGGACAAAGTAAGCCGTGATTCAATTTCGAAAAATGCCTTGATATTCGGACTTCCTGTCAATGCCAATGAAGATCCTTCAAACTTGGCCTGTAAAGTTTGTCACACATTGGGATATGATTTAAGACCTGATCAAATAGAACAAGCTAAAAGATTGAACTTTGGAAAATCAAATTCGCTTCCACCATTGAAAATAACATTCAAAGACGAAGCAACTAAAGAAGCAATTTTCTTCAAAAAACGTCAGTTTGGCAAACTAACTTCTGCACAGATCGATCCCTTGTTTTTAGTAAATGGAAATTCAAGCTACGTTACCATACGTGATGAATTGACACCATTTACTATGGAGCTTCTAAACGAAATGCGTGAGTCCCAAGAGCTCCTCGACATAAAATATATATGGCCCGGTAGAGGCGGTGCAATTTTAGTTAAAAAAAACGAAAACTCAAAACCCGAAATTATAAAAAATAGAAACGATATTGCCCGTATTACGTCAAAATTTTTGATCTCAGCTGAAAATGCATCCAAGATGACCACTCCTTCGCCAAAACGTAAGAGGCAATAAATATTTTATGTGTGTGTTTTTTTATTTTCTGTTTTCTTATTATAAAAAATGGATAATGTGATTAACAATTATAATGATAATATTGATGATTTTAATGCTTGTATTGTAAACAAAAACGATTTTAGAAAACTAAGAATTTTACAGTGGAACATATGCGGAATGAATAAATTATCAAAATTTGACAATATTCTACAAACTA
Organism: Uranotaenia lowii; assembly: GCF_029784155.1. Lineage (NCBI taxonomy): Eukaryota > Metazoa > Arthropoda > Insecta > Diptera > Culicidae > Uranotaenia > Uranotaenia lowii. Next base: position 105,923,087 of record NC_073691.1, on the reverse strand, counting down.
TTGATCAGTCTTGTGTTGAGATCGATGTAATAGTAATTAGTGAAACATGGTTAAAAGAGGAAAATTGTTCTCTCTATAATATTCCTGGATATTCTTCATTTTTCTCTTGTAGGAATCAATCGCATGGTGGTTTAGCAATGTATGTTAGGAACAACTTAAAGTTTAGAATATTGAACAACGTTTTCATAGAGGGTTTTCACAACATAAGTTTAGAACTTTCTATCAGTGGAGAGTTTATTGAAGTACATGGCATTTATAGGCCTCCATCGCTTCCTTTCAATACTTTCTGTGATCATCTGGAATCTCTTTTGTCTTCCGTTCCTAACAATCACTCTTGTTTCATAGTTGGTGACTTTAATATTCCTATGAACTTGATAAATAATAACGCTGTAACAAAGTATAAAACAATTCTAGAATCTTTCAACTTTTTGTGCACCAATAGTTTTCCAACAAGACCAAAAAGTTATAATATTCTGGACCATGTGGTTAGTAAAATTGATGATATTGAGCGGATTAAAAACGATACTATATATAACGATGTAAGTGACCACTGTCAAATTATTACTACTTTCGACTTGATCTTCGAAAAGAAAAAAATTGAACTTGTCTAAACTATCATAGATCATAAGAAGCTAAATGAAACCTTCAAGAACTATTTGAGGAATCTAACAATAGTTGAAGATGTTGATGCGTGCCTAAAAGATATAACTGCCACTTATAATTCGATTCTTGACGCATCGTCAAAGAAGATTACAAAATACGTCAAATTGAAAAATAATTGTTGCTCGTGGATGAATTTCGATTTATGGTTTCTCATAAGGTTGAAGAATAATTACATCAAAAGACTTAAACGAAATCCTGAAAGTCAGTACTTGAAAGAACTTCTTGCACACATCTCGAAAAAAGTTGATTTCAAAAAGCGAAGTTGTAAACGTTCTTACTATGAAAAACTTCTCAGTAACACTCCCCATTCAAAGTTGTGGAAAAATATCAATTCAATTTTAGGTAGAGCGAAAAACAAATCCGAGATCACCCTTGAAGTAAATAATGCCCCAATCAATAATAAGCACCAAGTTTGCCAGACTTTTAATGACTTTTTTACAAACATTGGCAAATCACTGGCTGATCAAATTACTGTTGATCCAACGTATAACTCATTGGCAAACATTCATAGAGTTTCCAATTCTTTGTTTTTACGTCCGACAATATCAAACGAAGTATCTACTATCATTCAATCTTTGAAAAATAAAAAAAGTTGTGGACCAGATAATATTTCCACAAGCTTATTAAAAAAACATGTTGAATTTTTTGGACCACTTCTCTCACAATGTTTCAATCAAATTTTAGAAACGGGAATTTATCCTGATTGCCTGAAAACGGCAAAAGTATTACCTATTTTTAAATCTGGTGATCCTACAAATGTTAATAATTATCGTCCCGTTTCAACTTTGAGTGTTTTTAGTAAAGTGTTTGAAAAACTTTTAATCGAAAGAATCAACTCTTTTTTGAGTGCCAATAATGTTCTCTACAATCACCAGTATGGGTTCAAATCGGGTTCAAGTACTCTTACAGCTATTTGTGAACTTTTAGATTCAATAATTGATAACATTGACAAGAAAAATATAGTTGGTGGCCTTTTTTTAGATCTTTAAAAAGCTTTTGATACTTTAGACCATGAAATACTTCTAAAAAAACTCGAATTTTATGGCCTCAGAGGTATCACAAACAACTTGATTCGCAGTTATCTATCAGAAAGAAAACAATTTGTCCGTATTGATGAAGTATCAAGTTCCTTAGGGAGTATTGAAGTCGGCGTTCCGCAAGGTAGCAACGGTACTTTTTTACCCAGGAAAATGTCCTAATGTAATTATTAAAAACATGGAAGATGATCTCAACATTCTGCATAAATATTTTAATTCCAATCTTCTCACTTTAAACTTTGCAAAAACAAAATACTTGTTGGGCTTGTGATATAGCTCAGTTGGCAAGTCTGTTGTCTCCTGAGCCGATGTCCGTGAGTTCGAGCCCGAGAGTAAACATCGAACACAGTTGTACCGGATAGTTTTTCAATAACGATCCGCCATCTGCAACGTTGATAAAGTCGCGAATGCCATAAAGATGGTAAAACGACTATAATCGAAACAAAAAAAAAAAAGAAAAAAAAAAAAAAAAAAAAAAAAAAAATACTTGTTATTCCGGTCATCTAGAAAAACAATCCAATCCCATAACAGTCCAAAAATAGTTAATAATATTTTGGAAAAAGTATATAATTTTAAGTATTTGGGAATAACTCTAGATGACACTCTGTCGTGGAAATCGCACATTAACAACTTACACAAAAAGATATCGTCGTTTAGTGGCGTTTTATGGAGAGTGAAACATTTTGTACCACGCCATGTAATGTTGCGTTTTTATTTTGCGTTTGTTCATTCACACTTGAATTATTTGATTGCGGCGTGGGGTAGAGCTTCCTTATCTCTCCTATCTCGTCTACAAATTTTACAAAATCGTTGTCTGAAAACTATATTTAACCTACCCTTTCGTCATCCATCCAATCTGTTGTACTCTAACCGCTCTCACAATATTTTACCATTGGCTGAACTTTGTAATTTCCAAACTTGCACTTATGTCTTTGATAATTTGCATTCCTCTCAAATATCTCGAAATCTCAGGTTTACTTCAGGAATTCGTGTTCATAACACAAGGCAGTCTCATCACCTTCTGAGAAGTAATTCGTCAACAAGCCTAGGCCAACATAGGATTTCTTTTGTCGGACCTACGAAGTACAATAATCTACCCGAAGAGTTAAAGATAATTAATAACAGGAATATTTTCAAGACCAAACTGATGCAACACTTTAAGAACTTATTAAACCAATAAACAACGAATCACCAAACTAGCCCTTTTTTTAATATGTATAGAATAATTGATTTTAACTTGTTTGTCTGTAGTTTAGTTTAATGTCACCTAATTTTAACTTTTAGTTTAATTTATTTTAATTTATTTTAATTTTTTTTAACTTGTTAATACTCTTCAATTTCTTCCATCGAGAAGTGGATCTCTTAAAAGGAAAACTTTTTTCCACTGAGATTCACTGTATTTGCTTATTTTTTATTACATTCTTCCGCGCCTTAAAGTTAAAATATATTGTGTTCTCAGCATGCGTAAATTTTGTGTTTTTGCTCGCGTTTTTTTAAATTAAATTTAACCTGTTTGCTGCCAGACATGCTGAGAACTGAAGTGTCCATTACCAGGGGGCTCTTTCGAGCCTTTGGTGTGGGGGAGTGTGGCGGGCAAAAAAAAAAAAAAAGTGAGCCCTATTTTGGCATGGTCCTTTTCTTGGCATGCCAACATTTCTTTTCATGTTTTTCAGGTCCAAATTGAGCTCAAAAAAATTGAATAAACTTTAATTGCGAAGAGAATCGTTTGTTTCAAAGCTGTGTATACCGAGTTTTTTGATTATTTGTACTTTATTAAAGTTAATTATTTTCGATCTGTATCCGAGGAAATTATGTTGGAATTCACCGTATGACAATCAGATGAACTCACCTTTCTAGTGCAACTGTTAAATTCACATGCGATTTCAAACGCGGACATTCATTTGAAAAATTTTCAATAAATACTCATGCCTACAGTTAAATTAGGCAAAAAATAAAAAAATACTAGTAAGACAAAAGAAGGAATATTTATTTAGGTTTTGAATGAAAATTTGAAACTAATTTTGTTCCCTTTCTTGGCATGCAACTTCAATCGAAATACACCACCAGTGTTGGAAGCTGGAAAAAATACATGTTCTTTAAAGAAGTATTTTTGGGCTGATGTTTTCCCAAAAAATTCATTTAAAACTACGCACAAATGTTTTCATACTAATTGGGTTGTATGATAAGACCACATCTATCAACTTAAGCTTCGAAATTAGTTGGAGAACATAAGTGATTCGACTAACTAAAAGTTGTATCCAAGCATTGAAAATGAAAAAATCGCTATTTGGGAACCATGAATCGAAGGTACATTGGTATGCGTGCGAACAGTATTTGCATTGCCCAAGGCGGGTAAAGCTTAAGGTGTGTTCTTATACCAATGCACGGAATCGTCCATCTTGTGACAGGCAATCGTAATCGTAGGCATGGTAGGCGAACAATTCGCTGTCAAAAAGCGCACCGTCTCCACCCCCCACCAATGAGAAACTTCTGGTACCCCTTGCCTACTTTTCCTCAATATGCACCCACCCTACTGAAGGCACTCTGGCATTGCCGTCTGCCGAGCAAATGCCACGTGGTCATGATGCCTCTAGATATGGTGGTCTCACTTTGGCAAAAAGTAGACGAGGGTTGGATGCGGAGGAGGAGCCGAAATTTGACAGCTGGCTGTTCGGCTGGCTGCTGGCTGGCTGGGATGCCAGGTGCTCTGATTTTTTGTAAAACACGAAGTTTTGCCAATCACCAAGATATTGCTTAGACAAAGATTTCGCCTTGATTTTTGCAAATATAATTCATAGAATCGAAACAAAATCTTCCGGCTGAGCTCCGGGCTGGTAAGCAAAGCTGGAAGAAGTTGGACCTATAAACGACGGTGCCAGCTTTGTCGGTAGCGGTGAGTAACATTAATTTTGCATTACTTATGACAAATTTATGCTTATACAACACTTTTTTCTTTCAAGAGCTATCTAGAAGCAGCAGAAAGTCATCGAATCGGATGGTAACATGGCGAGGCGTTACATTCCATCGTCCGAGAAGCGCCCTCCTGCAGGAAGGTACATTAACTGAATATGTTAATATTGAAAAAGGCTTAAGCAGTATTTACATGATGCAACAGTTATTTGAAAAAAAAAATTCGAACCATAAACTCGTTTATCATTTAATCATGAAAATTATCAATAGCAGAATCTATAGCATTCCTTTAGCAGAACCGATTTACTTTTATTTTCATCCAACACTTTTTGATTGGAGGGAAACAAAATAGCTCTTTGGATAAGGTAACAAGAATAAGGAACAAGCAACATCCGGTTTAGGGTTTTGGCTGTTGGTTCCACCCTTTAAGATCTTTTCTATCATAACGGTCAATGAAAACTTTTTCATTTTCGGAACATACGGATAGACCGAACTGTATTGTAATTTTATTATAAAAAAGTGTTTAGAATACAAATTAATTCATTGAATATACTCATATCATTGCTTTTTTCCGAAAACTCAATTTAAATATAATAAAATATACTAAACCCCAGTACGGTTTTAAATCTTTTGATCTTTCGTTTACGATTGGCTTGTGCACATACACACTTTTTTGCCATCTGATTTTTTAACTCTAACACCTGGCATCCCTGAACCCCTTTTTTCGTAAACACTACAGCCAGCTGTCAAAACTTTTTTCAAAATGGCGGAATGGCGATTTGGCATATGAGATCACCATACTAGAGCCATCATGCACGTGGTCTCCTACAGAACACAGTGGTTCGATATGAAAAAAAAAACTAAGTGAAATTAAGCTGAAACTCACAAGACTTGAGATGTTTTCTTCATCTAAAAACTGTTCGATCGATGGTAATTTATGACTTTAGTATATAAAATACGTAAGTAATTGAGTTTTGGAATCGTTTTCTATTACTTGGGAACCATAGACTCAGATTTAAGTTTTTGGATTTTTGTTCTTATTTTTTTTCTTGGAAACAGAAGTTGAAAGTTCAGGAAAATATCGTTTTCTTTCAAATTATTCCTCAACATATTAGACGTCAGTCGAATTAAAAAAATGTTTTAGCAAGGTTTACATTCTAACATCTTTTTGGCTTGTCAAACCACTGCGCAACGCCCCGGGCATTCGAGATGGCTCTTGCTAGAAGCTCATAATCTCAGGTAACAAATTCAAAAGGGCAAAATTTTAAAATACCATTCAAGGAATTTTTCAATTTCTTACTACACCCAAAATTCAGCCTCTGTGCCAATGGCGTTTAGTCAATTACATAGCATCATCGGTACAAGAAGATAACGCGACCGGTGCTGATTCGATTAGCTCCCACCGGCATTAACCTCCCAAGTTAACCGAATTGCGTATGTCTGAAAGAAACAAAATAAAAACGAATTCACGTCCCTCCCTATCGCATCACAAGACGAAGAAGGATAGAAATAAATACCAGCCAACACCAGGCAGCCAGCGAACCGAGCACTGTGCGTGTGTAGCAAAAGCAACATCAAAAATATTCCTTCAATTCAATCCGCCGGCAAACAACCACACCGGCCAAGCTGCCCGGCTTTAGCAGCTGTGTAGGGGAAAGTCGGGTAAAACGGACACAGCGGGTAAAACGGACACTTTCAGTATTTCGGAAATTACAATGTTTGGAAAAAATCTAATTATGGGAATATGTTTTCCTAGGTGTATCAACACTTTCGAGACCTTTTGTTGATTTGTAGCAAGCAAGGTCTCATAATAGTAAGCAAAACAAACAAAAATTTTCATGCTGCACCATTCGATGTAATTTTTTGTACTTAGAAAATAGTCCATAACTCGTAACATTTTTGGAAATTTCAGGCGTTTCCAACGGTGGAATCTTTATTAGGCTTCTCATTGGCCATCTGGAGGAAAACCATCGAATTTTTGTCGACGGGCTTGAACAACAGACGTCTTGTAAAAAAAGTTGCTAGGTCGGGTAAGACGGACACTTCAAGGTCGGGTAAAACGGACACATAAGTTTCTCTAGATATTTCAATTTTTTTTTGTCGGTTCGATCTTCCGTATGCTGTCAGAAGACCTTTGACAAGTGAAATTGTCTGTCAAAAAGTACTCAGTACCTAAAATAGGCCATAAAAACTGCTTAAAGCTGATCCCTAGTGAAAACAGCACTGTTAATAACGGAATTACGAAAACCACGCTGTTCCGCTACCGGATTCGGACCAGTTGGCTCCATTTTGGTTTAAAAACATTCTCAAATGCTTATTTTACAGAAAATTTACTAGTACAGCATTTTTTCCGGCAATATCTACCTTTTCTACGCAGTGTCCGTTTTACCCGACCATTTTGAAAAACTGTAATTTGCAAGCAGTTTTTAGATTGCTTTAAAAACAGTCTTGATGAGGGAAATTTACTAATACTAATGGTTAATGTGATAGCAAACAACCTAAACTACCCATCTGACTAAAGACTGCGATGAAAAAGCCAATAACTGATTTTCTAATGCGATTCTGCCTTAGGGTGTCCGTTTTACCCGACTTTCCCCTATATGTAGCGTGTGTATGTAATAGCAGGCAGTAAGCAAAGCACAGTTTTCATTAAATGGGTTTCCCGTTTCCCGTTCCCCTTCCCGTTTCCAACCAAAACAAAGGAATACCTTGAAAGGAGGCCAAACGCCGGGAAGCCTCCGTCGTGCGTTATTTTTTTGTGATTGATCGGTGGCAGAAAGCCTATGACAAATATCCCTCGTCTTGCATGAAGCTCGAATAGTACACTGGTTTAGATGTCGGCCTGGCAAGACGATGTAATTGGTGATTTGAGTTTGAATCTCCCTACGGCGCTGTGGTTATTATTTTTTTTTCTTGTTTCTGGGATGGATTATCCAATAGGAACGAAATCCCATAAAATGTTTTTCTTGATTCGCTTGAATGTAGTGGTCATGAATAATTTTGGCTGGAAGCCGAGTCCTTATGCCAGTTACGGTTTTTCAAACATACCGTCTTCGGCACAGTGCACATTTCATAGCATTGTCGGCACAGAGGTTTGCTAAAAAGGCATTGGATTTATGCAACCTCTTCTTTGGGTGTATATGAAGCCAAACTCCACAATATGAAGATAGTTGTTTGGTAGTGAAAATAACCGTATGTGTCGCAATCGCAAGTCTCCTAGAGTATTTTACAATCAACTTATGGTCTATATAAACTCAAAAGGAATAATTTAAACAATGATTTATAAATGACAACACATCATGATGCACAGAACCATAGAAATGTCGCATTAGCAATCCTAATTTGTCCAGTTTTATTCAAGTAAGGAAATTCTCCAAAAAAAAACTGAAAAAATCTAAGCATTTTTTCCAATATTTGGAGAAATCTAATCGATGAAAAAAGTCCAAAATCAGATATTTCAATCCAACGTTACAAAACCACGTTACAACAACCACGTTCATGTCGATTTTTTTTTTTTAATAATTCGTTTATTTGACATCGCTCAAACCTTTCAGTATTACTCCAGTTCAAGTCGTATTTGATTTTTATTTTGAAGAAATTGTCTCAAAAAACTTCGCAAAAATGATGAACTGTGAAATTTATTTAAAAAACTTCGAGGAATATGAATCAATCGGGGCCAGATACGGATATTTTACCTCAATATTCTGGCAGCTGGACCACACCAACTTTTTTTTAAACTCTACGTTGAAAACCTGGGCTAGTCTAGATAAGTCCATGCCATCTGAAATACTTTTCCTAGATTTACTGGCATTATTTAGATTTTATCAGTTCTTCATAAGTAACTTACTGTATACATATTGGAGAATTTTTTTTGAAGTGTTCAGTTTAAAAAATTTGCTTACATAATATGTTAGTTTAGATTTCATCAAAGGGATTTAATGTTCATGAAAAAGAGAAAGTTTAAACCACTCGCGGACAAAATTCGTATCTGAATCGGTCCCCCTGATGAAGGTTTGGTTGTCATTCATAAACCAATGATTCTTGTTCATACACACATATTCTGAAACAATCTGAGGTGTTTATAATCATCACTTTGTTTAAATGAGTAAAAAGTTTAAAATTTTAAAAATTAAAAAAAAATTGCGGAAATTCTGGACTTCCGACTTTTTGAAATCAAAGCTAATTTTGTGCTTCCCTCCCAATCAAATTTCATCAATGTTTTCAAAAGACTTTTTGTTGTGTGAGTGAAGCCCGGTGTTCCATCGTCGCATAGAACTTATGCTCAGCTGACGTCATTCTGTCAGTGGCCTTATATTCAGAATAGCCAACGCTTCTGTTAACTGTCAATTGTGCATTGTTAGTAAAGATCTATTGCACATTGCTGGTGGCCAAGAATCGGATCATCGAAACGGCAAACAATTGGTACGGCGGCCAAGTAATTGGAGCAGCGCAGTGAGTACTTTGCATGCATTTTGCTCACATTAATGAAAGTTCCATAGAGAAAACATATTTTTGTTGAACTCTTAGCAAGTTAGCAAGTAAATTCTTCAAAGGATGTTCTATGGTGCACTAAACAGGAAGGTTGGAATGTTGAAAAAAAGGGTAAACCACGCCTTAGGTGCCAAGGTCGGGTACATTTACCCTAAACACAAAATTTGGCATTTTTTTCGCCGCTTTGACAAGTACTTAGTCCTCTCAGCTGCCTCAATTTTTAATCCTGTCAAAAAATATCAAAAATGTAAATAGCTACCACACAACAAAATATTATTACTTACGAAATAAATATCAGCTTTTCCATCACTCAGATTTTTTTGTCTTCATGCACTAACTGTCGGATCCGCGCCATATTGAGAACTGTATTCCTTCACACAGGTTTTACGTGAATGAGCCATTCAGGCTTACGTGAACATCACATAGAATGCAAAAAATCCCTCTGTAATTGACGGATCACTGGATTCTCACGTAAATCGAATGTGTCTTAATTTTGACAGCATTCAACTATATGAATTTCACGTAAGGATCAAGTGATTTTTTATTAACTCCTAAGTGCTTCACGTAAACCAAGCCAAAATTCACGTAACGAGTAGCTACGTGAAAATCCAGGTAAATTTAACGTTCTTTTTTTGGCTGAGTGTACACAAGAGATGCAGGCATTGCCTTGTGAATCCTCCTACAAACAACAAGTGTTTTTCTACCCTCCGTGAATCCGAACATATTACTTGGCGACGGGAAAACTGGTGTTGCGCGAAAAGTGATAGTGGACAATTTCATTCGGTTCAGTGAGCGATATTGTTTTTGTAGCAGCAACTGCTGTCTAAAATTTAACAAAAGGGGAAACCTTAACTAGTTTCTTCCCCGGGTCCAGCCAATTGGCAGACATACTCATCATCATCATCTTCATCACCGTGCTGAAATAGTAAGTAATTTTGTAAGTGAAGCAAATGCTCGCTGAGTTTTGAATCGTCAATTGATCAGTGTCCGGCACAAAAACGCTTTTCCGCTAATCGCTAATTAGTCCGCTAACTTTCGGCTAGCGAATTAATTTTCTCGCTACTTTTTTCTTCAGCTAGCGGATAAGAAAGTTCCGCTAATTTTTAGTTCCACTAACTGAAGAACGCTACTTCTTTGAAGTATTAATTTGGCCAGAGACTTATAGATCATATATTCGGCATCATTCAGATTTAAAATTGTGATCGGTTTTTTAATTTTCGTTAAAGATTGATTTAAGAAGCTATTCGATCTCGATTTTGACTGGAATCATAGGAATATACGTGTTTTTTAATTGTCTTCACTTGAATTTAGGTCTGAAGAATAAGCCTTCTTTAAATTTAAAAGAGATGGAAAAAGTTGTGAAAAATTGAAATTTCCAGAACAAAATAAGTCAATAAATCAATCAATCTTTTGAGTTTCAATGTCAAAAAAGATGAAAAACTATTTCGGACAAAACAAAACAGCTACCTTAAGAGAATCTTTGCATTAATTGAGGCAAAACAAAAACTTGATAAACGGGTAAATATTTTGAAAAATTTAATTCAAAAGTTTTTCCTTTTACTTTCCACCAAACACGTCAACTAAAATTAAAAGTGGACTACCGCAACTGACATGGTCAGAAATATTACAAAATAAGTTCGAAAACTGCCCCTATTGATATCCTTCAACAACTTTTCAAGTCATTAAAGATGGCCGCTAAATTTGTATTTTGCTAATCTTTTTCAAAACTTTCTAGTAACGATTAGCGATTAGCGCTTTATTATATTTAGATCGATAACTTTTACGCAGCATTAAGCGGTTTTAATTAGCGATCGCTAACTTTGACCGAGTTAGCGATCTAATTAGCGCCGCTAACTTTTTAGTTAGCGATGCCGAACACTGCAATTGATGATATTTAGTGGTTGATAACAAAAACCGCGAGTTTTAGGGTTTTTGGTGGCGAAATAAAAGCTATTATACGCCATTTTCCCTTCATTACAATTGTGATAAAGTACATTTTGTGGCATTGTGAAATAACAATAAGCCAACCCAATTGTGTTTAATTGTTCTTCTTGAATTATTTTAGATCACATCTGAAGCGACAAGGCACACGGTGAGAGTGAGTGACTGGAGTTCATTTCTAGCTACCACAGTATCTCACATATAGCGCGAGAACTCTCGATTCCACAAAACTTAATTTATAAAAGGGTGGTTTGTGCTGAGTGGCCAACGGTTCATCCAATAGGGTTGGAAGGAAACTATTTTTTTCCCAAAATTGACTGACCAGACAGGTAAGCCGCTTAATTTTTTTTTCGTTTTACATTACTATTCCGTGATTTCAAATTTTGGTTTCACCGAAATTAACGTAGTATGGCTGAATCAAGACAAGCGATGGGGTCTGGTTTGGCTAGTTCAATAGAACCCTACAGGAGGGGAACTTCGTTCTCAGACTGGGTCGAAAGATTAGGATATTGTTTTCTGGTCAATAAAATCTCTGACGAAGAAAAGAAGGCTCACTTTATAACTTTAGCGGGGTCTTACATTTTTTCGGAGTTGAAATTACTCTTTCCGGGTCCAGGAGCATTGACGGAGGCTACTTACGACCAAATAGTGACATCTTTGAAAACACGCATCGACAAAGTAGACAACGAAGTTTCCCAACGGTTAGCATTTAATGGTCGCCTTCAAGAGCCAGGAGAATCCGCCGAGGATTACCTTTTATCCCTCAAATTAATGGCTGAGTTCTGTAATTTTGAGGGAAAAGAAAAAAACTATTAGGGACAGACTTCTATTCGGAGTAACGGATGTTCCTCTGAAGCAATTGCTAATAAAGGAACCGGTTTTGATATTAGGGGTTGCTGAAAAAATTATAGCAGGGTACGAATTGGCTCGCAAGCACACTAAAATGATGGAGCACAACCAAGCTCAAACATCTGCTGTCGGAGTAGTAGGTGCTATGCGTGAGCCAGTGAAGAGTCGTTTAGGTGCTAGACCACGTGAACCATATCGTGTTGACAAAGGTCAGGGATATGGCTACAGTCAGTTTAAGCGACGATATGGTCAATCTAAAGAAAGGAAACAATTTCCGGGACAACGCAGATTGGATTACGATCGTATTACATGTACGTATTGCAATAGGAAAGGACATTTGGTACATAAATGTTTCGAATTGAAGAACCATAAGAGGGATGCGGTTAAATATACGGATGCGGTAGAGCCAGAAAAGTTGAGACCATCTGCTGATAAGCATTTGTGCGAGATGCTGAACCGTTTGAGAGCTGCAAAATCTGACTCAGACAGTGATTCTGACACAGGTGATCTTCAGTGCTTAAATGTGACGTCCATAAATAGGGTGAATGATCCTTGTTTGGTGAATGTTTTAATAGAAGGGAAAAATCTTCAAATGGAAAAAGATTGTGGGTCGTCGGTGTCGGTAATTGGTAAAAAACAATACTATGCATTATTTTCAATTCCTTAAAAAAACATCCAAACAACTTATAGTTGTAAACGGTGGAAAACTTTCAATCGAAGGGGAAGTCACAGTAAACGTACAATATATGGGTACCTCAGCCAAGTTGAATTTGATTGTGCTTAATTGTTGTAACAATTTTTTGCCTCTTTTCGGCAGATCATGGTTGGATATTTTCATACCTGATTGGAGAGAAACTTTTTCGAGCAAAATTTCCGTTAAAAATGTTGTGAACGCAGACAAAGATAACATTATATCAGATATCAAACAAAAATTTAGCAATGTTTTTATTAAGGATTTTTCTACTCCTATCAAAGGCTTTGAAGCTGATCTTGTGTTGAAATCAGATAATCCTATTTTCAAAAAAGCTTATGATGTCCCTTATCGGCTTAGAGAAAAAGTTGGACAATATTTAGATAAATTAAAAAACGAAAAGGTAATAACGCCTATTAAAACTAGGCAATGGGCATCTCCAATAGTGATTGTAATAAAAAAGAACAATCAAATACGACTTGTTATCGATTGTAAAGTATCGATTAATAAAGTGTTGATTCCATATTTTTATCCTTTACCAACTGCACAAGATCTATTTGCAAAATTGGCGGGTTCGAAATTCTTTTGTACATTGGATTTAGAAGGGGCTGTTGGCGACGATCTTACTCACATCTCACCAACTGTTATACCTTTATAATTTGAACATCCCTCAGTGGATATTACCATCGAATGATAAGAGAATAGAGTGATAGGAGCGTAAGAAAATTTACCTGGTTAGATGCGCGAAAGTTTGCTGAGTAGAACGATACCAAAATTAGTGGAATTACGTGTGTCCATTGCTGTCTAAACGCCCTTGAATGCAACGACCATAAGTTCTATCATCTCCAACGATAGAATCTAGTGTCGGCGAAAAAAAACTACGGCTTAAGCATTCCTGCATGCATAGGAAGTGATCTTACACCTGGCTCAGCTCACGAATCAAGGGGACAACATTTTATGGTGCCGTGACCAGGATATGCGGCTGAGCTTGATATTGGTATCCTTTGTATTCGATCAACTATTGTTCCTGGCCAAGCCAAGTTTTAGCGCCAATCGCCATTGAATTGCAGTTGCATTACTTCATTGTTATATGAAATATTTCACCCGCACCGTCAGCCATCAATTTGCATGCTCTGGCAGTCGAAACCATTTTGCATGGAAATCTAAAGGATAAGCATCGAAGTCTGGTCAAAGCTCGAGATCGAATTTTCAGGGCCTAAACTAAGTGGGCAGCAACCTACCTTTTGAAGCTGACTGAGATTATTATTTGCAACTGGCTTACAGCACGAGAGAAAGGATATTTAAAGTACAAGGCCTTGGAACTACAGGCCTCAGCATCTATTTGTTCATACCATCAAACGGGCAACCGCAAGGAATTCACACGATTGACGATCAAGACTCTGACAACAAACTGATTCGATAAATTGGATATGCTTGGATGTCGATATCTTTTGGATGTTCGAGTAATATATGAATACAAGGCTTGATTGAAACAGGCATCAGGTGAGTGTCTGTCCAACATTTTAAGGTGCTTGATTGGTGCTTCCTGGGAAATTCATTTTTCATTCTCGGTGTATAAACAACGTTTCGAGCGACGATCACGAGTGGGAGAATACAACGAGGAAACCGACAGTCAAGTAAATAACAAAGGTGGTGTCCATCAAACAAGAAAACGAAGGGATCAAAGGCTGAAATCGATATCCTTCAATTTTTGGGTGAAGTGTGCTCCCAAGCTTAATCTGAGATATACAAGAAAATTCAAGGAGTAACAATAGAATCTTGTCCTGACGGAGGCCGGAAGCTGCTGGTTAAACAAAATCAAGGCCTAATTTGAACAGGCCTCAGGTGAGTGCCTGTCCAATAAATTTTCCAGCTTTAGGCGGTACTTCCTGGGATTTTTTGTTTTCTCTTTTTTTTTCGGCGAGCCCTTATAACATTCTGAGGTGGTGATCCTACGAGCTGAGCTGATTTGAAAAAATACAAGGCCTAATAACGATAGGCCTCAGGTGAGTGCCTGTCCAATCAGCTCTACGTTAAAAGGCGGTACTTCCTTGGTTTTCTTGTTTTCATTTCCGGTTTTGAATCGAGATTTTCTTTGCTGGTCTGGTAGTGGTTGGGAATTTGGTAGGCAATGGAAGAACTAAAGGAATCTTTGAGAAAGAGGCAGCGTCTTTTCGAAACTCTGAGAACGGTTAGTCAATTTTTGGACAACTACGACGATACTAAACAAGGGCAAGTTCAATCGAGGATAGAAAAATTGGACGAAAAATATACAAAATTTGAAAACCTGCAGGATGCTATCACTGATTTAGATGTTGCAGGAGAGTTCGAGGCAAAAAGCTATGAGGCATCAGCAAGATTTGAGAATTTATATTTTGAGCTTCGGTCTGCGCTGTTGACAAAACTTCCAGCACCATCTACTGCGCCGATGTCAGCATCTGTTCCGTCTTCACATTTTGATCAATCGATGGCGAGGCACAGCACTACTTTGGGTTTCCACACTGGTGTGAGATTACCACAGATTTCCATTCCAGACTTCGATGGCGACTATCAAAACTGGCTCTCATTCAAAGCCACGTTTGTTTCCCTCATTCACGACTCTTTAGAACTGAGTGATGTACAAAAATTTCATTACTTGAAATCTGCATTGAAAGGTGAGGCATCCAAATTAATTGAATCGTTGACGCTTACAAATGAAAACTATAGCATCGCCTGGGAAACGGTTTCAAAACGCTATTCTAATGAAAAGCTTCTAAAAAAAGGCACTTGCAGGCAATTATGGAGTTTCCCAAAATCCAACACGCAAATTCGACTACTATCCACGCACTGGTTGATGAATTTGAGCAACGGCTGAAAATACTTAAGCAACTTGGGGAGAACGTTGATCAGTGGGGAGCAATGATAGTATTCTGGATGAGTTCAAAATTGGATATCGGGACGTTACAACTCTGGGAAGATTTTTCTGCAAATTTGGAGAACCCCTCTTTTTTGGATCTGGTTAGCTTTTTGGAAAGACGAACTCAAGTTTTGGACGCAGTATCATCAAATTTCTCGGAAAACAGTGATCGAGGGGGAATCAGAAGGCAAAGAGCAATTGTGCATACTATTACGGAAGGGGATCGGAAATATTCGGGATGTTTGTTTTGTGGAAACTCGCACTATATCGCACATTGTGACAAGTTTTTGAAACTGGATCTATCGAGTAGGCTGGAATTTGTTAATACAAAGCGGCTTTGTAGTAGCTGTTTAAGAAGTGGTCATTGGGCTAGAGATTGTAACACGCGATTCAGATGTCGCTCTTGTGGCAAAAAACACCATTCTCTGATCCACCCAGGGTATTCTAATGCGAACACGGAGGCAAGCGTGAATCAGGTAGAAGTGGCCAGCGAAACTGAAGAAGGAAGCGAAATCGTGGAATCCCGAGAGCAGCCAAATCCTGTGGGATCATTTAACGTCGGAGTAAAAGGTAGATCATCATGCATTTTCTTATCCACGGTAGTTTTGCTAATTCGGGATTCCAGTGGTGGCAAGCAACTCGCCAGGGCATTACTTGATAACGGTTCACAAACAAATATAATAAGTGAAAGGTTATGTCAGTCTTTGAAGCTCAAACGCAGATCTGTTAACGTTCCCATTTGCGGCGTTGGTCAATCAGAATCCCACGCTCACCACGCAGTTTCCACCGCAATCGGTTCGAGGATTACGGACTTTCAGGTCAATCTGGATTTTTTAGTTCTTCAACGTGTGACCTCTAACTTGCCATCTACCGATATCAACGTTGCCACTTGGGATATTCCTCAACATCTGCAACTAGCTGACCCAGAGTTTAACAAATCTAATCGTATCGATCTACTTATAGGAGCGGAACACTTTTACCGTTTTCTTTACCAAAAGGAACTGAAGCGAATTTCCCTAGATTTGGAATTACCAGTGGGCTGTGTGGTGGCGGCTTATAGAATACTACCACTGGGATACTGGTCCACGTCGTAAAAGGCGACTTATCCAGTACTTCCCATATGCGTTAGTCATTCTTCAAATGCGACTATCACATTGGGAGGGGGAACCTTGGCTTGGTTTCAAGCCAAGTTTCTTCAGGGAGGATTCACCAATTGTGCTTATTGCTATTAATGCGCATGCACGAGTTGTATTCTCCTAAATTTTGTAAACACCCGCTTCAAGGTGGTTCTGTGCCTGCGGGCCCCAAAGTGGGGGTAGGAGGGTGTATAATAATCCTATCTTAAGCAGAACGTTGTTAAGGTCTGCACTATAGCCAGGCACTGGTGCAAAAGGCCGTATTTTTCCTGGCAACTCGTGGGATTCAGATTATACACACGATTTTAAAATTTTCATCCTGTATGGGATACCCCGCTTCATGCGTCGATATGAAGGTGCAGAGGTTCTTGTGTGTGATGGAAATATGTGTGGAATTCTTTGATAGAAATGCTTTCTATTAAGGTTGCACAGATAAATCTGCAGCACAAAAGAACCGCTACACTGAACTTATGTCGTTTAATCCTTAATGGAACTGCATCAATCGCCTTGGTCCAAGAACCCTATTTCCGAAATGGAACTTTTTACTTAGGGAATTTGCTCAAACCAAACTTTACTGTGTTCAGTGTAATTGGAATGACTAATGCCCGAATAATGCCTCGTGCATGTATATTGATAAACAATTCTTTAAATGCAACACTTATACCCAATCTAACAACAAGAGATATTTGTGTCGTTCAGGTTTCGCTGCCTGATAGAAAATACGTCTACTGTTCAGCATACTCACCATATGAACAATCATCCCCTACGGATGGTTTAATAAATGTCATTTCATTCTGTGAATCACAAAATATACCTCTTTTAATAGGCTGTGATGCCAATGCTCATCATTTTGTATGGGGTAGCTCAGATATTAATCTGAGAGGCTTAAATTTAATGGAATATTTAAGCAGCACTGATTTAGAAATTCTAAATGTAGGAAATAAACCAACTTTTGTTAGGTGTGACAGAGAAGAGGTGATTGACATCACACTTTGTTCTAGAACAATTTCTCAGGAAATTTCAAATTGGCATGTGCCTAACGAAGAATCGATTTCTGACCACAGGTTTATCTATTTTGAACACTCAGGTGAGTTTTTAGAAACAATTACATTCAGAACCCCAAGAACAACTAATTGGGACCTATATTTGGAGCATCTTGCTACTAAATTTCATGGATATACACCTGAAATTACTACTCCTCTTGAGTTGGATGAAGTGGTTGCAAAAACCACCGAAATTATTTTGAATTCTTATGAAGAAGCGTGTCCCTTACGAACGTTGAAATTCAACAAAAACAGTACACCATGGTGGAACTCAAATCTCAGTAAATTAAGAAAAAACTGCAGACGCTCTTGGAACCGAAGGCGCACGGAAGGTTTTGATGCTTTCAAGTTGGCTCGTAGAGCTTACCGGAAAGCAACAAGAGCTGCCGAACGCTCAAGTTGGCAGAGCTACTGCACAAACATTTCAAGCTTGCACGAAGCAAGTAGGTTAAATAAAGTCTTAGCCAAATCAAAAGATTATCAGGTTTCATACCTTAAAACCCCTAGTGGTGATTATACATCAAACGACGAAGAAACATTAAGTTGTCTATTCAATACTCACTTTCCAGGATGTGTTGATCAAGATTCATCGATAGAGCCTGAGTTCTTTTCTGGAAGTCTAGATTCCTTGCATTTTGCTCGGAAAATAGTTACTACAGAATCGATCAAATGGGCAATCGATGGTTTTGCTCAATACAAATCTCCTGGAAGTGACGGTTTATTTCCAGTTTTGCTTCAAAAAGGTTTCGATCATTTCAAACACATATTAAGAAAAATAATGATAAGCAGTTTTGCTCATGGATATATTCCTAAACTTTGGCGGCAGATAGCCGTGAAATTCATCCCTAAAGGGGGACGATCATCATACGACGAAGCCAAAAGCTTTCGTCCTATTAGTCTAAGTTCATTTCTATTAAAAGCACTTGAACGTTTAATTGATCATCATATCAGGCAAGAATGCCTTGTCCAACATCCGCTTAATGCGACACAACATGCATACCAAACAGGAAAATCAACATTAACTCTTCTGCACAACGTAGTACACAATATTGAAAATAGTTTTTCACAGAAAGAATCATGTCTAGGAGCATTTCTAGACATAGAAGGAGCATTTGATAATGTCTCGTTTACATCAATAATGGATGCGGCACTACTTCATGGAGTGCCTAGTGTTATAACTAACTGGATAAGCGCAATGCTAAGTAACAGAAATCTTCATTCGTCTTTAAGACAGGCTTCAATAACAAAAGTTAGCACACGTGGTTGCCCACAGGGAGGTGTACTATCACCTCTTTTGTGGAACCTAGTTGCAGACGGCTTGTTGAGAAAACTCAATGACCGTGGAATACCAACCTATGGATTCGCAGATGATTATCTTCTGCTGGTAAGAGGTTTGTGCATAAGCACATTATTTGATATAATGCAGCAAGCTCTGCGCTCTGTTGAACGATGGTGTTCTCATGTAGAACTGTCAGTTAATCCTCTAAAAACTAATATTGTATTATTTACTAAAAAACGTATCACCCGCGGGGTGCGCCCTCTGCTGTTTTATGGTTCCGAAATCACCGTGTCTGATCAAGTTAAATATTTGGGTGTCATTCTTGACTCCAAATTAAACTGGTCTGATCACATCGAATTCAGAATCAAAAAAGCATGCATGACCTTCGGACAATGCCGACGTGCAATCGGAAAAAACTGGGGACTCAAACCCAAACATATTCACTGGATTTACTCCACAATAGTAAGACCAATTCTGGCCTATGGGTGTCTAGTGTGGTGGCAAAAAGGAGAAGTTGCAACAGTTCGGACTAAACTAAATCACCTTCAAAGAATGTGTCTCTTAGGGATGTCCGGATCGTTCACTACAACTCCTACTGCAGCACTAGAGGCTCTGTTTTCTATCAAACCTCTACACTTGTTCCTAAAACAGGAAGCCTTCTCATGTGCTTTTCGTCTACAGGCAGTTGGTCTCTGGCTGTCAGGAATTGTCGAAAGATCATCGAGTCATACAAATGTGTGGCCTGAATTAGTTAGATTAAACAAGTTTAATTTAGCGCCAAACGATTTAACACTCTCGAGTAGTTTTCCCTACATGGGGTTTAAAGTCAAATTTCCTTCTCCTCAAGAATGGTTATCAGGTTTCGTAGAGGACCAAATGTCCTCTCATATTGTATTCTATACTGACGGTTCATTATCAAACGGCCGTGCAGGTGCAGGAATTTACTGTCACGAGTTGAACATAGAATATGCTCAACCTCTAGGAAAATATTGTACAGTCTTTCAGGCTGAGCTATATGCTATTATGTATGGAGTGCAAATTGCACTTCAAAAGAAAATCACGTTCAGAACAATTTATTTCTGTTCAGATAGCCAAGCAGCTATCAAATCACTTAGTGCTTCCAGTTCTAGATCAAAACTGGTAATCGCATGCCGGAAAGCAATCGAAGAACTTGCTGAAGGCAATGGATTAAACCTTCTATGGGTACCCGGACATAAGGGAATTTTTGGAAACGAATGCGCCGACGAACTCGCTAGAGCTGGGTCGGAAAAAGAATTTTACGGACCAGAGCCGGCTGTCCCAATATCACCATGTTGGTTCAGAAACCAAATTCAAACTTGGTCCTCTAACCAGCATGAACGATACTGGGAAGAGTTGGACACTTGTCGTCAAACTAAATTATTTTTAGAAAAACCATCTCCAATCATATCGAGTTACTTATTAACTTTAAATAAATCTCATTGCAGCATCTTGATCAGAGCACTCTCCGGTCATTGTAAACTCAACTATCACATGCACAACATTCAGCGTGCTGAATCTCCAGTATGTGGTAGTTGTGAATCAGATGTGGAAGATCCCTTCCATCTTATATGTAACTGTCCCTCATTTGCCAGACTACGTTTTCGTACTCTGGGATCTTACGCTATAAGCGAATCTGAGTTTAAGAAATTAAACTTAAAAAACATTCTATCATTCCTTACCGAATGTAGAAAAGAGCTTTAATGCTAATAATCCCTAGTGGAAAGGCTTTATGCCATCTTAAATAGATTGAATTTATTTCTTCCTTTTATAGGTTTTTCAGGTTTCTCAGGTAAATGATGAAATCTTGGATAAAAAAAAAGGCTAGGCACAATTTTCCCGTATGTTTGGATAACGTGCCGCTATTAAGCCTACCCCCATTCTGATACCTGATATAGGAGCGGAACACTTTTACCGTTTTCTTTACCAAAAGGAACTGAAGCGAATTTCCCTAGATTTGGAATTACCAGTGCTGATAGATACGGTTTTTGGATGGGTAGTATCTGGGGGAATTTCCGTACCATCTGGATCCACGGTCAGATGCAACGTTGCAACTTCATCGGAAAATTTGGAAAATTTACTCGAAAAATTTTGGACAGTGGAATGTTTGGGTGATCGGCCCGTTTGGTCGAAGGAAGAGCAGGATTGCGAAGAAAATTTTCAAATATCTCATGGAAGAAATGAAAATGGGAGATATGTAGTAAGATTACCGAAACAAGTTACTTGGGATCGAATGTTAGGTGAGTCTCGTATCACCACCCTACAGCGTTTTAAGAAATTGGAAGGTCAACTAGAGCGAAATCCCGAAATGAAAGAACAGTATCACAAATTCATGGAGGAATATTTGGCGCTTGGACATATGAGAAAAATTTCTGGTGAGGCATTGACGGTGGAGAATGGTGGAAATTATAAACGCATGTTTATTATCTTCCGCACCATGCTGTTGTTAAGGAGTCAAGCACAACGACAAAAGTGCGTGTTGTTTTCGATGGATCAGCGCGCACTTCGAGTGGATATTCTTTGAACGATTGTTTATTGAAGGGTCCCATTATTCAGGACGAGCTCCTCAACCTACTACTCCGCTTCCGAAAACATGAAGTGGCTTTAGTAGGGGACGTGGAGAAAATGTATCGACAAGTGCAGCTTCACCCAGATGATTACTCTTTGCAAAGAATTTTTTGGCGCTTTTCTCAGGATGATCCAATACAAGTTTTTGAGCTCACTACCGTAACATATGGATTAACGTCATCATCCTTTTTGGCCACAAGGTGCCTAAAGCAATTAGCAATGGACGAAGGTGAAAATTTTCCAGCAGCTCGAAATGTTTTGGAACACGATTTCTATGTAGATGATGCCATAAGCGGCGCGGCAACTGTGGAAGAGGCAATTGAATTGAGGGATCAGCTTATTGCGCTTATGAAAAAAGGTGGTTTTGCTTTGAGGAAGATTTGTTCTAACAAACCGGAAGTTCTACGCGATCTACCCATCGAAATGCTAGGAACAAATTTGACAGTAACCTTCGAGTTCAGTCCTAATGAGGCAGTTAAAACTTTAGGAATATCCTGGGATCCTTGTGCCGATGAATTGCGGTTTGTTAATGATATTCAACCTATAACTGAAATTTGGACAAGAAGACAAATACTATCAGCCATCGCCAAACTATTTGATCCGCTAGGTTTAATTGCTCCTGTTATAGTCAGTGCCAAGATAATTATGCAAGAATTAGCACTTCTTCAAACTGGCTGGGACGAACCAGTTCCGACTCACGTGAATAATAAATGGAAAACGTTTTACGAAGGGTTACCACATCTGAAGGATTTACGGTTAAATCGATTTGCCTTTGCCCCCCTTTCTAAAGAAGTTCAATTGCACTGCTTTGCTGATGCATCCCAGCTAGCCTACGGAGCTTGCGTTTACGCAAGAACAATCGATTTCGAGGGAAAAATATCCCGAGCAGACTTTGATGCCCAAATCGATAGCAAACGGTGACCAAAATGAGGTATTGACAGCAAAATGTGAGCATAACTTGCAGTTGAAATTCATGTGACAGCAAAATTAGGTGTAATTAAGGTATCAAAATTTTTTATTTGACAGCAAAATAAGTCCATATTAAGGTATCAACAGCAAAACAGTTCAGCAATGGTTTAGGTTAGTTATAAAAGTTTCGAAACTTAATAATTATTATTATTTATTAAGGTTTCAACATTTTTATAAAAAAAGAAAATTACAATAAAAATTGAGAGAATAGAAAATTTCATAAAACTGAAAAAATAAAAAAATTGAAAATTACAATAAAAAATGTGAAAGTATTATATTCAATAGAAGTATTTAAGTGAATTGTTAAAAAATAAAAACACAATCTAGTGTTAATATATGAAAGATATAAAAACTATCATCGATTTGTAGAAAAATCAAACTAAAATTAAACAGAAATGTTAAGCCCAAAAGTATAGACCGTTTAGACCCTTTTAAGATTTTCATAGATGGATAAACGAAAACCAAGTTAAGAAGTTGATGATTAATATTTTATTTATAATATTTGTTGGATTAATTGTAGTTTTTCATTGCCTTGATAGTTCATATGTGTTGGTAGTTCCAACATTTTGGATAAAAATGCAATATACATAACAAAACTTTGTTAAATAACTATCAGGAAAATCGGAATATCGTCGTGGTATTCTTGTTTTTCGAAAAATTTTAATTTACCCTTGAGCCCACATACTAGTCTAAATCACTTTCAATAAATTCACTTTAAAACAACTATTCCATTAAAATTCCGAACCTTCATAAAAAATATTTTCAAAGTTTTTGTAAGTTTTAATTAATTTGTGGAAATGGGTAGTTTTTGTTACACTATATATGTTCATTTAATTTAACATCTCATCGCGTCTCAAACTCGTTTGGTTTCACCTAAGTTCGCTCAGGTTAGCAAAAAAAACATAATGCTGTTAAGAAAAGAAGACTATCGGTGATAAATTTTTGCCTTGGATGAAGAGGTTGAATCTAAGGCAGTGAAGGATTTGAGAAAAGACGCAGCGTTCTATTGAAACTTCAATAGAGGGATTACACCTTTAATAAATTTCAAAATGGTGTACTAAACCAACTACATATAGTTTACTGCAGTACTGCTAAGCAATGATTAAAAATTAAGAATTATGTTTCTATTTTATTTTAGTTGTTTTTACACTGTTTTGATTCGAACACGAATGCCAATAAGTTGGTAGAAGGTCCATTAATTTAATAAATAAAACTGTCAATTTTTATAATTTCTCAAAATTTGAGAATGAGGTTTTACAGAGAACCAAAACAAATCAGTTTTACATTTTTTTATAAAACCAATGATTTTATTTTAAGTTGATCCAAAGCAGGACTTAAAATGAAGTCCATCATATTTAATTCGGAAACCAACACATGATTCATAAACTAACATTTATGATCAAAAGAAGTTGTTTCATTGCTGTGTAGTTGAAACATAAAATATGATTTGTTTTTTTTTCATGCGAACAACTTATGTACATATATTTGCAGTCACTGATCCAAACGACTCAATCATAAACAATAATGTTTTTTGTGTCTCTCCAAAAGTTCAGAGTGATGGTAGTCGCGAAAGTTTCCGGTTTTATCCGTACTGTTGATTGCTGAACCGGGAGTGATGCTGAATTGATGCAGATGACTGAATTCCACCGGATCCATAGGCCAATCTTCCCGGACACTGCCCGTCGTCGTAGATTTTCCTCATCCGAATGGGCCGCAAACGCCCGGTTCACAAAGAGTTGCACCAACGGCAAACCACAGAGCTACGCTATAAACTAGCTGAAGCCGTATCGCTGCCTGCGATCGGTCGCTGCGGAAGGCATGAGTCACCGGTTCGGGGGTATCCGAGTTCTTAACTTTAACTGGATCGCCCGGGATGTCGCCTACAAGCACAACGGGGGCTATCATGGTCGATACTGCGCTCAATGGCATCTGCCGAGAGGCCAAGGTTCAATGGATCGCCAACACGATGCACAAGCTGTGCGGTCTCACCTCGGGCATCTTTAGCAGTCGCGATGTGGGAACGTTAAAAAAAATAGGAGGACGGGACGGCTTGCTGGCAACCGTCTTCATTTGTACCGTTACCATTAAGCTGTCGGCTGCACGGGATTTGTGGATCGGACGAAACAGTATGCTGTTTACTGAATTTTTGATTTTATTTTTTTAGGTGCGTAATACATCCATGTGGGAATTTATGAGACAGTTCCGAACTATTGGCCACTTGATTGATGAGACTCAATGATTAGACGAGCACCAATATCCACAATATCAGCCTCTCAGCCTAAGCCAATCAAGCAACAACCGCAGTTGGATAGAATCGTTTTTGGGTGAGTATTATTATTTTGATTTTGTCTCGAATTAAATCAGCGACCGAAGCGAGGAGTACGCGTTTATATTTACTAGACCAAATCGAACAATTATGGAAGATTTGCTACCCTTCGCAGCTACCAACACTGCGAACTCGGCACCTTATGTGAACAGGGCATATTAGTTAACATATTTTCAAATTATTTTAAACAATTTGGAAGTTTCAATCTCACTATTCATATTGTTACACCTCACATCGTGACGCCTGAGTTTATACACTATTCATAGGACTACTATGAAAATTAGTATAAATGTCTAAAAATTCTTAAAAATTGGAATCCTATGTTATATTGCAGCAACGAATCTAACACACTCGTGGCTTTTTGGTCTAGAATTGTAAAAAAAAACAGTGTTGCAAAAACCGTAAAATTGAATGCAACAATCACTTTAAATCAAAAAGAATCAAACATAATCTGACAATGCTACAATTCTCTCCATCAGAATTATTCATAATAGTCATTTCAGTTGTATATATTCAGGCGTTACAATATACTGCATATTTGCTAATATACTATGAATATGATATGAACATGGTATTATGAAAATTGTAGTGAATATCACAACCATTTTGAGTTGCATAAGCTGAAGCGATATTCATGATACATTTCTTTTAATACTCTAACTTTTTGATATAGAAAATAAAAAATTTAATCTACAAAACAGTTCTATCTGAAACTATGTTTTAAGCTATCACAAAAAGTTATGTTTTTCAATTATAAATTAATAAGAATTCAACAAATTGAAGAATTGGAATAAGTTTTAAAATATTAGGAAGTAATGATTTGCTGTTTTCACACGTATCTATTTAGTAGGTACATAATTTATGTTGCTTTTCTTTCCAAAAATTTTGGAAATTAAGAAATTAAGATAGCAAACTCCTGAAAAGTCAAAATAAGGTGATAATATATGACAGGCACAATGATAAATGAAAAATTGAATTGTATCTCCAAACTTTTTACAAAAATGGGAATTGTAAAGCTGAAAATTAATCAACCTATAACGAAGTGGCAAATCCATTCTATTTTTTATATCCATGTTCGCATATTGGAAATTAAGTTAAATCGGGTTTTTTCAACTTTAAATGGAATGGAATCCATGGAATGATTTTTTTTACTTTGTTGATCTATACTAATCGATGCGTTGGCTGTATACACTATAAGGTATTTATGATTCTTCGACTGGACTAGTTTAAACTTATTGGAAATGAACATCTCGCAAATTGTTTGATTGATATGCTTTTTGTTTTTGAATCTAAACCAAAAATCTGTTCAGTTTTAAAATTGTGTTCACCTATGCGGAAATCTAAAAATCAGATTGAGTGGTCAAAAATATGCCATCTTTATTGCAAACATTGCGGCGCCACAATGGCCTTAGAATGCAGTGCACCTGCTATGAATATCGCATGGTAACATTCATTTCCTCTTTTAGCATTTAACCAAATTTAAAACGCCTTTGGGTAGGCAACGAATATTGGGTGATAATTTTTTTTATTCATCATGCATAAAAAATGCGTTGTCTGCGTCGTTTTATAATGTCTAGA
Organism: Uranotaenia lowii; assembly: GCF_029784155.1. Lineage (NCBI taxonomy): Eukaryota > Metazoa > Arthropoda > Insecta > Diptera > Culicidae > Uranotaenia > Uranotaenia lowii. Next base: position 105,896,692 of record NC_073691.1, on the reverse strand, counting down.
TATATTCAGGCACAAAAGAAGTTCAGGTTTATAAATTAAGGTTCAGTTTTTCACTGAATCTCGTTCAATATATTGATTTGTTGTTTGTGGCTGACTGTTCAAGTTGGAGTCTAAAATTGAAGTTGTAAATCTAAAGTTTTGGTATTTCATTTCCAAAAAAAAAAGTGATGAAGTTGTTTGAATTGGTGTAAATCAACATTTACTCGAAATGCCTTTTTTCGACAAAATTAAAATAAAATTTAATTGTGTTTTTAACTTTACATAAGTTTTAAAACAAAGACACTGTAATGATTTGATAATATTTTATCAAGAAATATACGTACTATTGAATCAAATACATTCTTCAGATTACCTGTGTCAAATAAAAACTTAGCATTGTCTCTATCGACTGGATCGGTCTGGATCGCTGTAAATCGCTCACACGTTGCATAATTAAAGGCGACTTTTTTCACTCGAAAAAACTTTCAAGCATAATCAGATTGAATTTTGCTATCACGCCTTGATCAGCAAATTCGTCCTCATTTCGGTTGGCTCAAGGTAGAACACAGCAGAAATAAAAGCGCTATTTTTAAACACGGATATCAAAATTATGCCTCGTTTTGCTGTAGTTTGTTTAAGCTTGGAAAGCTAAATGATGCTAAATTTTGCTCTCAGGCAAAATTATGTGATGCCTTGTATGGCATCATTGTGCTCTCCAAGCTCTCAGAAAATGAGGTGTAGTTAGGGTCTCAGTTTTAGCAAAATTAGGCATCACTTTGCTAACCAAGTATGAAAATTTGTGCTCTCATTTTTGCTGTGTACCACCTTATGTCAAGCAAAATGAGAGCAAACTCGGCTCTCAGGGCGTGATAGCAAAATTTGCTATAATTTTGCCATAAAAGTCTGCTCGGGATGTGTTTCGCTTCTATCTGCTAAATCTAGAGTTGCTCCTTTAAAAAGATTAACCCTACCAAGATTGGAATTGTGTGCTGCTAAAGAGGCTGCTATTCTGCATTACAAAATCGTTAAGGCACTGGATATGGAATCTGTTAGGTCGGTATTCTGGTCGGATTCTACAATCGTACTCAACTGGTTGAAGGCACAGCCGAACACCTGGCAGACCTTCGTTGCAAATCGTGTATCCTGCATCCAAACTCACACATATCGACATAAATGGTATCATATTGCTGGAAAAGAAAATCCAGCCGATTTGGTTTCACGAGGCCTACCTGTAGCGGATTTCCTAGCAAGTCGCCTGTGGAGAAACGGACCAGAGTGGTTAATGGAAGAAGAACAAAATTGGCCCATCGAGGAAAACACATTTGTACCAGAAATATCAGACATGGAGATGCGAAAAAATGTATACGCCATTTGTTCTGCATACCAGCCCGATTGCTTTTTTACAATAACAAACAACTTTCCAAAATTATTACGAATAACCGCTTACTGTATTCGATTCGCTAATAATTCTAGGCACCGCCTCCAGCGTAATCGAGCTCCATTATTGACTGTCGAAGAAATCAATAAGGCTCAGATAGTCTTGTTAAAAATTGCACAGAGGGAGCAATACAATGAAGAAATTAAAAGCCTTCAAATGCATCGCACCGTTCCGCAAAAATCACCACTCAAACTGCTGCAACCATTTTTAGATCCCGAAGGTATTGTACGCGTGGGAGGACGTCTGAGAAATTCCGAAGAACTGTATTCCGCAAAACATCCAGCTGTACTACCGCCCTCGCATCCCCTCACCACATTGATTGTAGAATATTATCACCTGAAAACACTCCACGGCAGCCAAAAACTGACTCTTTCAGTGCTTAGGCAGGAATATTGGCCAATTCATGGTAAAAGAGTTATCAAACAAGTGTTACGCAAATGTCACAAGTGCTTCAGAGCCAACCCAATCCCAACACAACAGCCGACTGGGCAACTTCCAAATATAAGAGTTCGATCCAGTAAGCCATTCCAGTTCACAGGCGTTGATTATTGTGGACCATTTTTTCTAAAGCCACCCCATCGTCGAGCTGCCTCTCCCAAATGCTACATCGCTGTTTTTGTGTGCTTCACAACAAAAGCTCTTCACCTTGAACTCGTGGGCGATTTAACTACAACGTCGTTCCTATCAGCTTTCCGTAGATTTATTGGCCACCATGGAATTCCTTCTGAAATACATTCCGACAACGGCACAACCTTTGTAGGTGCAAAGCGAGAATTAAAAGAGCTGTATGAGATGTTGCGGTTGAAAATAACTCAAAACACCATTTCGAATGAATTCGCACAGCAAGGAATCGAATGGAAATTTATTCCTCCTCGTGCACCCAGCTTTGGAGGATTGTGGGAAGCAGCAGTTCGAAGCGTTAAAACGTCTCTAAAAAAAGTGATCGGTTCTCGCCAGATGTCTTATGAAGACTACACCACTTTGCTCGTCCAGATAAGCGCTGCCCTCAATTCTAGACCCATTATTGCTCTCTCAGATGATCCATCAGATATCGATGCCCTCACCCCCTCGCATTTTTTGATCGGCTCTCGCATGACCGATTTGCCTGACCAAAACTACCAAAACATTCCCCTCAACCGTCTTACCCACTACCAGCAAAGACAGCAAATGTACCAGCATTTTTGGGATCGTTGGCGTAAGGAATACCTCACCGAGTTGCAGAGATCCCATAACAACATCAGTCCAAATCAGATACGTGTTGAGAGTATAGCTGTTCTCCGAGAAGATAATATCCCACCAGTGTGTTGGCCCTTGGCACGAGTCATCGCACTTCATCCGGGCGGCGACGGAGTCGTTAGGGTGGTCACCGTGAAAACATCGAATGGCATCTACAAACGCTCCGTTTATAGACTTTGTTTCTTACCATTTAATGATGCCGATGTGGAGGAAAATGAAGACCCCATCAATAGTTGTGGCAGAAATGTATGTGTATTTTATGTATAGCTTAAATAAGTTTAAGTTTAGTTTTATATATTAGTTTAGTTGAAGCTAGTTCAAGGAGGCCGGTAATGTTGGCGACGATCTTACTCACATCTCACCAACTGTTATACCTTTATAATTTGAACATCCCTCAGTGGATATTACCATCGAATGATAAGAGAATAGAGTGATAGGAGCGTAAGAAAATTTACCTGGTTAGATGCGCGAAAGTTTGCTGAGTAGAACGATACCAAAATTAGTGGAATTACGTGTGTCCATTGCTGTCTAAACGCCCTTGAATGCAACGACCATAAGTTCTATCATCTCCAACGATAGAATCTAGTGTCGGCGAAAAAAACTACGGCTTAAGCATTCCTGCATGCATAGGAAGTGATCTTACACCTGGCTCAGCTCACGAATCAAGGGGACAACAGGGGCGTATACACAATTATTATTATCAAAAAAATCAAGACAATTTATGGTAGTTAACACCCATAAAGGATTATTTCAATACAAAAGATTGCCTCAAGGAGCATCCTCAAGCAGTTCGATATTCCAAGAAATTATGGAAAATTTTTTGGCAGGAATTGAAGGAGTATTTGTTTATTTAGATGACGTATTAATCAGGGGGTCCAGTCTCGAAGAATGCAAACAAAAACTTCACTTGGTGTTGGGAAGGTTAAATGATGCAAATGTAAAGGTAAATTTGGAAAAATGCAAATTTCTTGTAACTAAATTGAACTATCTTGGGCATGTTTTGAGTGAACATGGGTTATTACCATGTTCTGATAAAATATCAACCATACAGAAATCCAAGCAACCGACAAATGTAACATAACTTAAATCCTTTTTGGGATTAATCAATTATTATAATAAACTAGCTGATCCCGTACGAACTTCGTTTCGCTTTAAATCATTGGTACGTCAAAATGAGTTTAGAAAATGAATTCGAAACATTCTTGCGACAATTTTGGGGAAAAAATTCAACAGTGTTTAAAGTCGCTACTGTTACTATTACTTGAAATTCAAATTAAACGGTTGATTGGCTTTTTATTAAAATTTATGTGAGAGTGTTTTCTTCTCGATCGGTTGCAAAATCAAGACATTATGGCAGAAACATGTACTATTTGTTTATGTGCACGACTCTTTTGCTTGACCTTCACACTTAAATTGGTATCAATTAACTGCCTCCAACAAAATTATTGCACAAAACACTGAACTTTCAATGAAACCTCCTGTCCCATGGCCCGAAATTCGATAATTCAAACCAATTTTACGTTCCTCAAAACTCCCTTTTGCCATGGACGGCCTTTGTTTGACGACGATTCAAAACTTGAAACCTTAAATCAATTATCTTTTCTGTTAACCTCCCATGTGTCAATTTTCATTACAATTCTATGCTCAATCAAGAGAATATTGTAAAATCAGTGAACAGATAATAACCCCTTTTGCCGACTCCTGAGTCAAGATTTGAAACCTGAAAGCAAAAGAACGTCCCTCAAAACTCCTATGTGGAAATTTTCATCTCAATCCAATGTAGAATAACGTCAAAATCGCAAAAACATTAAAGTTGGGTATGGACGACTCCTTCAGCCAACTTCTGATCCGCAATTCGAAACTTGAAATCGATTGCTGGTCCCTCAAAACACTCATGTGCTTATTTTCATCACAATACGATCTATAATAACGCCAATATCGCAAAAACATTAATCAGTGGATATGGACGACCCCTTTGGTCGACCCCTGACCCTAAATTTGATAACTGTAATCGATTGCTCGTCTCTCAAAACACGCATGTGCAAATTTTCATCACAATCCGATGTATAATAACGCCAATATCGCAAAAACATTAATCAGTGGATATGGACGACCCCTTTGGCCGACCCCTGACGCTAAATTTGATAACTGTTATCGATTGCTCGTCCCTAAAAACACTCATGTGCAAATTTTCATCACAATCCAATGTAAAATAAAGCCAATATCGCAAAAACATTAATCAGTGGATATGGACGACCCCTTTGGTCGACCCCTGACCCTAAATTTGATAACTGTAATGGATTGCTCGTCTCTCAAAACACTCATGTGCAAATTTTCATCACAATCCGATGTATAATAACGCCAATATCGCAAAAACATTAATTAGTGGATATGGACGACCCCTTTGGCCGACCCCTGACCCTAAATTTGATAACTGTAACCGATTGCTCGTCCCTAAAAACACTCATGTGCAAATTTTCATCACAATCCGACGGAAAATAACGTCAATAACGTGAAAACAATATTTGTCTTGTATGGACGACCCCCTTCAGAAGGGGTCGTCCAAAAATCTAAAAACATTTTTCATCATTCCTGGTCCTAATGAGCATCCATGCCAAATTTCAGATCTCTAGCTCTTAAGACAGCTGAGTCTATAGAGGACAAACAAACAAACAAACAAACAAACAAACAAACATACAGATAATTGCTTTTTATATATATAGATTCATACCACACCTATCAACTAAATTATATTGTCTTTACAATTTGTTGAGAAATAATGTGAAATTTATTTGGGATTCAAATTGTAAAGAAGCGTTCGAAGAGAGTAAACAGGCTTTGATCTCAACTAATTTTTTGGAATTTTACGACCCGAACAAACCTATTGTTATAGTTTCTGATACATCTGGTTAGAGCAAGTTCACTGGTTGAGATGGAGTTGGAAATTTCGAAGGCCAAGCTCAAACATCTGCTGTCGGAGTAGTAGGTGCTATGCGTGAGCCAGTGAAGAGTCGTTTAGGTGCTAGACCACGTGAACCATATCGTGTTGACAAAGGTCAGGGATATGGCTACAGTCAGTTTAAGCGACGATATGGTCAATCTAAAGAAAGGAAACAATTTCCGGGACAACGCAGATTGGATTACGATCGTATTACATGTACGTATTGCAATAGGAAAGGACATTTGGTACATAAATGTTTCGAATTGAAGAACCATAAGAGGGATGCGGTTAAATATACGGATGCGGTAGAGCCAGAAAAGTTGAGACCATCTGCTGATAAGCATTTGTGCGAGATGCTGAACCGTTTGAGAGCTGCAAAATCTGACTCAGACAGTGATTCTGACACAGGTGATCTTCAGTGCTTAAATGTGACGTCCATAAATAGGGTGAATGATCCTTGTTTGGTGAATGTTTTAATAGAAGGGAAAAATCTTCAAATGGAAAAAGATTGTGGGTCGTCGGTGTCGGTAATTGGTAAAAAACAATACTATGCATTATTTTCAATTCCTTAAAAAAACATCCAAACAACTTATAGTTGTAAACGGTGGAAAACTTTCAATCGAAGGGGAAGTCACAGTAAACGTACAATATATGGGTACCTCAGCCAAGTTGAATTTGATTGTGCTTAATTGTTGTAACAATTTTTTGCCTCTTTTCGGCAGATCATGGTTGGATATTTTCATACCTGATTGGAGAGAAACTTTTTCGAGCAAAATTTCCGTTAAAAATGTTGTGAACGCAGACAAAGATAACATTATATCAGATATCAAACAAAAAATTAGCAATGTTTTTATTAAGGATTTTTCTACTCCTATCAAAGGCTTTGAAGCTGATCTTGTGTTGAAATCAGATAATCCTATTTTCAAAAAAGCTTATGATGTCCCTTATCGGCTTAGAGAAAAAGTTGGACAATATTTAGATAAATTAAAAAACGAAAAGGTAATAACGCCTATTAAAACTAGGCAATGGGCATCTCCAATAGTGATTGTGATAAAAAAGAACAATCAAATACGACTTGTTATCGATTGTAAAGTATCGATTAATAAAGTGTTGATTCCATATTTTTATCCTTTACCAACTGCACAAGATCTATTTGCAAAATTGGCGGGTTCGAAATTCTTTTGTACATTGGATTTAGAAGGGGCGTATACACAATTATTATTATCAAAAAAATCAAGACAATTTATGGTAGTTAACACCCATAAAGGATTATTTCAATACAAAAGATTGCCTCAAGGAGCATCCTCAAGCAGTTCGATATTCCAAGAAATTATGGAAAATTTTTTGGCAGGAATTGAAGGAGTATTTGTTTATTTAGATGACGTATTAATCAGGGGGTCCAGTCTCGAAGAATGCAAACAAAAACTTCACTTGGTGTTGGGAAGGTTAAATGATGCAAATGTAAAGGTAAATTTGGAAAAATGCAAATTTCTTGTAACTAAATTGAACTATCTTGGGCATGTTTTGAGTGAACATGGGTTATTACCATGTTCTGATAAAATATCAACCATACAGAAATCCAAGCAACCGACAAATGTAACATAACTTAAATCCTTTTTGGGATTAATCAATTATTATAATAAACTAGCTGATCCCGTACGAACTTCGTTTCGCTTTAAATCATTGGTACGTCAAAATGAGTTTAGAAAATGAATTCGAAACATTCTTGCGACAATTTTGGGGAAAAAATTCAACAGTGTTTAAAGTCGCTACTGTTACTATTACTTGAAATTCAAATTAAACGGTTGATTGGCTTTTTATTAAAATTTATGTGAGAGTGTTTTCTTCTCGATCGGTTGCAAAATCAAGACATTATGGCAGAAACATGTACTATTTGTTTATGTGCACGACTCTTTTGCTTGACCTTCACACTTAAATTGGTATCAATTAACTGCCTCCAACAAAATTATTGCACAAAACACTGAACTTTCAATGAAACCCTCTTTTTCTGTCCCATGGCCCGAAATTCGATAATTCAAACCAATTTTACGTTCCTCAAAACTCCCTTTTGCCATGGACGGCCTTTGTTTGACGACGATTCAAAACTTGAAACCTTAAATCAATTATCTTTTCTGTTAACCTCCCATGTGTCAATTTTCATTACAATTCTATGCTCAATCAAGAGAATATCGTAAAATCAGTGAACAGATAATAACCCCTTTTGCCGACTCCTGAGTCAAGATTTGAAACCTGAAAGCAAAAGAACGTCCCTCAAAACTCCTATGTGGAAATTTTCATCTCAATCCAATGTAGAATAACGTCAAAATCGCAAAAACATTAAAGTTGGGTATGGACGACTCCTTCAGCCAACTTCTGATCCGCAATTCGAAACTTGAAATCGATTGCTGGTCCCTCAAAACACTCATGTGCTTATTTTCATCACAATACGATCTATAATAACGCCAATATCGCAAAAACATTAATCAGTGGATATGGACGACCCCTTTGGTCGACCCCTGACCCTAAATTTGATAACTGTAATCGATTGCTCGTCTCTCAAAACACGCATGTGCAAATTTTCATCACAATCCGATGTATAATAACGCCAATATCGCAAAAACATTAATCAGTGGATATGGACGACCCCTTTGGCCGACCCCTGACGCTAAATTTGATAACTGTTATCGATTGCTCGTCCCTAAAAACACTCATGTGCAAATTTTCATCACAATCCAATGTAAAATAAAGCCAATATCGCAAAAACATTAATCAGTGGATATGGACGACCCCTTTGGTCGACCCCTGACCCTAAATTTGATAACTGTAATGGATTGCTCGTCTCTCAAAACACTCATGTGCAAATTTTCATCACAATCCGATGTATAATAACGCCAATATCGCAAAAACATTAATTAGTGGATATGGACGACCCCTTTGGCCGACCCCTGACCCTAAATTTGATAACTGTAACCGATTGCTCGTCCCTAAAAACACTCATGTGCAAATTTTCATCACAATCCGACGGAAAATAACGTCAATAACGTGAAAACAATATTTGTCTTGTATGGACGACCCCCTTCAGAAGGGGTCGTCCAAAAATCTAAAAACATTTTTCATCATTCCTGGTCCTAATGAGCATCCATGCCAAATTTCAGATCTCTAGCTCTTAAGACAGCTGAGTCTATAGAGGACAAACAAACAAACAAACAAACAAACAAACATACAGATAATTGCTTTTTATATATATAGATTCATACCACACCTATCAACTAAATTATATTGTCTTTACAATTTGTTGAGAAATAATGTGAAATTTATTTGGGATTCAAATTGTAAAGAAGCGTTCGAAGAGAGTAAACAGGCTTTGATCTCAACTAATTTTTTGGAATTTTACGACCCGAACAAACCTATTGTTATAGTTTCTGATACATCTGGTTAGAGCAAGTTCACTGGTTGAGATGGAGTTGGAAATTTCGAAGGTTTACAACACATCACAGCACTTTGGCCGTACACCGGTGTTGGGAAAATCTGATATTCGAACAGTTTCGCGCTGCAAAATTTGTATCGTATAACACTTTTTGGCTGAGGATGATAGAAAAACACGATGTTTTGCAACACCGTACCGAGTGATAGAGTCGGCGTTGCAATACAGTATTCGTGCATGAAACGCTTCGGTGCTGCCATCTGTCTTATGCTCAAAACCTTAGTTGAGGGGAAAATAAAGGAAATTGACCAATTTCAGGATTTTAACATAAAGTGATATTTTCTTTTTTTTTAAACAATTCTCTTATCACTTAATTTGATATGAATTACAAAGAAGTTGATCAACTCTTCAAAACCTACAGCCAATTTTGTTCATGCCCTTGCCAATTGAGTGGGCTATCAAACATTTCGAGGCGCAGAGATGCCAGATAGCTGGGTAAATAAATTTGGTTTGTTGGAGCGGTTTTTGGGAGTAGGAAATTGTTTCGTTTTTTATTTGAAAAAGATATTCCGTCGGAATGTCCGGTAACAATGTTTGAACGCCGCCTTCGCCGCTGTTAATTCGACAAGTGTCAATCATATCAAACGCAAATTCCTCACTTCCATCTGTACCGTTGAGCCGTCAACACGTACGCCGGAGCATCGTATCGTTGCTGTGTACACTGCCGGCCAAAAGTTTGGGATCACCCACTAAAAAACATGCAAATTTTGATCGTTCATATCTCAGCCGTCTTAGGATATATTGAAAATCTTCTGATCTCATTTGAAAGATAATGAGCAATAGCTATCTCGGAGGTATTTTGCCCAAATATAATGTTTTAGTTTTGAACTTAAAACTTAACCTAAAGTTATAACATTTTCAAAAAATCGCACTCAATATTCAAAGCCGATCATCTCGGGATAGGGTTGACCAAATCTCAAAATTTGAGTGGCATTAGAATTCCTGTTCTTTACTTCTCAAAACACAATCCAAAAATTTTTCGAAAAAATTCTAAAACGTATTTTTAATTAATAAAATAGACACTTGAGTTCTCGTCCAAAAGTTTGGGATCACCACTTTGTATGGTGAGTTTGGGATCATTCTTATAAAAACATGCAAATTTATTTTATTCATATTTTTCTCATCTAACATCGTATTGCAGATCTGAAGGGTTCATTTGGAAGCTTAGGAATTGTTGTTTTTTAATAAATTCATTCAAAAATTATATTTTAAGGTGAGAACTATAAAAAAAAATCTGGAAACTTTCAAAAAAACAATAAATTTCAGGTGATTTTTTTATGGTTATCACTTCAAAATATAATTTTTGAATGAATTTATTAAAAAATAACAACTTCTTAGCTTCCAAATGAACCTTTCAGATCTGCAATACGATGTTAGATGAGAAAGATATGAATAAAATAAATTTGCTTGTTTTTATAAGAATGATCCCAAACTCACCATACAAAGAGGTGATCCCAAACTTTTGGACGACAACTCAAGTGTCTATTTTATTAATTAAAAATACGTTTTAGAATTTTTTCGAAAAATTTTTGGATTGTGTTTTGAGAAGTAAAGAACAGGAATTCTAATGCCACTCAAATTTTGAGATTTGGTCCACCCTATCCCGAGATGATCGGCTTTGAATATTGAGTGCGATTTTTTGAAAATGTTATAACTTTAGGTTAAGTTTTAAGTTCAAAACTAAAACATTATATTTGGGCAAAATACCTCCGAGATAGCTATTGCTCATTATCTTTCAAATGAGATCAGAAGATTTTCAATATGTCCTAAGACGGCTGAGATATGAACGATCAAAATTTGCATGTTTTTTAGTGGGTGATCCCAAACTTTTGGCCGGCAGTGTACCTGCAGGAACATTTTACATTATTTATTTTTTCCTTACCTGTATTTCAATCAGCACTTTTCAGTGCTAAAATTATTTTCATTTTCTTTTATTCATATTTTCTCTTTTCTTTCCAGCATGGGGAAGTCTTCGGCCGGCTCGAGGGCCGGAAGAAAACGGATTGCTGAACCTAATCCAGGGCCATCTGCCAAAAAAGTTGAAATTTCTAATTCATTCGATGTCCTTCATAACATCGGTGATGAGGAAATATTCATATTTAATTCTGATAAGAGTACTAAGAAACCTTCTTCTTCTTCTTATACTCTTAAAAACGAAAAGATTCCACCAATAACGGTCACGATTCCTGACTTCAATGCCTTTCGAAAAGAAATCGTCACTTCCGTCAAGGATGTGAAGATTTCTTTTCAGATCGGTCGAAGGGGAACTGCTCGTATATTGGCGGAATCTTTTAATGATTTCCAAAAGGTTTTAAATTATTTGAATAATAAAAAACACCAATTTTTTACGTACGACACTAGAAGTGATCGTCCATTTAAAGTTGTACTTCGTGGTCTCACTGGCGATCAGACACCGGATGAGATCACAGCTGAATTAAATTCTTTGTTAGGTTTTTCTCCAATTCAAGTAATTCAAATGAGGAAAAGAACCAACACGAATAATATCAGTAGTGTTGGTTTTGCTCCTGAACTTTATTTGATCCATTTTAAAAAGGATCAGGTTAATAATTTGCAAATTCTTGAAAAGGCTCGTCTTATGTTTCATTGTCGAGTCAAATTCGAACCTTTTCGTAAATCTTCTACCAATTTTCTTCAAAATATTACGCAATGTCGTCGTTGTCAAGCTTTTTGTCATGGCACTAAAAATTGTAGAATGAATGCCAGATGCATGTTTTGCGGCTCATTCGATCATGAAAAATCTAAATGCCTTTTTGGTGGTGATAAGCCAAAAACAGAATTTTTTAAGTGTGCAAATTGCGCAGGTAATCATTCCTCGAATTCGCTAGACTGTCCCATCAGGGCAAAAATTATTGCTTCTAGGAAAAATCCCAAAGTTTCCAGAAAAGTTTCTTCTCCTCCTTCCTCTTTTTCGTCTTCACACGTCGGGCCGGCAAACAACCTGCCTGTTCGCATTCAGCCTCGGTCTACATTGGAATCACGGCTGGGTAATACCCGAAGTGATTTTAATGTTACCTGGGCTGATTCTGCGCCCCAGACTCGTTGTTTATCGTTCTCAGAGGTGGTTGAAAATGGGTTGCCCTCTTCAGGTTTAACTAATAAAAATGGGAAAAAACCAAGTCTCAACGTTCATGCGAAGGCTTGGGAAAATCCCCGAAATTCAAATACTTTTTCTTCTTCTTCCTCTTTTGATTCTAACAATTTTGTTGATTTGGGTGAGATTACTGAGGAAAAATTAAAATTTTTGCATCAAAATTTAATGGAAATGATGCAACTTATGTTGAAAGCAAATTCAATGTTTGAAGCTTTCCAAACTTCTTTTAATTATGCTAACAAAATTATTATGACTTTACGATTCCCTCATGGATCCAAATAGATGTTTAAATATTATGAATTGGAACGCTAGATCTTTGCTGGCTAACCAAGACGAGTTCTTTTTATTTTTGAAAACTCAAAACATACATATTGCTGCCATCACTGAAACTTTTTTAAAGCCAGACAATAACTTGAAAAGCAATGCTTTCTTTAAAATTTTACGAAATGATCGACTTGATCGACAAGGTGGGGGTGTAGCTATTGTCATCAATAGTCGTCTCAAATTTAGACTTCTTCCTTCTTTCAATACAAAAGTCTTAGAAACAATTGGAATTGAATTAGAAACTTCTATGGGGAAAATTATAATTGTTGCCGCATATTTGCCTTTTCAATGTAGCGGTGAACAGAAAAATTTTTTGAAGGGAGATTTACAAAAACTCACCAGAAATAAATCTAAATTTTTTATTATTGGTGACTTTAATGCAAAACACCGATCTTGGAATAATATTTCATCAAATTCAAATGGGAATATTTTGTTTAATGACTGCTCTGCAGGTTATTATACTGTTGAATATCCTAATGGGCATACTTGTTTTTCTTCAATTAGAAATCCCTCCACAATTGATTTGGTTCTAACGGATTTAGGCGAGCATTGTAGTCAATTAGTTACTCATGCGGACCTCGATTCAGACCACCTTCCAGTAACATTTTCTTTATCCCAAAGTCCCATTGAAAACCCTTTAAAATCAACTTTTAACTTTCAAAAGGCTAACTGGGAGCGATATATGAATTTTATTGAACGTAATTTAGATGTAAACGTTCCACTTAATTCAATAGAAGATATTGATTTGGCTGTAGAAAATTTGACAACTGCAATAGTCAATGCTAAAGCCGCTTCAATACCTAAAGTTAAACATAAATTCAATCAACCTTTAATTGATGATGATCTTCAGTTTTTGATACGACTGAAAAACATTCGTCGACGCCAATATCAACGTACTAGAGATCCTTATTTGAAATTAATTTATTGCGACCTTCAAAAAGAGATCAAACGTCGTTTAAATTTCATTCGTAATGAAAATTTTGCTAAAGCAGTAGAGGACATAAAACCCTACTCAAAACCATTTTGGAAATTAACTAAAATTTTGAAAAAGCCCCAGAAGCCAATTCCTACTTTGAAAGATGGGGATAAACTTCTTTTAACTAATTCAGAAAAGGCTCAAAAATTAGCCCAACAATTTGAGTCTGCTCATGATTTTAATTTAAACGTTGTAAGTCCAATTGATGCTCAAATTTCCCTAGAATTTGATGATATTCTTTCTAAGCAAAATGTGTTTGAAAGTTCTTGTGAGACAAATATTGATGAACTTAAATTGATTTTCAAAAAATTTAAAAATATGAAAGCTCCAGGGGAAGATGGGATTTTCTATATTCTTCTTAAAAAGTTGCCTGAAAGCACTTTAAATTTTTTAGTTAAAATTTTTAACAAATGTTTTCACTTGGCCTATTTTCCCAATAAATGGAAAAATGCCAAAGTAACTCCAATTTTGAAACCTGGAAAAAGTGCTTCAGAGCCTTCAAGTTATCGACCAATTAGTTTGCTTCCATCTTTAAGTAAACTATTTGAGAGAGTTATTTTGAATAGAATGATGATTCACATTAATCAGAATTCCATTTTCCCTGATGAACAATTTGGTTTTCGTCATGGACATTCTACTACACATCAACTTTTGAGTGTAACTAATATGATTAACGCTAGCAAATCTGAAGGTTATTCAACTGGTGTTGCTCTTCTTGATATTGAAAAAGCTTTTGACAGTGTTTGGCACAAAGGTTTAGTAGCTAAATTAGCTCGATTTGATTTTCCTGTATATCTCACCAAAATTATTCAAAATTATTTGACTAGCCGAACCTTACAAGTAAGCTATCAAAATTCATGCTCTGAAAGGACACCCATTAGAGCTGGTGTCCCTCAAGGCAGTATACTTGGGCCAATTTTATACAATATTTTTACTTCTGATCTTCCTGATGTACCAGAAGGAAAAGGTAGAAGATTATTTGCTGATGATACTTTGCTTTCAGCAAAAGGTCGAAATTTACGGGTGGTACGCAGTAGATTGCAACAAAATTTAAATTCCTTTTTGAATTACTTGAAAATGTGGAAAATTTCTCCTAACGCTTCCAAAACTCAACTTATTTTATTTCCCCATAAGCCAAGAGCAAATTTTTTAAAACCTAATGAAAATCATTCCATAACTTTTAATGGGGTTTCATTAGAATGGTCTGATCACGTGAAGTACTTGGGACTTACACTTGATCGGAATCTTACTTTTAAAAATCACATTGAAGATATTCAATCTAAATGTAATAAATACACTAAATCTCTTTATTCTCTCATCAACAGGAAATCCCGGTTGTGTCTGCGAAATAAGATGCTCATCTACAAACAAGTTTTCCGACCAGCGATCATGTATGCAGTTCCGATTTGGTCTAGCTGCTGCGCGACGAGGAAGAAAGTCATCCAGAGGATTCAGAACAAAGTTCTGAAAATGATTTTGCGGCTTCCACCTTGGCACAGCACCGAAGATCTTCATCGGATTGCAGGCATTGAATCTATCGAAGAGATGGCCATCAAAATCATCTCCAACTTCAGAGGCAAATCGATGCAGTCTTCCATCGCAGAGATTCGTTCTCTTTATGTTTAGTTTAATTTTAAGATAGTGTTTAGTTTTAAGTATAAAATATTTTTGCTATTACAGGATGTTCTCCTACATTAAAAACTTGATTGCGCTCAGCAAATTAAAATCTTTTAAATAAATTTTTATAATCTAGTTACTTATAGGGCTATGAACAGTTCATTATTGAGCTGAACACCTAGTTTAATGCAATAATGTAATATAAGTGTAATCATGATTTGATACAAATAAAGATATATTTAAAAAAAAAAAAAAAACGCAAATTATTTTATAATCAAACTCCATATTCCAAATTTTAGGTTGTGCTGCCGGAATGCACCTTGTTTGGCTTCCTGGTGGGTTGGATCACTGATCCCTTTATTCAAACACGATCAGGAATATCGGAACGTTCCACAGGTTGGATCTGGTTGGATGTTCGAAGGAGGAACAAAAGAAGAAACGGCTAATCAATATAATTTTGTATTAAAAGTTACCAAACAAAAACACCTAATTTCAATTATATGTAAAACCTTTAAATTCGAAGAGTCCTTCAAAGACCAAAATCACTTTCATGTGTGCTCTACTTGCCCTGCTACTATTTCAAGTCAATAATCAAGAAAAGTTAATTTGATTTCAATTTTTTAACGATCAATTCGAAATAGAAAAAAAACAGTAAAAATACTGAACAGCAAATGCACTTGGCATCGCTGGTTGCCCTCAATTTTATACCTTCGTTTTCTATCACACCGGTGGACGCCCATCATTTTTGGTCTATTTTTCACGATACAAAAATTCCCATCTGTGCTACAGCTGTCAAAATTTGTACCACTTTTTCCCAACACCATTGGACTTGCTCTTACGGGTTAGAGCAAGTCCAATGGTGTTGGGAAAAAGTGGTACAAATTTTGACAGCTGTAGCACAGATGGGAATTTTTCTATCGTGAAATATAGACCAAAAATGTTGGCCGTCCACCGGTGTGATAGAATAAGAAGGTATAAAATCGAAAGCAACCAGCGATGCCAAGTGAATTTGCTTTTCAGTAATTTTACTGACTTTTTTATTTTGAATTCACCGTTCGAAAATTGAAATCAAATTCATTTTACTTGATCATTATCTTGAAATAGTACTTAGTGTCAATATGAAAATTTTATTATTTATATGTATGAACAAGTATTGTTTAAGTTATAATGCATTCCAATATTAAACTGTATTCTGCAGAATTAGGAGTTTGGTATTGGAGAGCATTTGATTACACGAGTTGATAAAGTTTTTGAACTCTTCCTAAATCACTTTCAAAGTGATAATTAAGCAAGTGACGTATAAAAAGTATAGATAATTCAGGACACTAGCTGAATTTTACTCCCGATTCGACGCCTACGTTTGATCTGATTGACACTTGTCGAATTAACAGTGAGGGTTCCGTTTTCTAAAGATGATGGATCCATTAAAGGCGGCGTTCCGAACTTGTTATCGGACATTCCGACGGAATATCTTTATCTTTATTGGAGGGGAAAAAGCGCATATGAAAAAGATTGAATCCGTCTCATATGCGCGTAAAAACCCTCATCTTTTGCATCAACAGATTACAATTTAAATCTAAATGATACACCGAGTACTTAAATTTATCACACAATACAATTATCTCTTAAAACTATAATTATGGAAGAGCTCTACGGAATTTACATTTGAGTGTGTTTCGGGAGATATGAAAATCAAATTCTGATGAAACGCGGTTGAATGTTCGGATTGTTTTTATGAGAGGGGCATTTTGACCATAATTAGTAGAAGCATGCGGATCAACTAGGAAAGATTGAGAGCGAAGGTTTCTGGGCCTACTGTTAAAATTCACAAGTTCTAAAATTTGGGAACAGTCGATATGACCCAGTATTATGTCAGATAAAAAGATGCATCAGACAAAGCTCGACGGGAAGACAGTGTTTGTAGACCAATAAGATTGCATCTGTTTTCGTATGCAGGAAGATTGACAGGATCGTTCCATGGTAGATTACGGAGGGCGAAGCGTATAAAAAACGAAACAATTTCCTACTCCCAAAAACCGCTCAAACAAAACAAACAAACAGAATTTATTTATTCACCCAGCTATCTGGCATCTCTGCGCCTCAAAATGTATTCGATTGGCAAGGGCATGAAAAAAATTGGCTGTGAGTTTGAAAGAGTTGATTAACTTTATTGCAATTCGTATCAATTTAAGTGATAAAAGATTAAATAAAAAAAGAAAATATCACTTTATGTTTACATGCTGAAATTGCTCAATTTCCTTTATTTTCCCCTCAACTGAGGTTTTGAGCATAAGTTAGATGGCAGCACCGAAGCGTTTCATGCACGAATACTGTATTGCAACGCCGACTCTATCACTTGGTTCGGTGTTGCAAAACATCGTGTTTTTCTATCACCCTCCGCCAAAAAGTGTTATACGATACAAATTTTGCAGCGCGAAACTGTTCGAATATCAGATTTTCCCAACACCGGTGGACGGCAAATGTGTTGTGATGTGATGTAAACCTTCGAAATTTCCAACTCCATCTCAACCAGTGAACTTGCTCTTAGGCGGAGTGATTGCTCATGTTGTTGAGAGCAAGTTTACTGGTGTTGGGAAAAAGTGGTAGAAATTTTGACATTTTGAAAATTTTACCATGCAAAAATGTTTTCAAGATCTTGGGGCGTTGTATTTTTTTACAACACTGTTTCCATTTCAGCCGTATGTGATAGAAATATTGCTATTTCTGCATCACAGCATGCGAAAATACAACACGTGTTGTAAAAAAAAACTAGAAGGCCACAGATCTTGAAAATGTTTTTGCATGTCAAAATTTTCAAAATGTGCCGTAAGTGTCGAAATTTCTACCACTTTTTCCCAACACCAGTGAACTTGCTCTGATGGAATAGAAAAGCCTATTTCTTTTACATCTTTCACATTGAATGATGCTCAAAAACGATATCCAATACTCCACCTTGAGGCTTTTGAATTAGTGTGCACGATAAAAAAAATTCATAAATATTTGTATGGTCAACACTTTGTTGTGTATACAGACCATAAACCATTGGTTGGTATTTTTGGAAAATGTGGTCAAAACTCAATATTTGTTACAAGGTTACAACGTTACATTTTGGAAGTATCCATTTATGATTTCGAAATTTTATACAGGCCTTCTCCCAAAATGGGAAATGCTGATTTTTGTTCGCGTTTTCCTTTACAGCAAATGGTGCCTAGTGACATTGATGTAGAAGTTGTGAGAAGCATCAATTTTAGTAAGGAGGTTCCTTATGACGCAAATAAAGTTGCTCATGAAACTAAAAACGATAAATTTTTACAGGATGTGATTTTTTTCTTGCGAAATGGTTGGCCAAATAAGTTAGAAAAACGTTTTGTTGACGTATTTTCAAATCAGCATGAACTACAGATAGTTGACGATTGTCTTCTGTATATAGATAGAGTGGTCATACCACAATTGTTACACCACAATATTTTGAAACTTTTACATGCCAACCATGCAGGAATAGTTAAAATGAAGCAGTTAGCGAGACGCACAGTTTACTGGTTTGGCATAAACTCTGACATAGGAAAATATGTAGCAACTTGCGATGTTTGTGTAAGTAGGATGCCAGTACCTAAGCAGAAAATTCTGTCGGAATGGACACCTACTACTAGGCCATTTAGTCGAATTCATATTGATTTTTTCCATTTTCAAACTCACACATTTTTATTGATTATTGATAGTTTTTCAAAATGGTTGGAAATTGTATGGATGAAAAAAGGAACGGATAGTGCAAAAGTACTTAAAAGATTGGTGGAATATTTTGCAAGATTCGGTTTACCGGATGTTCTGGTTTCTGATGGCGGACCTCCGTTCAATTCACACAACTTTGTTGACTTTTTAGAAAAGCAAGGCATTAAAGTTCTTAAAAGTCCTCCATACAATCCTTCAAGTAACGGACAAGCAGAGAGATTAGTTAGAACTGCAAAAGATGTTCTTAAAATTTTTTTACTCGATCCCGAATAAGCAGATCTCTGTTTGGAGGATCAGATACATTTATTTTTATTTAACTATAGAAATTTATCGACTAAATGATGGGGAGTTTCCATCAGAGAAAGTGTTTAAATTTAAACCTAAAACACTGATAGATTAGATTAGACTATTAAATCCTAGATCAAATTACAAACATTTTATGACACAATCTTCGGCAAAAGTTGCTGAAAATTATAAAGGGGGAAGAGATTTGGAATCCTTTAGATAAGCTTAATGTGGGAGATGATATGTGGTACAAAAATTCAAATCCTCACAACAGTGCCAGATGGCTTAAAGCTATTTTTCTAAAAAGATTCTCTCTTAATACCCTGCAGGTACAAGTTGGAAGCGTTCCTATCATGGTGCATCGTACGCAAATCAAGATGATGGCTCAACCGGAAAATTCCAATAGGCCTAACCTGCGTTTCAAACAGTCAAATGACGGTAGCGTTGACTCGAGGCCGGAGTTGAGTAGCGACGAAGATTCCTTGGGATTTCCGGATCCTATACAAGATAAAAAAGAAAAGCAATTGATACGAATGTTGTTTTACGAAGATCGAAACGAAACAAGATATGTAAAAGTGATTCGGATCATGAATAGTATAAGAGAATGAAATTTAAAGAATATTAGTTGAAGTGTTTAAAATTTAAAATTAATATAGGGTAGAGGCGCCTAAGACAACGGCTTAAGGAAGCTTTTTTCTTTACTACAATAGAATTGCCTTCCATGTTGGTTTAAAACTGACATTTATCAATTGAACTATATTCCTAATATTGTGATATGAAATTATGCAGGAAATAGATCAATCCATTACGTACTTTTGAACCAATTGATGATTTATTTTTCACATTCAAGTTCCCTCATTGTCGTACCTGGTCCTTACTTCCGTCGTACAAGGAGACCGAAATTGTCTCAATTCATTCCACCCTCTTCTGGAATAAATTTTAAAAATTGCGGTTGCGGTTCATGCAATTGACATTAGTTTACCGCAAATGGATCAACCGCGCAGGATAATAGCAAACTTTCTCTCAAGTAACCAGTCGCAATAAGCCATGAAACTAGGATAGCTATATTGTAAAAAGGTCTACCATTGCTTGGCTAATGCATCTGCAGGCAGCAAAATATTATTACTTCCATTAAATGCTACCGAAATTGTCTCAAACTATTGAGGGATACTTTTAAAATTTTGCGGTTGCGGTTCATTCAAATGCTATTATTTACTTCGCACCGATCAACCGCGCGGGACAACTGCAAAGTTCGGATTAGATCTAGGTCACAATAAAATGGTCTCCCCATGAAACTAGAAAACAGATCAAAGGTAGCTTTATTGTAGCAAGGTAGGGGAGGAGCGGGCTATATGCGCCTATTAAGCAGAACACTGATTTAATGAAATATCACATCGAATATGTGTACAAAAACTATACGCACGTGTGCAGGCATCTGTTTTCTATACATTGGAGTAATTTTCATGTTAAAATTTTCTTCTGTTTCCAAGAAAATGATTTTATTGTAAGTGTTGTCTAAAATGTCGAACCTCAAACCGTGCGGGCTAAATGCGCCTATTTGTGTTTTGAACAAAATTTCAGTTTTTGGGCAATATTTCCGTATAATTTCATAGAAACTGCTAGAAAGTAATAATTTCCGTACGACAAAGCTGAAGTTTTATAAAAATTTATGTACATTATAATTTTATGGAAAAAAACAAAAGTTAGGGTTGCCATACTATGGAGGCAGTTCATCCATGAGAAAAACTTTATCAAATCTGTTTTTAGATATTCAATTCTCTCTTAAGATGTTATTCAGAGCTTACATTTGAAGGTTCAATGATAAAAATCATTTATTTATTCTATTTAACCTGTTATTTTAGGAAGGGGGTGTAGTGACCGAGATGCTCCTGTCTGACGCCATTATTCCTGTTCCGCTTTTCGGAGCCAAGAAATTCGCGATCGTCCGTTCTCCTCAAATCTGTTTTCTTAACTGTCGTTTTTTGCTCATCAGCACGCATGACACGAAGCTCGCATATAATCAGATGACCTACACAATCTCAACGCATTCAACAGTGTAGCTCTTCCATTTCCTTTCATCATACATGCATACGAACTTATTCTCAGTATCAAAAGGAATCACAAACACGCTTAAGCTACGCTCTCTTTATCTCATTTGTCAAGAGGTAACGACGCGTAACACTCACGTTTATTTCTATTAGGGCATATGCTAACCGTTTCAACTTACATCGACTATGGGCTCAATTCATTTTACATTGCTTACTCTATCCTGATCCCTACAGGGGGCATTTTACAAATATAATGTGGGCATACACAAATACTCTATTATTCCACAATATAATCATTATTTAACCTCCACAAAAGCTGAAATATGTTTAATTTCAAAAGTTCATTTCAGTAAGAAACAAAAACCATACTAGTTTTTGTTTTCTTCTTTATGTATAATTTTTAAAAGTCGAAATATTACATCAAAATGTATCAAAACCTTGTATGATTTTTTAATTTTTTTCGAGTTTGTAAATTCATAAAATTCTTTCTTGCCTTATGTTCTAAGCGTATCACCCTCAAAATGCATTGGTCAGATAAGCTGTCTAGTCAGCCATTTCATCAAACAGCCATAGGGTCATTTAACCCGATAGGCCCATTTAGGAAACCTTTCCCCTACCATTGCTTGGCTGAGGCAATTACAGGCAGCACAATATAAGACCTAACAAATTGAATCCACCCTGCAAGTGTTTTTTATACCAACACACTCTCTAAAGGACAGGGCTGCCATGTGCCAGGATTTGTCTGTAAAATAAGATTTTTTAACGACCATCCAGACATTCTTCACAAATAACTTTGCACAAATTTACACAGAAACCGCATATATTTAAAGAACATCAACATTTTTAAAAGAACTATATGTTTTTCTACATAATGACACTGAATAGTAAGAGATTGGAGAAAAGGCAGAATCACTCATGCGTTTTGTCAATATGTGTATTCTTATTCATGTGGGAACCCTGGCGCAGAATATCGAAACAAAGCAACGTCACGCTGATGCGTGAAATGCACATTAGACTGGTTCAGCTCATCTATTCGAGTTTTTTTTTACAAGCGATAAAAGTTTTTGCAAGAAAGTTTTTTTTTCTCGGAAATTCACGCTTCGTTATTCTAACATTGTGTTGTTGTTGCAAAATAAATCAGCTAAATGCAAGTTTTTGGGTTCAAATTTTTGGGAGTTGACGTACAGTAATTCAACTAAAATTAGACTTTTCGACAATTTTCATTCAAACTGTAATATGTCAAAAACGACGAACCACATTTTGTTGAAAATTCACTGAGAATTTACAAAAATGAAACAAACATGAGTCAAGTTTTAAAACTTATATAGTAGGAACCAGAATATGAGCGGGTTCGATTTTGTAGAATTTTAAACGAATTTATGTACAAAAAATCTACCGAATTAGATTTTTTTTTATTGAAACTTGTATTAAGATCCAAACCAGAGACTCATGTATTCTGGACAGTAGTTAGTGTAGTTATAGATTCCCATTTAGAGAATCTCTTAAAACTGGAGAAGTTTTAGTTTTAGTTTTCAAGGATCTCTCAGTGACCATTCTGTAGAGCAAAGCGTTTGGTCGTATGTGAGATATTGCAGTTTGAATGAAAGAAGTTCAAAAAGTCTAATTTTCATAGAATTTATGTAGGGTAGGTGTACCCTCCTCCGTCGTATCCCTCTGATTCGTCGCAATTCGAGAATGCATGTTTTAGAGCCGAAAAATCACTTTCCACTTTAATTGGCTACTTCACATGATAAACTTAAGCTTGTGAATTTATTTTCTATCACAAATTTGTCACTTTTAAAACTATTTCTTAATTTATTTGATATTGAAATCGCGAAGTGAATTCAATTATCGACGCACTCCGCCATATTGTAAAACGAACTTAGTGATCCTCCCAACGTGTTTCTTTGTTTTATCCCTTCCTGTCAATGCATATAACGAACAAAATCATAAAATTCGACAGAAAAGTGTTGAAATAAAATTAGAAAAATGATTTCAAACTAGTCTGAACAATATAAATTTGTCAATATTCGATTGAAATCGAATCGCTCAGGCCCCATAATTCGTCGTAATTTTGCGACGGGAATAGGAAACCGTTTTTCAAGAATTGGAATTAGACCGGTTCATTTTTACTATTTTTTGCTAAACACAGTCGCACTCATAGAGAATGAACATAATGGATTTCCAAGTAAGGGCCATTCACATACCACGTGGACAACTTAGGGAGGGGTAGGGAGGTATGGAAATGTCCACGCTTGTCCACGAAGAGGAGGTAGGGGTTTGGGTCATGTCCACGTGGACAAACTTAATTTTCAACAATATCTTAATATTTCAAAGCTTTCCAGTATAAGTTTGAACAATAAGTAGCTACTTGAAAGCGAGTTATAAATACATATGATTTAGATTTAGAAATTTAAAATTTATCAAATTATTTTATAGGTATCAGGAAATGATGAACTCTTTTTTTTTTTTCAAATCATCCATTTCAATATCAAAAAGGCAAAAAGTGGTATTTTCTAACTGTCAAATTAGATTTAAAAAAAATTCAATTCTGTCCACGTGGACATCCGGGGAGAGGGGGTAGGGGTTTGCCAAATGTCCACGCTTGTCCACGAAGGGGGGGGGGGTGTAGGGGGTCAAAAATCTCATTTTTCTGTCCACGTGGTATCTGATGACACTAAACCTTTGTCAAGTGTTTGAAACATGAGATACATCAATTATTTGAAAATTATACTTTTTAAACTTCTTGCATTCAAACTGCAATATCTCACATACGACCAAACGCTTTGCTCTACAGAATGGTCACTGAGAGATCCTTGAAAACTAAAACTAAAACTTCTCCAGTTTTCAGAAATTCTCTAAATGGGGATCAACTCGAGGAAAAATTTCATTTCCTGTACCGAAAACCTCGATTTTTATTGAATCTTTACGATGCATGGAAAAACGATGCAAAAAATTCCCGTTGAAGGTCAAAATGTCAAGAGCATTTGGATGAATGGATCATTTTAACTTTGAAATAAGAGTTCATGAGTCTCTGGTTTGGATCTCAATACAAGTTTGGATGAAAAATCGGTAGATATGATTTTTTGTACATATAGTCGTTCAAAATTCAACGAAATCAAACTCGCTTATATTCTGATTTCTACCATATAAGTTTTAATACTTGACTCATGTTTGCTGCATTTTTCTAAATTCTCAGTGAATTTTCATCAAAAGATGTTTTGTCGTTTTTGACATATTACAATTCGAATGAAAAAAGTCTAAAAGTTTAATTTCAGTTGGATTACTCTACGTCATTTCCCAAAAATTTGAACCCAAACAACAAAATGTTAGAATAACGAAGCGTCAATTTCCGAAAAAAAAAAACATTTTTGCAAAAACTTTTATGGCTCGTAAAAAAAACTCGAATAGATGAGCTGAACCAGTCTAATGCGCATTACACGCATCAACTCGGTGTTGCTTTGTTTCGATATCCTTCGCCAGGGTTCCCACACGTTTAAGAATACACATATTGACAAAACGCAAATGTGATTCTGCCTCTCCTCAAATGTCTTACTATTCAGTCTCATTACGTAGAAAAACATATATTTCTATTAAAAATATTGATGTTCTTTAAATATGTGCAGTTTCTGTGTAAATTTGTGCATTGTAATTTGTGTTTAGTGTCTGTATGAATGTTATAAAATCTTATTTTACAGACAAATCCTGGATCATGGCAGCCTTGTCCGTAGGAGAGTGTGTTGGTACAAAATACATTTGCAGGGTGGATTAAATTTGTAAGGTCTAATATTGTGCTGCCTGCAATTGCCTTAGCCAAGTAATGGTACCTAGCTACAAAAACGCTACCTTGGGATTTCTTGGCAAGTCCATTTTATTGCGACTTAGATCTCATTTGAACTTTGCAGTTATCCTGCGCGGTTGATCCGTGCGAAGTAAATAATCGCATTTGTATGAACCGCAACCGCAAAATTTCAAATCTATCCCTCATGAGGGAGGAATAGCTTGAGACAATTTCGGTAGAATTGAATAGAGGGTATAGTACTTTGCTGCCTGCAGATGCATTAGCCAAGCAATGGTAGACCTGTTTAGAATAAAGCTATCCTAGTTTCATAGCTTATTGCGACTGGTTACTCGAGAGAACTTCTGCTGTTATCCTGTGCGGTTGATCCGTTCGATGTAAGCTGATGCTAATTGCATGAACCGCAACCGCAAAATTTTAAATGTATTTCTGAAGAGGGTGGAATAAATTGAGACAATTCCGGTCTCCTTGTACGACGGAATTAGGGACCTGGTACGACAATGGAGGAACTTGAATGAGAAAAATAAATCATAAATTGACTCGAAAGTACGTAATTGATTGATCTATTTCCTACATAGTTTCATAAAACAGTATTCGAAATATAGTTCAATGAATAAATATCAGTTTCAAATCAACATGGAAGGCATTTCTATTGAATAAATGAAAACAGCTTCCTTAAGCCGTTGTCTTAGGTACATTTACCCTATCACATGTTTCAAATACATATAATATACGGCGTATTACACGTTCTTACTGACATAAAAGGATTTCCTGTAGATGGGCAACATCGAACCCGAAACCGGTCGACAAAAAAGGTAATTTTAAATCCTTCTATGTCAGTAAGAACGTTAAGTGTGAAGAAACAATGTCATTGGAGTTGAATGTTAGATATGTGTAAAGTTGGAGATATTCTAGCGTGAGCCCCAACCACCACCCAACCCCAACCACACTGTGCCCCAACTTCTGTTAAATTATGCACGGTACTGTAAGTAAATAATTTGCAAAACACCAACCACTAAGCTAGATCCTTTAAAACCACGCATTATAAGCAATGCTGAATACATTCGAGTAATTAACTCCCAGCGCATAAAGTCCCGAGCTTCAATGAGGTCAAAATAATCAAAATTACTTTTGAATCAATTATGTTCATTCTCTATGAGTCCAACTGTGGTCAGCAAAAAGTAGTAAAAATGAACCGGTCTAATTCCAATTATCGCAAAACGGTTTCCAATTCTTGTCGCAAAATTACGACGAATTATGGGGGCAGAGCGATTCGATTTCAATCGAAAGTTGATAAATATATACAAATCAGACTAATTTAAAAAAAAATTTCTAATTTTATTTCGACATTTTTCTGTTGGATTTTATGATTTTGATCGTTACATGCATTGACAGGAAGCGTTAATGCAAAGAAACACGTAACGGGGATCACTAAGTTCGTCTTTCGATATGGCGGAGTGCACCATAAATTAATTTCACTTCGCGATTTCAGAATCAAATATCTCAAAAAAATAGTTTGAAAAGTGACAAATTTGTGATAGAGAATAAATTCACAGGCGTAAGTTTATCGTGTGACGTAGCCAACTAAAGTGGAAAGTGATTTTTCGGCTCTCAAACATGCATTCATGAATTAAGACGAATCAGCGGGATACGACGGAGGATGGTACTCCTACCCTATAATTAATATACAGTTAAACAAACTATAAATCATTTTGTTAAAGGGGAAAGAGCTGTTGTGTCCAACTGATTTTTATTTACTTTTACGGTGTCAGATTTTTATTTACTTTTTCCTCCAATAAATCCTAAAACTTCCTTTTCTATGAAAAATTTAGTCACATTCGAAAAATGTCTTCTTTTCAAAATATCGAACTAAACTTGGATATCAAACTAGCATTTTTACTGCCCACTGGAAGAGGCAGTTGTGGAAATAATATTTTTGGCTTTGAGATGATGCATTTTCCATCAAATTTAGTACAATTTCTAACCAAGTGCGTTGGTTGACATAATGATGATTCT
The DNA here is from genome assembly GCF_029784155.1 of Uranotaenia lowii. Classification (NCBI taxonomy): domain Eukaryota; kingdom Metazoa; phylum Arthropoda; class Insecta; order Diptera; family Culicidae; genus Uranotaenia; species Uranotaenia lowii. The sequence continues at coordinate 105,869,708 of NC_073691.1, read as the reverse complement.
TGATAAACAATCTCAATTATCCGAGTCTGTTTATTTTTAGCTATTCTTAGCTTAGCTTTTCCTGTTCTGTTGTTAAGTTATTTTTTCATTATTATTTTTTTGGTTAAATTTCGAACCATTTTTTGAATATCGCACGTGTAATTGATTTTATCCATGGGTAAAATAAAACAAACGTGAATTCGTCACATCAAAATCAAAACATTTATTGAATTCACTCACACAGACATACGATATTTGACATTCCATAAAACGACAAGAAAATAAAAATGACTTTCGTTTGCATCAAGATAGTACTGTTCTTTTACCATTTAAAATTCGTTTTGGTGGCGTGGAAAAGCATTGAAATCGATATATAAGTTTAGTTACAGTGAAATTATTTCTAATTTACTGGGCATCGGTTAAGGAACATTTAAATGACCCTTATTCAAAATTATAGTTTTTTGAAGAATGGATTCATTTAGTAAACTAATTACTTTCGAAATATGGTTTTAACAAAACTTTGAATCAAAGAATTTGGTTGAATGTCAAAGGTGAAAAAATTTCGGAAGCAAAGAGAAATGGATTTGAAACCTACATTTTGAAATATTCCAAATTCAGTGCAGTTTTTCAACAATTTTTTTTTCGAATAAAAGATATTTAAGTTGACATTTCTCACGTGTACTTGCTCTCGTGTACGGATTAAGATAGGAAGAATAGTCTAAAAACATGGTTGCTTTTATTTCCAGTCCAGTCCAGAATTATGCAAAAAACAGTTGTTTTTTTACATTTCTCACGCACATTTGAGCAGGAAAAAATACCCGGTCGACAAACACGGTCGTTTCTGAGGTTATTTTACCAAAAATTTATAAGTTTTAGTGAAACTACCAGCATAATATCACGAACACTTCCAGCGGTAAATAGGATTGAATATCTTATCAATACATTCATCACATTTAAATATTATTCAATGTATGTCAATAACTTATTTCACTCCTCAAACCTATCTAGGTACGAGCCAAGAAACAGTTAAGATAAAGTAGAATTCAAGTTTTGCAAAGATTTATATATATAGCTTGTCTTTTTGGTCGCAGTCAACCTTTCAGATTAAGACAAACAATTCCGAACTCAATGAATTAGACATTATAATTTTCATACTGTTGTTCAGCCGGATAATTTTGAAATCAAAACTAAATCTCAAAATTAATTGGTTCTGAACTAAGGACCATTATAACGTTGCGATTGTATTTTTTTTTATCTCAATCGATCAACAGTCATTGTTTGTATAACATTCATCTCTTATTATGATACAGTTAATTAAAGTAAACAATTAACATTGAAGACAAAAACGATACTAAAAATATTTGAAATAGAATTTCAAATTCTATTAGGTGATTCAATCAAGACGGTTTTCATTTGGCTTGTTAATTATCAACACGGAAAAATTGAGTTATTCATAAAATGTGTTGCGATTACACCTTCAAAATAACTAATCGGTAGTTGCTCAAAATTTGTATATCCTCAATTCAGTTTTGAGTAGTTTTGGGTTGCCAATATACATTTTTGAACTAAAAATCGCTTATGCAGCTCTGTATAAAAAGTTTGCTGTTGTTGGAATCTGTTGAACAGGGATGTTCAAAGCTAATTGTGAGCTTTTTCTGCATTTTAATGAAAAAAGAGCAAGAAGAAAACAATTAATAAGTAGAAAAACATTCATGGAGGTCCGTGAATTAACTTTTTAGAGTTTAGCTATCAGAATTCAGTGGAAATAGCGGTACAAAAACTAAAAAATCTACTGGTATGCTGGAACATCGCGAACGGAATCCTGCGAAATGGTCGAGACAAGGTTTCGGGAAAAATCAAGGACTAATTTTGGAAAACTAAAGCGGTGGATTTACCGGAGAGTCTTCCGGTAATCTGAGGGCGATTCTTTTGCGTGAAGGCGAAAAATAAGCTAGCTGCGGTCATTAAAAATATAAATATGAGACCGAACAACATACGGTTAACGACAGGCACTGTGGTTCAAATCACACGGAAAAAAATCCGTTTGCTGGGTGTGGTCAATTACAGATTTTTAGGTAAGAATTCGGTCTTTATTTTACTAAATGTCACAACCATGTCTAATCGGTTCAACCTATATCACGATTTCAGAAGCTGAACTTGATTCTCTGGAATTGGAAAAAATATGGAAAACTATAGGATTTCACTGGAGTTCTATTGACCAATCCGAACCCTATCCTCGAGTAAGACCATCGAGCTCTTTCATGCACCATTCTTCTGTGCATCAAAATCAGATATTTTTTTTTTATCATGAATCGAAAGGCTACTGGCTCGGAATCACACTTCGACGACTTTGCCAACAAGTTTATCGGACGTCTCGCAGGAATCGAACGGGAGTTTATAGCACGAGCTGAAGGGTATTTCAATCAAGTATCTAATCATAGTTTTAAATTGTATCATTTAGAAAATGCGATAAATATCTGGGCTCCTCGGAATTCTCCCTTAAAGATAAACCGAAACCGGACTGTGTCTGGGAGCGACGGCGGTGGATTCTTGAAAAGGGAGCCAAATTGGAACCGAGAAATTGATCTCTGTACTGCATTCCCATCTGTACAAAAATGTGAGTATTATTAAAGTAAACAAGTCCCATAATAGATAGGATAATGCGTGGTATTATAAAATAGATATTAAACTTCCATGAGATTTGGACTGTAAAATGAAACTAAAATGCAGTCTGATATCAGTTTTTTCCTTCACTTTCCAATCTTTTGAATAACATTTGATTCAACCCCTGATTTTGCTTTCTGATATTTTGGTTAAAAATATTCATTAAGTTTTGATTTTATCCACAGCTAAAATCCATCATGCAAGCTTGAGAGAACAGGTCGTTGAATTTTGGTCAGCTTATCGGAACTGTTCTAAAAGGTATATTTAAACTGCTAAGAGATAATCTTAATTTTCAATCAGACAAACATTAAGATTCCAATATAACAAAGTCAAAAAAAAAAATTTTTAGTTGACAATAGAGCTGAAATATTTTCAATTTCGAAATTTCATTTTATTTACAAAAATCCTATTTTTTAGTTAAATTAATTTGTAACAGTTGTGACTGATTTGTTTACTATAACTAATAATAACAATTATTCAAAACTCTTTTTGCAGATTCTTCTTTCCCTTTTGGCATTTGGTTTGGTGACATAGACGTGAATCGGTACCAGTTGATATTTCAAGTTGAGCTAATGATTGCTTTTCTATTCCTGCCGAAATAAAATTGAAAAGAAATTAAAAACAGTGTTCCGGCACTCGGATGACCGGTTTATAAATTGAATCGAGAATAAAAATTTTATTGCTACGCAGAAGAAGAAATTTTTGTATCTTTTTTATTTTTTTGAGAAATTTCATTAATTTTTACTTTTCTGAAGAAATCTTGAAAATGCATGGGCATCCCCATGTCAAAATATACAGAATTGACTAACTGGCTGAAAGCTTTCGATTGTGTAAAAGCTTTTTGCTCACGCTCTGTGTAAAGCGCCCAAACATAAAACTAAGTGGAGACACTTTTCTCGAATCTGTATGGATTTTTATACAGAACAGAGTAACTTTGTTTACCGTGAAGTGTAATTTTTTTTCTTGATGTAGCACAGTAGTTTCACGATGCCCCGACAGATGGCGTATGATTTTGGGCGACTTGTAGTAAAGTCTGCTTCATTTAATATTGGAACAAATTCTTTTGCTCATTGTGGCGCTCCTAGTGGACGGATTTGGAAACTTTTTTCACCCACGTGTCGGGAAATTCATTACCTTTCACCATGTATTTATGTCATAACACCAAACGATAGCATTTTGTAAACAACCGCCATGGAAGCCGAACGGAGAGATCAAATTGTGCACAGTTTTCTTGAAAATCCATTGTTGTCGGCATCGAAGCTAGCTAAACAGCTTAAAATGCCCAGAAATATCGTATGGCGTTTTATCAAGCAGTACAAGGAAACATTGACGACGGCTCGGAAGCCGCATTCGAAGCGTCGGAGTGGAACTGTCGACCGGAAACTGCGTGGGAAAGTCATCAAGGCCGTCAAGAGGAATCGAAATCTTTCAGACCGCGATTTGGCCAATAAGTTCCAGGTCGCTCACAGTACGGTGTGACGAATTCGTCTCCGGGAAGGAATAAGGTCATTCCGAGCCAGCAAACAGCCAAATCGGACGCTGAAGCAGAACAATGTGGCCAGAATCCGTGCTCGAAAGCTGTACGACCAAGTGCTGACCAAGTTCGACGGATGTATTCTGATGGACGATGAGACCTACGTGAAGGCGGACTTTGGGCAAATCCCAGGTCAAAAATTTTATTTGGCGACGGCTCGGGGGGATGTACCTGCAAAATTTAAGTTCGTGTTTGCGGATAAATTCGCCCGCAAGTACATGATTTGGCAGGGGATATGCAGTTGTGGACAGAAAACCAAAGTCTTTCTCACTGACAAGACAATGACATCAGAAGTCTACAAAAAAGAGTGCCTACAGAAACGGATTCTGCCGTTTATTCGTGCCCACGACCGTCCAGTAATGTTTTGGCCGGACCTCGCAAGCTGCCATTACAGCAAAACGGTTATGGAATGGTACGCAACGAACGGGGTCAGCGTAATACCGAAGGACCTCAACCCCCCAAACTGCCCCCAGTTCCGGCCGATAGAGAAATACTGGGCAATCACGAAGCGGAGGCTTAAGGCAAAGGGAAAACTTTTTTTTTTTTTTTTTTTTATTTATTTATTAACAGTTTTCTAGCAGTTGGATTAGTCTGAAGACTGTTGTCAACTGCTCAAATTGGAGATTTCCGGATGTGCACGTGAATAACGCTTCGTTTCCTTTGCCTTCTTCGGGGTGGATGCTTAGGGTGGCCGGCTGGTGATCTTCACATTACTACTTTGCAACAGGTGTAGGATTGGTTAGGGTAGGAAGATGGTAGGATGTTAGGAATGCAAAGCTAGAGGATAATTTCCTATCCTTTTTGCTCCCAAGAGTCCGTGTATGTAGGTTTTACCGCGCCTACGTCGCGTTGCTTTTGGTGATTGTCTTGGGAGTGCTATGCATATAATTATGTTTTGTTACGGCGAAGCAAAGAGACATCGAACCCCCCGACTAACCAAACTATCTTTATACCGTAAGGCTTCGACAAGGTAGGTTGATGCCTCTGAGCTGAGTTTTCTTAAGGTGGGTTGAAGAGAAAAGATTTGATATTTTTCTTGAATGTGTCTAAATTCCTAGCATTCTTAATTTCCAACGGAAGTGAATTAAATAAATTCATTCCACGATGTACTAAGCTGTTTTGTGCAAATTGTGTTCTTGTTCTAGCAATAAAAAAATTCACGTTGTTTCAACATTCAACTTGTTAGGAACATGACTCAAATGAAGAACTGGTGGAATCAAATCGCCAAAACGGTGGACGAAAAGGGTGTGCGCCGCCTAATGTGCCGTATTACGGGAAAAGTACGAGAATTTCTTCGAAACAGCAATGAATAATTTTTTAATTTTTTTTTTATGAAAGAGTAAAGAAAATGCTACATTTGTATGAAAAGCAAATTATGAATTCGTTAATAAATGACTGAACTACACGCAATTGTTTGTGTTCCAATATTAAATGAAGCAGACTTTAGTATGGATTCAAGCGCCACTGATCAGTTATTGCCGACTCTTTTGACACACAGTATTTATTTGCAATTTAAACTTATTGCCAACTGATAAAACTGACTTGAAAACATCATCATGGTCTTATTGCCGTAAAGATTTCATTCAAGGTACTTGCTTGTTTTAAACGTTACCAACTCTCTTTAGCTTTGATTTCATACTATATTAATTTGTTATTCTTCTACAATAATGATTCACACATAAACGAAAATGGTATCGAACATGATTCTATAATTCTATGTCACAGTGCACATTCCATGCAAACTGTGGTTTCTTAAAAGGAAACAATTCCAAATGATTTTGGGTTTGCCTTTGAAATGATCTTATGCCTAGTATTTAATTACCTTGCCTAGATACGCTCCTTCTCCCATAAATGCACATATATACGAAAAACACAACCCCCTGGCAACTTGACGTTTCCCATACTAATCGCGTGTGCCAGTTTTTATCAAAGGGCTGAAAGAGAAGCAAATTTCCGAACTGACATTTCAGTACCGCACTGACGTTTTGGTACCAAAATGCCATTGAAATCAAAGGGAAACTGACGTTCTGGTTCCAAAAAGTCAGTACGGTCCGTTTGTATGTGATTTGACAGTTGCTTCAGTCCTTTGGTTTTTCTGGTTCTCTGGTTCTGTCAAAATCTCATTTTCACTCAACAAACATATCGAAAGGGTGGATAATGAAATGTTCGACAAATTAAGATTTCAAAAATATTTTTTTTATTGAAAAAAAAAATTTGAAAAACAATGATTAAGAATCACCTATTAAGCAAAATATGAGTTGATGTTTAAAGAAAAACACGATAATATGGTAAAAAAGTCAGCGTTTCAAATGACTTTTATTTATGAAATACACAACCAAATTTTTATTAAAAAAATCTTTGTAATTCGTTTATTGCATGGTAAATTTTAAAACAACATTTTATTCATTTCTAAACAATATTAACTTTGTTAGTTTTTTTCGAAGAGATTCTTTAGAATCATTATGTTGCTTAGCGAAGGACTCCATCCGAAACTTCAAATAAAAATCAACACATAATTTCAACAACGAGTTTCGATGGTTAACTTAAGCATCTTGATCCTAAATGTGTTCGGCTAATCCTCTAAAAACATCCCGTGCATCATTTGAAACCCGTGTCAGAGTTCGATTCATTATGATATCATAATAAGGCTATGATCATTTAGTATCCGGGCAGTTAAAAACGTGTGTATTTTAAAAACTATTCATTTTATCGAGAAACTTTTTTTGGAGGAAATGAAGGTGTTAATACGACATTTAAACTAAAAATATAAAAAAAAATTTATCAATGATTTCAAGAAATACTCTAACTTTTTCATAAAATTTCATTTTTATCTTTGCACACTTTCTTCAGTCATGTTTTGATTTATTTTTTTTTACCACAGAAACAAAACCTTTGCAAAATCATGATATTTTACACAAACTCACCTGGAAAAAGCAATTGGAATCTGGTTGAAACCTTTTCATGAGTTGGTATCTCGAAGAAATTGATCTCTTAAATCCGGTTTTAACATAAATTTTTTTGTCCATCAGAACACATCTGTCATATTGCGTAAAAACCGGATGCACAGATTGCGATCTTTGGATCTGATCATTATTAGATATTTACTTGGTGTCTACTAGTCAGGCAAAACTTTTTGCTTCTGCCGGAAATGGATTTTTTGCATTATGTAGGGAGTCTTCATTCAGTTATACCAAATAACCATAAACTTTTCAACATATTTAAGATCAAGAGTTGCACTCCGATAGTTGATTTGAACTTCGTGTGGATCCTAGAGTGGCTCCTTATACTTAAAGTCTGCTTCATTTAATATTGGAACACAAACAATTGCGTGTAGTTCAGTCATTTATTAACGAATTCATAATTTGCTTTTCATACAAATGTAGCATTTTCTTTACTCTTTCATAAAAAGTGGAAGAGGTAGTAATCAAGCTACGACCGCTAAACGTAGAATTACGCAATTCTTTTCTTCAATAATAGAACTTATGGTGTTTTTTTTCCGAAATGACCAACATATGACAGTGAAAAATGGCAATATATGACTGACAAATTTCAAACATATAACAGAATTTAACCATGTGACATAAACTTATCACCAGAAATAATCTGAGCAAGCAGTCCATGTGACATAATCGGACCATGCAACACAATCTGAATATGCAATATAATCTCGACCACGTGACATAATCCGATCATGCAACGTAATCGACCATGTGACTATCCGACCATGCAACACAATCGACCAAGTGACATAATCCGGTCATGCATCATGAATAATCGGACCAAGTGAACTAATCCGTCCATGCAACATAATGCGACCATGTGACATAATCCGACCATGCAACATAATCACACCATGTGACAATCCGACCATGCAACATAATCGGACTATGTTACATAATCGACCATGTGACATAAATCGACCATTTGACATAATCCGATCATGCAACATAATCAGACCATATGACATAATCGGATCATTCAACATAATCGGACCATGCGACATAATCCGATCATGTTTAAATCGACCATGCAACATAATCAACCATGTGACATAATCGTATCATGCAACATAACCGGACCATGTGACATAATCCGGCCATGCAACATAATCGGACTATTTGACCGGCCATGCAACATAATCGGACTATGTGACATAATCCGACCATGCGACATAATCTGATCATGCAACATAATCAGACCATGTGACATAATCCGATCATGCAACATAATCGGACCATGTGACATAATCCGGTCATGCTACATAATCGGACTATGTGACATAATCCAACCTTGCAACATAATCGACCATGTGACATAATCCGATCATGCAAAATAATCGGATCATGCGACATAAACCAACCATGCAACATAATCGGACCATGTGACATAATCGGATCATGCAACATAACCGGACCAGGTGAACTAATCCGGCCATGCAGCATAATTGGATCATGTGACATAATCCGGCCATGCAGCATAATCGGACTATGTGACATAATCCGAACATGCAACATAATCGACCATGTGACATAAATCGATCATGCAACATAATCGGACCATGTGACATAATCGGGTCATGCAACATAATTCGACCATGCAACATAATCGGAACATGTGACATAATCCGACCATGCAACATAATCGAACCATGTGACATAATCCGACCATGCAACATAATCGAACCATGTGACATAATCCGACCATGCAACATAATCGGACTATGTGACATAATCCGAACATGCAACATAATCGACCATGTGACATAAATCGATCATGCAACATAATCGGACCATGTGACATAATCGGGTCATGCAACATAATCGACCATGTGACATAATCGGACCATGTGACATAATCCGACCATGCAACATAATCGAACCATGTGACATAATCCGACCATGCAACATAATCGGACCATGTGACATAATTTGATTATGCAACATTATTCGACTATGTGACAGAATTTGACAAACAACGCCACTTGATATGACCTGTAGGATCCACTGGACGCCTCCGCCGCTGGCTGTCCGTCATCACTGCTGCCCGTCATCGCTGCTCACCGTCAACGCTGCTCACTGGTCCACGGTTGCCACTGAACTACTGCAAATCGATATCTGAGTCGGATTACCACTGGTGGGGTCCACACTCAGATCGAAGCGCAGCAAACGGCTGCTCAGTTCGACGGCAAACAGAGAAAGAAACCGAGTCGACCAAAGAGCCCTTTGTTTTATACCTTTCGTAGGTAGGGAAAAACAAAACCCATCAAAGCAGGCGTTGGTGATGACGTCATAATCCTTAAGATAGGATGTCTGTGAAATGGAAAGTTTTCGTGACGCGAGATCTGTTCGCAAATTTCAATTTGCCCCCCTATAGTGTTGCCGTAAGACGTAATTCTACGTCAAAAAAAATTTAAAAAATTATTCATTGCTGTTTCGAAGAAATTCTCGTACTTTTCCCGTAATACGGCACATTAGGCGGCGCACACCCTTTTCGTCCACCGTTTTGGCGATTTGATTCCACCAGTTCTTAATTTGAGTCATGTTCCTAACAAGTTTTCCCTTTGCCTTAAGCCTCCGCTTCGTGATTGCCCAGTATTTCTCTATCGGCCGGAACTGGGGGCAGTTTGGGGGGTTGAGGTCCTTCGGTATTACGCTGACCCCGTTCGTTGCGCACCATTCCATAACCGTTTTGCTGTAATGGCAGCTTGCGAGGTCCGGCCAAAACATTACTGGACGGTCGTGGGCACGAATAAACGGCAGAATCCGTTTCTGTAGGCACTCTTTTTTGTAGACTTCTGATGTCATTGTCTTGTCAGTGAGAAAGACTTTGGTTTTCTGTCCACAACTGCATATCCCCTGCCAAATCATGTACTTGCGGGCGAATTTATCCGCAAACACGAACTTAAATTTTGCAGGTACATCCCCCCGAGCCGTCGCCAAATAAAATTTTTGACCTGGGATTTGCCCAAAGTCCGCCTTCACGTAGGTCTCATCGTCCATCAGAATACATCCGTCGAACTTGGTCAGCACTTGGTCGTACAGCTTTCGAGCACGGATTCTGGCCACATTGTTCTGCTTCAGCGTCCGATTTGGCTGTTTGCTGGCTCGGAATGACCTTATTCCTTCCCGGAGACGAATTCGTCACACCGTACTGTGAGCGACCTGGAACTTATTGGCCAAATCGCGGTCTGAAAGATTTGGATTCCTCTTGACGGCCTTGATGACTTTCCCACGCAGTTTCCGGTCGACAGTTCCACTCCGACGCTTCGAATGCGGCTTCCGAGCCGTCGTCAATGTTTCCTTGTACTGCTTGATAACACGCCATACGATATTTCTGGGCATTTTAAGCTGTTTAGCTAGCTTCGATGCCGACAACAATGGATTTTCAAGAAAACTGTGCACAATTTGATCTCTCCGTTCGGCTTCCATGGCGGTTGTTTACAAAATGCTATCGTTTGGTGTTATGACATAAATACATGGTGAAAGGTAATGAATTTCCCGACACGTGGGTGAAAAAAGTTTCCAAATCCGTCCACTAGGAGCGCCACAATGAGCAAAAGAATTTGTTCCAATATTAAATGAAGCAGACTTTAATAACCATTTGGTACGAAAAAAAATCAGAAAAAATCAACAGTTCATGAGCTTTCGAGTCAACAATGAAGAATTTTCGAGGCACAAAATGTGCAAAAGGAGCAAATTTGTGCAAAATTATTTTTATCATATCTTTTTGCATAGTAAATATCTCATACACACGTAAACTTAAAAATCTATCAAAAATAGGCAAGATAGTCCTTTTCATAACCAACACAACGCTACTAAATTTTTGCATATCCGAGCTCTATTAACGCAGCTATCACCAAAAAAAAGTGCCCGGATACTAAATGATCATAGCCTTAGTATGCTAAGTTTATACTTTGATGATTTTGTTCTACAATTTTTACCTCCAACTCGGTTATTCTGCACACCTTTAACACATCGGCATTAACTTCTAATCTGCCAATAAAACTATTGAAAAGTTCATTTTTGCAATCTTCACATTTGATGCTAATTAATTCAACTTGCCGAAATTTTATCTGTACGTCACTTGTGCAAATGCAAAGCCATCACCTCAACTCGTTTTCGCTTTCATTCTCAGTGTTTACTATCTCAACATATTTGTTAAACTAATATTTTATAACATTCAGCTGGATAAAATTTTACCGTAATAAACTTAAGGAAATAGTGGAACTATTTCAAACCGCGTTATGTTTAACGAAAGAAACTCATAACTCTATCTGGTGACGCATTGTAACAAAAACTCAACGGATTCAGATGAAAGATGGCCATTTTGTAATCTTAGCTATAAACAGAAATTAAGTTGGAACCGAGTATGGACCACAAATAGATTGAAATAAAATTACTAATTTCATTGACAACTATTTTAAAATTTAATTATAAAGTTATTTATTTTTCTTTTTTGCATCAATTTTGATTATGTGCCCTTTTAAAATGGTGTTTCGTCAGTTGAATTGCATACAAGGATGCCGAAACAAAATCAAGTAGTTTCAATGGAAAAAGAACGTTGGCGCTGCTAGGGACGACCCAGGATGCATGTAAACAAACGCGACTAGTGCGACATCTACAATTTTGAAGACGGCACAGCAAACTCGACTAAACTGTCAAGTTGCCAGGGGGCAAGGAATATTGAAAGAAGGTAGTGCCGAGAGCCATATTGGATTTTTTCGTGACGTCACTGTTGCCAAGCTGTCGAAGGTTTATACTGGTAGAACTCAAATTCCAAAGTTAAACACATTAAAGAACTAATTTAAAATCCAATTTGATTCGGATTGTATTTTTAGGCCACTAGTTGATTGTGCTATGAGGTTTTTTGTGTTTAATAGACTGCAGTGTGTATTATTCTTGATTTTGTTATTGAATGCACTGTCATGCTCTATGTGAAACTAGCCAAATTAATAATTTTCGCCTTTCATTAGGTCTGATTGGTTGTTTATGGCAGTGCACCTCATCGTCATGATTTGAATCTAACATGGTGTACCATATGAATTTCTAATTTAGAACAATTAACCCCAATAAAACCATTGCAACCTTGGTTTACTAAATTCCAATAAAAGATTGTAGTTGGATTCGAAAAATATTATTTTTGGTTATTTTATTTTATCAACGATTCAAACCTAACTGATTTAAACATTTATAAGCAAAATTTTGAACTAATTATCAAGTTTTGTCAATTTGAGTTAGGATACCTCAGCAACTTCAATCGTCTGTATTAAAGCAAAACAACTACTACATTCTACTTTTTGAGTATCAGTATATAATATTTCTAGAATTGTGTGCCTTCAAAGTTGAAAAAATCTTCAAATTTTTTTAATTGCTAACAAAAAAGGAAAAAATTCCATATAAATTCACAGATTATTGGCAACAGTGACGTCACAGGTGGTACTAATACTAAAGCAAGGCTGCCTCGGCACTACCTCCTTTAAATATTCCTTGGCCAGGGGTTTGGAAAAACAGCTGATGTTGATTTCTTTTCTCCTTCAACTCCGGCAAAGAAGAAAGAATCAAAACAAATGGGGGGAATGCACCATTTGGTGAGCTGATGTTTGTGAGATTTCTTCCTGTCACATGCTCTCCGATGATCAATTGCGCTTTTGTCTTCCTTTCCCGAACACTACTTCACGATCCCGCTCTCCGACTACTGATCGCGCTTTTGATTATTTTTCACGAACACCAATGCACTGCTTCGATCCCGTCTCACCATTTGGCGTGCTGGTGTTTGTGAGATTTCTTCCTGTCGCAGGCTCTCCGATGATCAATTGCGCTCTTTTCTTCCTTTCCCGAACACTACTTCACGATCCCGCTCTCCGACTACTGATCGCGCTTTTGATTATTTTTCACGAACACCAATGCACTGCTTCGATCCCGTCTCACTAATTTCCATTCATGCGCTTGGAAACTATTGGCTTCAATTTTCCAACATGCAGCTCCACACATCACACACTTCGGCTATCCGCGCACTCGATGCATGCAGCATGCACGTTCCTTCCGGAATCGATTTCCTTTTAGGACGCGAAGACATTCGTTCTCGGCGATAAGTGACCACGACAAATTACCGTCCGCGTTCCCGTTTGATCTGCTCACTAACTGAACAGTTCTCTTGCCCGCCCTATCGGGTGCACCTTGGTGGTGTTGAATACGTATAGAGAGGCGTTTCTTTGCCACGATGTTCTCCGGTGTGTTGGATTTTGGGATGGGTCACAAAATGCTGCCGATGGATTTACTCCAGCACGATGTTTTAGTCCTACACAAAAGCCCTGTAGGCAAGCTCTTTAGTGAGAGAATTTATGCATGTTTACAGGGTTGCCAACATATATTTTCAAAAATCAGGGAACTGGTGAAATAAAAATCAGGCAAAATCAGGCTTCATAAGTAACGGAAATTCCTCTAAAAGTGGTGACCTTTTTTTTTTTTGGTCATCACTCTACATTTTCACTGTGTTGTGGGCCTACTTGGTTGCATAATTCTACTGAATCAAAGCCGAAAGATTCCTTTTCATTCCCTTTTTAAGATATGAAATAATGGGAATCTTTCGATTGGTTTCATTCAGCCATATTTTTGCTTTTTAACTTCAGCAATGGTTGCTGACAATGCAAATCAGGTTAGTGAAGTTGCCTTGAATTCCTTTTTCGTTTCTTTCACCCTTTTTTTATCAAATGGATGAGAATTTAGTTCACGGTGCCTCAGAGAACTTCTATATTCCGAAAGCTGTATTTAACGCTGTTTTAAGTGAGGATAAATTGAACATAGCTTACATTAACGTGCAAAGTATTTGTGCACGCCGTATGACCAAATTTAACGAACTTAAACATTTCATTTTAGGTAGCAAAGTCGATGTTTTTTTTCATGACAGAAACTTGGTTAAACGAAACGGTCCATGATTCAGCTATTGGTATTGATGGTTTTAGTCTTATTCGTAATGACCGAAACAGAAACGGTGGTGGAATCTGTATATATATTAAAAGCGGTTTGAGATTTAAAATCATCTCAAAGTCGTCCAGTGGCAGTGGTAACACTGAGTTTATATTGATTGAATTATTTTGTAACGATAGTAGATTATTTTTCGGAGTCTATTATAATCCACCGGGACAAGATTGTGCCCAGTTACTCCAAGATCATTTTCAGCAATATACGATACATTATAATAACTCGTTTTTGATCGGAGACTTCAACTGTGATCTTTTGAAACAATCTCCGAGAATCGAAATCTTCAAGGATACTTTGTCATGCTCAAGTTTTACAAATGTGAATAGGGAACCAACTTTTTTCCATAACTTTGGTTCTTCACTACTTGATCTTTTACTGACGGATTCGACTGAAAGCATCCACAAATTTAGTCAAATTTCCTTACCCGGTGTGTCTAACCACGATTTAATTTTTTCGGCCCTCAATTTCTCTAAACAGAATCATTGTGATGGTTACTGGTTCCGTGACTACATTAACTACGATCATAGTAGACTTTCCCAATATCTAAATGATACGGATTGGAACTATTTTTTCAGCATAGATGATTCGGATATACTGGTCGAAATTTTCAATTCTTTTTTACAATCTCTTCACGATTCCTTTTTTCCTCTGAAACTAAGAAAACATCGGAAAAATGCATGGTTTAACCGTGACATAGAAGTAGCTATGATAAACAGAGATCTAGCTTATAGAACCTGGAAACGAACAAAATTTGAATGCGACAAACTGTTATTCAAAAGGTTGCGCAATAAAGTCAATATCCTAATTTCAAAAGCTAAAATTGCACACGACAGGCGTAAATTAAACTTAAATTTACCTGCTAAAAAGTTTTGGAATAATTTAAAAGCATTCGGTCTGAGTAAAGAAGAAAAAATTTCATCCATTTCTAATTTTTCAGCCTCAGATGTAAACGATTACTTGTGTTCAAATTTTTTATCTGATGATAGTGAAGAAATCTTCATCCCACAAACCTCAACCGGTTTCCAATTCAAACCGTTTTATGAATATGAAATAGTGAATGCAATAGCCTCTATTGAATCCAACGCTACTGGACTCGATAATATCCCTATTAAACTTGTAAAAATTGTTCTTCCCGATATACTGCCCATTTTAAACCATCTTTTTAATACAATTGTTAGAACATCTAAATTTCCGTTTCAATGGAAAAAAGTTAAAGTTATACCAATTCCAAAAAAATCGAATAATCACGATATTACTAATTTAAGACCAATTAGTCTTCCAAGCTCCATTTCAAAAATATTTGAAAAGCTGATCAAACAACAAATTTCGGATTATATCAATGAGAATAATCTTTTAAGCAATAGTCAATCTGGATTTAGAGCTCACCATAGTACAGAAACTACCTTGATCAAAGTGCATAATGATATTGCCGCTTCTCTTGATAAAAAAGGGTTAGCAGTCCTCCTATTAATAGATTTTGCTAAAGCGTTCGACAGAGTGTCCCACAAGAAGCTCATCGAAAAATTAATTTCAAAATTTTATTTTTCTGGACCCGCAGCAAAAATGATGAAATCATACCTTCAGGGTCGTGAACAGGCTGTTTTCCTTGATAGCTGTCTGTCTGTCCTAATGCCCATTGAGTCAGGAGTTCCTCAAGGATCAATTCTAGGTCCACTTCTTTTTTCACTCTTCATAAATGATCTTCCTACAGTTCTTAAATATTGCAATATTCAAATGTTTGCTGATGACGTGCAAATATATTTTTGCTCTGACAAATCAGTGCCCCTAAGTGATGTTTGTGATAAAATCAATTATGACTTACGTAAAGTTAATGAATGGTCCTACTTAAACCTTCTACCTATAAACCCCGCAAAAACTAAAGCTCTGTTTTTTAATAGATGGAATAGGGATTCAGATCTTCTGAGACTTAATTTGGCAGACTCCGAAATTATTTTCTCCGATTATGCGGAAAATCTTGGCGTAATCTTTGATCATGAACTGTCATGGAAAAGGCAAGTAAACAAACAATGTAGCAGAATCTACGGATCCTTAAAAAGGCTCAATCTTACCACTAGGCACCTCGATATTAATACTAAACTAAAACTGTTCAAATGCTACATTTATCCATTGTTTATATACGGAGATTTTATCTGCAAATTGTTCAGTTAGGTCCATGGATAGACTTCGAGTTGCTTTAAACTCATGTGTCCGCTATGTTTATGGTCTATCTAGATTTTCAAGTGTTTCTCATCTTCAAAAAATGCTGATCGGTTGTCCATTCTATAACTTTTATAAACACAGGTTGTGCGTTTTGGTCCATAGAATAGTTACTAGAGGAGGTCCGCATTACATTAAAAGACTATTTGTTCCAGTAAGAAACTCTAGAACTATTAATTTTGTAATTCCACCTCATACTTCAGTCTATTACAATAATTCGTTTCTCGTAAGAGGCATCTCGAACTGGAATAATCTTCCTACCAGCATAAAGTCCATTAAATCGAAATCGGAATTTAATAAAGCTTCACTATCAAGATTTGCATTAAACAGGTAACAACTGATTCTTATTAGTTAGACATGAAAATTCATCAGAAACAATTAAATTGAAATCGAAACAATGGAAACCCAAATGTAACACTTCAAAAAGATTGTACATATCTTATGTTACACGAATAAAATTGATTATTATTATTATTATTATTATTATTAATGGTACCTAATTTAGTTCCTTACTACCCATTTTTCATCACATTCGCAAAAATCAGGCAAAATCAGGCATTTTTTGAAAAATCAGGGAAATTCAATGGCTTTTCAGGTTGTCAGGCAGAGCCTCGAAAAATCAGGCAATCCCTGAAAAATCAGGCATATTGGCATCTCTGCATGTTTATTAAAATGTTACCTTTCTGGAGGGCTTACGGAGCTGCATTCGAGATTCCAATTGGATTTTGTATGACCTTGATCATCGGCCTGCGAGTTAATGGAGGAGTAAGTATGGGTTGGAATCCAAGTACTTTTGACCTTACCTTGCTTATCTTTTAGTAATGATCTAACAAGTGTTTTTCCGTATATGATGGTTCCTGCTCCACAGCTCGTATTCATGCGATGTACATAGCCTGGTACTAGCAATCGACGCTTTGCGATCACGTACGGTTTGTGGTGAACTACGTTCCCTAAAGAGACAGGTCGTCATTAATGTTTTGGCAGATTGATTTCATCTCATAAGCTGTTACCTGTCTGCTACTTTAAGCGTTTTCAAGCGTTCTAAATGGTCTGGTAGGATTGGCAAGTATTTAACGCTTTGCTCCGGATACACTAAGGTGTTGGTTCGGTTGAACTGAGTGTCCTATTGAAACAGGTTATATTTAACGATTTTAGAACATCGTTTGGGTCTTGTAAAATTACCTGACATGCACTTCATGCGATTCAGGTAGTCTGGTGGGAATTGCAGACGTTTTGTTGATTACTCCGGATGCACTCGCGTGGTGACGTCGGAGGGTTCTGTTCCTTAAAGTAACAAATTATGTTTGAGCTTTTGAACCTTTTTTGATCGCATGAGAATATACCTGCCTGTGCTGTTCAGCGCAGCTGGCATTCGTTGATCACAGGTTAAGGAGCTGTTTCTGTACACTTTCAAGGAACACTTAAAGTTCTCCTTCCACCTTTGCATGCATGTTGTACGGATTTCACGAGTAGAATGAGTCTAAGCGGAAATGGTCATTTGCTGAGTTTGACAGCTACGCTGAGCTTCAAGGTTTGACGATCCGAAATTTGACATCTGTAGGGTCTGTCTGATTTTCTCAACAGTGATAAGTTTTGTTAAAGTATCAGCAGCGGTCAGGTGTCACAGCTATAATAACACTCCATTTTGACACTTCGACGGCGCACCGCAAGGTTTCAAACCAGGTGTTATCTTGCTCCTGGGTGTTAAAAAAGCGAGCCAGGAGTCAAATATGAATACCGACCAGCTCCTGATTTGACAGGTGGTAAAGTGTCAAGGGAAAATTTACGAAAGAAAATAGCAACAAACAACAACAACACCTATCGGAGCGTCACCAGTGGCAAAAATGGAAACAAGTTTAGCACTTACCGGTGTGCAAATGAGCTGCTAAAGCTAAAATAAGACCTAGAATGTGTCCCGGGTTAACACCTGGGATAGCACTTACCGGTACTGATGCTCTTAGCTCAATTTACTTTCCATGATTTGAAATATTTCAGAACGTTAACACAGTCTGGGTATGTGGTGTCTGCGGTTTTACCGTTATTGCTGCAAAAAACTTTGCATCAAGGTTTTCCCTTCCTCAAGCCATTAAACGACAAACTACAAAAAAGCTTGCCTGCCGCCTAACGACAAGACACCAAAATCGCAATTTTATTCCCTATAGTTAAGAATTTTGAAACTTTTCATTCAACCACTTTGAACTTCTGATTGCTTAAAGATACTCGTTAAACACTTCCTTTTCCCTCAAACCACACCCAAACGGCACTTTTATAGTCAAGTTCGATTTTTCCTCCGAAACTCTTCCCAACTCAATGTGTTGGCCATTTTCGGAACCATTCCACACAATTTAAAGCTATATCGCAATACTTCACCCACTCTGTCATAGCTTCTTAAACGCCCAGCTTCGCGAAATTAAATCAGCAGCACACGGGGAGAGAATCTGATCGCAGCGCACAACGTAAAATCACTGACAATCCTCACTTTGTTAGGCAAAAATCAGTCGAGTTCTTTTCAATTTCTTTAATCATATCAGCCTTTCTGGACACGACTCATATTTCTTTCGACTTCTTGCAATTTCCAGCAGAATTCACTTTTCAAATCAAAACCATTATAAAGATAAAAAAAAATCCCCTAAAACGCAGTGCCATAAGAAAAAAAAATATTACTGATTTGTTCGATGTTCTCATCGTTTAACCACAGTTTCAGTAGATCTCACTTATCCGAGGATGTCGGGGGAAGAACCACCTCGGATTAGTGAAACTTCGGATTATATGAATTATTAAAAAAATGCTCCTTTTACTATTGGTTGCATATCATCTAGGCGCATAACTCGGTAACCACGTGGATTTTGTTATTTTTATTTATTTCTTTATTGACATGTAACATAAGATCCATGATCTTTCAACTCGTTACAGATTTGTAATGAGTATAACAATAATTCAAGTAACTTGGTATAACTAATCCTGACGTTGATGGGAGTATTCATAAATATTCGTTCAAGTCTAAACACTTCTATTAAGCCAAACCAGCAAGTCCTCTTTGAAACTTTGTACGTCTCGGTGGTCGAGTGGTTAGCGTGGTAAGACGGTAATCGCTAGGTCCACTGACGGCATGGGTTCGATTCCCATCTCGTTACTGGGTGTTATATGTTAATCTTAAGTTGTCCACGTCATGTATTCAGTCTGTAAAGCCTAAATCGGCTAAGACGGTGTATGTCTTTTAAAAATAAAAAAGAAACGTGTTTTTGAAAAATGCATTTTAACTTAAATGGGGAGTTGGTTCCAGTTTTTTATCCTCCAACAATAAATGAAAACAGTAGTACAATGTAGTGTATGAGGTAAAAGAAAACAGGATGAGCGTAAGCTACGTAGTGGAATGTTTAACGGGTTAAACTCCTATCAAAAAGAAAAAAAAAGTAGTGGAATGCATAACGAATTCAAATAAGGAGGCTTTCTACTTTTTATGATATTAAATACAGTCACGCAGCTACGGAATATATAAAAATTAGAAAAACTGCAACCAAGAAGAAGTTTCTGGCGAAAAGTAACGCTTGCATAACGATCAAGGCTGTAAACATCTGGGGGAGGAAGACTGAATAAATAAAGAAAAAAATCTTTCAAACGTCAAATTTCTCTCATCAAACTACCGACCAGTGCGAAGGTTCAAAATCTTACTTTCATATTTAGTGAATTTAAATAAAACTTTTTTGATGCTGAAAAGCACACGCTAATTTTTTTTAAACCATTAATGACTGTTTTTCAACCGTTTTCTGCTTTTTCTAAATAAACTTCGATAATTATTATTTTTAAACCGTTGCCATTTGTTGAATTTCAACCATTTTAGAAGTTCTGATCACAACAAAGAAAATGGTTAAAATTCAATCATAAAAATGAGAGAATGTTTGTTTTGGTTTTCAAAATTCAAAGTGTTTGCGAGTTTGGAAGCGCATTTAATTTCAGTTTTTTATTGCTTTTCCAATGTCGTTTCCGGCAAGCTTAAACACGCGGAACTGAAGAGAAGATCCAAGAAGCTATCAGCTCCAGCGGAACAGATGTAAGTGCTGGTTTAAAATTTTACTTCCGTCCGATAACATAACCTTTAATTTACGAACATTCCGTTCTTATTAAAAACCGGAAAAGTAATAGTATTTTCTTGCAAAGAGCATCAAAAACGGATGCCAGCTACCGGCTTGTTAATCAGTGGGAAAATGTTTCTTTGCAGGAATCTCGACGAAGCTCACCGAAATACGACTGGCAATTGGAGATGTTTGATCACCAGCCCAGAAGAGATAAGGGTGTGAAGATGGCTCTAGCAACGGGAGTTGGCCCTAACGTTATCAGTGGAGGGGGTGGCTAAAATTTAAAAAAAAATCATGGAGGCTCGGCCAGCATTCCTTCCGATTGCTTTTTTGGATCCGATTTGCTGGATGAAGAGGATCAATGGTGCGTTTGAGTTCATCAGTTAGTCAGTATTCTTTTTGTCGCAAAATTATAACCCCATATTTATTCCAGATAACGCGATTCTATATGGACAAAGCTTAAATTAAGATCTGCTTTGATTGACCCTGGATCTTCCTGGCACGATTGACGCAGGAGAGATGTTCCGAAAAATTTTCGAGATGGTGGATGAAGACATCCGGTTTGGCCTCGATGCTTCTCATAAAAATATTATGAACAATTTGCAATAAAATTAAAATTTAATTTAAAAAGTTTGGATTTATCTTACGTAGAATTATCCTCGGTTCCCCTTTTTTATGAAAACGGTTATTTTTTAACCATTATCCTGATTATCTCCCTTTTGGAATACGGTTGAAAAATAACCATAATCGAAGTTCTCCTCAAAATCTCATTTTATGAGTATTTGCGGTAAAGTCATTAAATGAGTTAACCCAGGAAAACTTCGATTATGGTTATTTTTCAAGCATTAATGGTTTAGCCTGGCTCAGCGTGCACATGTTTTGCATGAAACAATGATTTAATTAGGTTTTTCTTTTGCTCTGGCGAATTCTGCAGATCAGGCGTATCGAGTTGCTCAAATTTCGTTAAAGTTTTTGAAGCTGATAAATAAAAATTGTTTGATTAATGGTCGTTCTTAAAAATAGCTTAAAGAACAGATTAAGATTTAGGGTAGTTCCCATTGATCGAACAAAATTTTTATATAGCTTAAAGTTTACGATTACAAATCTTTTCAACAATTGTTGGCTTTTTGCCGAACAGTAAAAAAACGATACAGAAAACGATACAGCGAATTTCAGTCTTCTTCCCCCAGGTAAACATATCGCACACATGCATTCAAAGCTGTCTGTAAGCGATTCAATTGAGAAACATTGGCGTTAGAAAACATAAAACAACTAAATATGAAATGTGGCAGTACGAAGGTTTTGAAAAGTTTCAGTTTAGTGGTGGAATCCTGGGGGAGGAAGACTGAAATTCGCTGTATCGTTTTCAGTATCGTTTTTTTACTGTTCCGCAAAAAGCCAACAATTGTTGAAAAGATTTGTAATCGTAAACTTTAAACTATATAAAAATTTTGTTCGATCAATGGGAACTACCCTAAATCTAAATCTGTTCTTTAAGCTATTTTTAAGAACGACCATTAATCAAACAATTTTTATTTATCAGCTTAAAAAACTTTAACGAAATTTGAGCAACTCAATACGCCTGATCTACAGAATTCGTTTCGCCCAATTGAATTTTATTAATTTTTTGAAAGTTTTGAGTGCTTTTAAGATGAAACCGCGTTAATTCGGTAAAGTGCAACCGCGTCCATCCGGAATGACCGTTAACTCGATTTGTTTACATTTGGCAGTATCGCCCTTTCGAAATGCTACGCTAGAGCTTTAGGTCGAGCTCACAGTGAGCGCGAAGCGAAGTGCGAAGCGAATTTCTAATTCGCGCGAAAAACCGCTTCTCATTGAAACACGTTGAAAAAAAACATCGACCGGCCACAGTGCAAGCGAATTTTCTCGCGAAGAACCGGCTCGATCGCGCGAATTCATCCAGTTCATCCGGACATACACTGAAAATATTCTCTGGGATATTTTATATCGCAAATGATAATTTATCGAAAAATCTTCTTCAAAAGTTTATTTATTTAATTATCATTGCCGTTTCTGTGTTGGTTATGAAAAATGCACGGTTTCAAGCGTAAATTTTCGCAAATAGCGCGGCGTCAGTCTTTTTCAGTTGAAACAAAATCTAACTGGCAATTAATGACCGGTGCCACAATAGGTGGTATGAGTAAGAAAATAGCAATTGCTTAGATAGCTTTTACTTAGCTCGAACTTTAGAATGGCAAAATTTGAAAGCATTTGCTCAACTAGATATGAATAAGCAGAGTATAACATCTTCTTTCAACCAACTCCAGATTAAAAATATGCATGTCATTCGAAGTATTTGACTCACAAAACTGCTCGAAAATAGCAAAAGCAATTAATAGAGCTTTATTCATATCAGGTAATATGTGTATAGGGTGAAGGGCTGAACGGATAGAAGTTGGAATTCGTTGTCCGACGCCATCTTGAAATCCATTATGCCCCCTTCCATTCAACTTTAAAATGCTAGAAGTGACTGAAAAGCACACGAAACTCCCACAATCTGGGTATTGGATGAAAGGGCTCAATAAGTAGAAGTCGAATTTGGCTGTCCGACGCCATCTTGAAATCAAAGTTGGCGGTTTCTGCTTAATTCAAAGTGCAGTAAATAACTGAAAATCGCATGAACCATCCAAAATATAGGTAATTAGTAAAAGGGCTCAAAAAGTAGATGAGAAATGATTGACAAAAATTTTCAGAAAACTGCAGAAAAGCACTGTAAGAAATTAAGAAAAATATGTGAAGAAGAAGTTCTAAAGAAGTGTTCTAAAAATAAAGTTACAACACGCAGAAAAAGAATGGTGCATGGTTTCAACAAAACGTTTTGTTATTTTATTTTATATATTTGATGTAGATTTTTTAATACCTTTCACGAAAAAATAGAACGAAAATAATAACAAAATTTTGTTATTTATACATACACATTTTTTATTACTTACAAATCAAATTTGGTTTGATTTGCAACCAAAATTCGCTTCATTTCATTCAACGTGCAACTCTTAAAACGATTAGTGAAAAAAAGAAAAAAAAATATTAAAACTTTCCAGCAGCCGAACAAAACAACAACAAGATGGCCCGACAAGTTGTATGGCACAAAGTCGGAGAGCTGTGGAACGTCGTTTTTGCTGGATCAGACACTGGTAGGTATAGAAACTTTAGTTATATTTTTAATCTTTTAAGCTTATTTTATTTGCAAAGAACCTCGGAACCGGGAACATGGCTCGGGCATTCAGGCACGAACGGGTAAGAGTTCCTGCTAGGTACATGCCGGAACACACAGATTTACAGATCGATGGGCAGAATAGATGACCTCGACCTCCAACTCCATATGGCCGAAATTCCGTCGATCCCGCATGGCCGGTCATGAGTAGGTCCTTCCAGAGTTGGCCTGTGCCACCAGCAGCATCGCCGGTTGAAATAATGGTTAATTAAGTGTTATCCCCAAACGTGCTGGAGGACTCAATTATTTTTAGTGATATACCCCCTTTTCAAGGATAATTTATTCTGGGATTTTCATCCGGTTGGATGATTCATCCCGTCTCGTCCCGTTTCAAGGAGAGAAAAATAAAGAAATATTGAAAAACTAAAATTTGTATTATTAATACAGCAGAATCTGAAAATATTATCAACGATACATAAAATTATTACTAATCAAACTTTTAATTTGAAAACCACAAAAAAAATAATTTTCTTTCGAATCTCATTTTTTCCAATTTTACCCAAAAAAATTTATTGTTACGAAAATGAATATGGTTCATTTTCAAAAAGGGCCTATATTGCTTAAACATAAACGATAAGTTTAATTCCAAGTAGCGTTTTTTATTAATATTGACAAAAATATATTTCTGCTTTTTCCCAACCAAATTTTTTATTATTTTTGGCCCAAATTTGATTGGTATTACAATAAATTTTTCTGTGTGAATGACAAAAATATAAAAAAAAACTGTGGCAAAAATATGAATAACTATTACTAAAATTTGGCAAAGGACAAAAAATTTGAAAGAACTGTGACAAAAATATGACAAATAAAATAATGACAAATGACAAAACTTTGAATAAAACAAGACAAATATTACAAAAATATGAGAAAAATTTCACATAAATGGCAAAATTATTACAAATGTGATAAAAATATGACAAAATTATAATCAAAATTTGACAATAAAATGACCTGACAGAACAAATATAAGGATAAATATTTGACAACTAATTTACAAAAATGACAAAGTAATAACAAAAAATTTACAATAAAATCACAAAAATCTGACACATATAAAACTATTAGAAAAAATTATTTCAAAGGTGGTAAAACAGATAAATAGACTAGAATATGACAAAGTTCTGAAAAAAGACAAATTTGACAAAATAATGACAGAAATCTGACAATATTATGAAGAATGAGATAAAAAATATGACAAAATACTTTTAAATATATCTAAAAAAAATGACAAAATGATGACAAATACGACAGTAAAATTACAAAAGAACAAACAATGACAAAAATCCGTAAATATAATGAAGAATGTGTTTCAAATATATGGCAAATATGTATGACGAAAAAATGACTAAATATGACAAAGACAAACCTATGGGCTTGTGATATGTGTAGCTCAGTTGGCAACTTAGTTCCCTTCTAACTCAATGTCCGTGAGTTGAAATACAAGAGTTGTACCGGGTAAGACTTTCAGTATGAAGAGAAGATGGTAAAACGACTATAATCGAACGAAAAAAGACAAAACTTTAAAAAAAAACTTACAATCAAATGAACAAAACATGAAAAAAATACGACAAATTGCAAATTTATGTTATTGCAGATTTATGTTATTTTATTGAAAAATCTTGT
Organism: Uranotaenia lowii; assembly: GCF_029784155.1. Lineage (NCBI taxonomy): Eukaryota > Metazoa > Arthropoda > Insecta > Diptera > Culicidae > Uranotaenia > Uranotaenia lowii. The sequence goes on along the minus strand of NC_073691.1, from coordinate 105,844,400 downwards.
CATATTTGTAAATATGAAAATAAATAGGAAAAAGAGGTAAATAAAAAGCGCCCCAGTAAAACTCTACGAAATAAAATAGTTGCATCAAAGAAATATGAATTTGAACTTTATGCTTTTCTATATGGATGTCCACATTTTATCACGTTTGGCAGTTGCAATGAAATATTTTTATGTAAATAACTTTCCTTAATCCTTGACAATGACAATGACAATGACAATGACAATGACAATGACAATGACAATGACATGACAATGACATGACAATGACATGACAATGACATGACAATGACATGACAATGACATGACAATGACATGACAATGACATGACAATGACATGACAATGACATGACAATGACATGACAATGACATGACAATGACATGACAATGACATGACAATGACATGACAATGACATGACAATGACATGACAATGACATGACAATGACATGACAATGACATGACAATGACATGACAATGACATGACAATGACATGACAATGACATGACAATGACATGACAATGACATGACAATGACATGACAATGACATGACAATGACATGACAATGACATGACAATGACATGACAATGACATGACAATGACATGACAATGACATGACAATGACATGACAATGACATGACAATGACATGACAATGACATGACAATGACATGACAATGACATGACAATGACATGACAATGACATGACAATGACATGACAATGACATGACAATGACATGACAATGACATGACAATGACATGACAATGACATGACAATGACATGACAATGACATGACAATGACATGACAATGACATGACAATGACATGACAATGACATGACAATGACATGACAATGACATGACAATGACATGACAATGACATGACAATGACATGACAATGACATGACAATGACATGACAATGACATGACAATGACATGACAATGACATGACAATGACATGACAATGACATGACAATGACATGACAATGACATGACAATGACATGACAATGACATGACAATGACATGACAATGACATGACAATGACATGACAATGACATGACAATGACATGACAATGACATGACAATGACATGACAATGACATGACAATGACATGACAATGACATGACAATGACATGACAATGACATGACAATGACATGACAATGACATGACAATGACATGACAATGACATGACAATGACATGACAATGACATGACAATGACATGACAATGACATGACAATGACATGACAATGACATGACAATGACATGACAATGACATGACAATGACATGACAATGACATGACAATGACATGACAATGACATGACAATGACATGACAATGACATGACAATGACATGACAATGACATGACAATGACATGACAATGACATGACAATGACATGACAATGACATGACAATGACATGACAATGACATGACAATGACATGACAATGACATGACAATGACATGACAATGACATGACAATGACATGACAATGACATGACAATGACATGACAATGACATGACAATGACATGACAATGACATGACAATGACATGACAATGACATGACAATGACATGACAATGACATGACAATGACATGACAATGACATGACAATGACATGACAATGACATGACAATGACATGACAATGACATGACAATGACATGACAATGACATGACAATGACATGACAATGACATGACAATGACATGACAATGACATGACAATGACATGACAATGACATGACAATGACATGACAATGACATGACAATGACATGACAATGACATGACAATGACATGACAATGACATGACAATGACATGACAATGACATGACAATGACATGACAATGACATGACAATGACATGACAATGACATGACAATGACATGACAATGACATGACAATGACATGACAATGACATGACAATGACATGACAATGACATGACAATGACATGACAATGACATGACAATGACATGACAATGACATGACAATGACATGACAATGACATGACAATGACATGACAATGACATGACAATGACATGACAATGACATGACAATGACATGACAATGACATGACAATGACATGACAATGACATGACAATGACATGACAATGACATGACAATGACATGACAATGACATGACAATGACATGACAATGACATGACAATGACATGACAATGACATGACAATGACATGACAATGACATGACAATGACATGACAATGACATGACAATGACATGACAATGACATGACAATGACATGACAATGACATGACAATGACATGACAATGACATGACAATGACATGACAATGACATGACAATGACATGACAATGACATGACAATGACATGACAATGACATGACAATGACATGACAATGACATGACAATGACATGACAATGACATGACAATGACATGACAATGACATGACAATGACATGACAATGACATGACAATGACATGACAATGACATGACAATGACATGACAATGACATGACAATGACATGACAATGACATGACAATGACATGACAATGACATGACAATGACATGACAATGACATGACAATGACATGACAATGACATGACAATGACATGACAATGACATGACAATGACATGACAATGACATGACAATGACATGACAATGACATGACAATGACATGACAATGACATGACAATGACATGACAATGACATGACATTGACATGACAATGACATGACAATGACATGACAATGACATGACAATGACATGACAATGACATGACAATGACATGACAATGACATGACAATGACATGACAATGACATGACAATGACATGACAATGACATGACAATGACATGACAATGACATGACAATGACATGACAATGACATGACAATGACATGACAATGACATGACAATGACATGACAATGACATGACAAGGACAACAATGTTATTTATTTAAAGCATGGCCGTAGGAACGGGGGGTTTTGAGGGTTAAACATAATTGAGCTGAAAATCACAAATAAAATGTAGAATTTGAGGTTATTCTTTTTGAAATTGTTTTATGAAAAAAAATCAATTTTTATTTTGGAAAAATGGCTTGCCCAGGATAATCATTATGGAATTGATTCTCCATGAAAAATATTTGTCAATAAAGAACAAGATAAAGATTAAATATAGAAAGATTATTTGCGGTGTATTTTTCATATTTATATTGTATTTTTCTAAAACCAAAATTCAAACTGAAATTATAAATTTGGATTAAGTTTGCAAGTACCATATTTGAACCAAAAATTTGAATCTCTTACTTTTATTTTTGAAAATTTGATTTATGTTTTTCAATATGGTTGAAATATTTGAATTTGCTCAAGTGTTTGTAATATTAAGTTTATTTTTTTTGTTTCGATTATTGTCGTTTGAACATCTTCATGTCATTCACGACTTATATCAACGAAGCAGTTGGTGAACAGTCATTAAAAAACTGAAAAATTGCTCACCATTTTAAATATTTCAGAATGTATTTTCTAAAGTGATTTAACCCTCTAGAACTCAATTTTAAATAAGAGAAATTCATCAGAATGAACAATAGAATGAAAATAAAAATTCAGCAATAATAATGATGATCAATCATGGATAGAAATTCCCATTGAAATATTTTTGTTCTTAATAATCATCAGAATATAACAACTTGTAATTGGAAGCACTGAGAAATAGAAATTTAGAATTGTAATACAACATAAGAGTTCCCAATTTGAAGATAAAATTCTGAAGTTCATTAAAAAATCATAGCTCTGGAAAAAAAAAAAACAAAATTAAATATTGTAATAAAATATAGCTTTTAGATAACGAATTATGCTTTTGAATAAGAATAAAAAATTGAATCTAGTAACTTTTCGATTACAAATACATACATAGAATACAAATACAAATTTATAAAAACAAAGAATTATAATTTGCCGATATGCCATAAACTTGAAATACAAAATATGGGTTAGAAACATAAATTATGAACATAATTTATATTGGCTTATGTCAGTGTTGAGCAGCTTTTTGAACCAAAGGGTCAGTTTGAACTCAAAATTTTTTCAGCAGTCTTCAATAATTTGCAGAACTTAATAGCACAAGAACGCAAATTTTTAAACAACAACAAATTCATGAAAAAAAAATTTAAAAGTATAATCAAACAAATTAGATGTTGAACATGTTTGTGTAAGCTGGCAATGCCAGCTGATAACCATAAGATAAAAATATGTTTTTGTGGTTAGTTTTTAAATAATTCCAAATGATGATGAAATACAAATCCGCTTCTATTTCATATTTCTATGATTACAATTTTTTGCCAGATTTGTATAGTAACGTAACTTGTGTTTTTGTTCAATTCATCAAAATTATTATCAGTAAAGTATATTTATCAAACAACATTGTGATGGATGAAGTGAAATAATAATCATAATCATGTGCTTTTTAGTGGTGCTCCGATCATTTTACTAGAATTTAAATTTCTGTAAAAAAAAAAGTTCAACCAAATGATTGTGAGGTAAATGCAAAATAAAACACGTTAAGTGCATATGAACAAACTATAAACATATTATTCATCCCCGATTTATTAAAAAAAATAAATATATAATTTAAGAATATATTCGCAGGCCGCAACCAGGTCGCAACGCAGGACACGTTTCGTTCATTTCTGGTTTATGTATCATTAATGCAATCTGTCCTCAATATTCTTATACGAGAATTTTTTGAAAAAATATTTTTAAGGAACTCTCGGCAGGCTGCGATTTGCTCACCCCTGGTTTGAAAAATTCCAATTGAAGAATGAATTTCAAATGTCGTTTGAAAATATGGAAATATGTCAAATTTCAAATAGTTTTTCCAGTAATCAAAACTATATTGAAATTGAATTTGAATGCCTCATGCCGACAGCTTGTGTTGAGGCGAGCATCTTCAAGCTCAGCGAAAAGGTTGAAGCAACAACAACGACAACCAAACGAATCGCACACGTTGTTTGAAGCGAAAGGAAAGCGCCCAACATACGGTGCAAAGAGGAAAAAAAGAACGAAAAACGAGCTGCCCGCCTGTGGTAGCTGAGCAATAGCAGAATTATCCTTAAGCATTCGAACCAGGCGCAAACAAGGCAATTCGACATTGTGTTTGCCTTCGAATTCGGTTGCCTCAAGCTTGGAGGACGTGATGAGTGAGTTCCATTCGTTTGCTTTTTCGATTTTGCTTCCTCAAATGCATATTACTTCATGAACACCAGCCAAGTTGAGTGAGTTTCCTTCGTGTTTTTGTGTATTTTCCCCTCTTCAAAGCATCGTTCACTCGCGAGTGTAGCGTTGAACGAGGCAAGGATCTTCAATTCGTACTCGTTTTATTTGAAACACTGCAACCGACACAGCTGATGAAGCAAGCAATCAATAGCAAATTCCCTTCGCAGGGTTATGGTTTGACCCGGGGTCAGACAAAATTAGTCGGGAAGGTAATAAATATTCCCACACGCAGCTTCTTGTTTGTGCCCGGTCTACAGTCAAAATTTCGAGTTGCCCTAAAAGAGTTGCAAGCATTTAGATTATGGACATTTTATTTATTCTATCTCATTTAGGACTTACCTATTCCTATTTGCTGAACTTGTCCTCGCCGAAGGCGCAAATCAACCAGCTCGTTTATCTTATTCGCCAAGGTTAAGGTTCCTGACCACAACGTATTTGCTGAGCTAAGCTTTTTTTTTATCTATAGAAGATAAAACAATTAATCAAACTTTCACAAATTTGGACAACAAAAAAATCACCTGCTTCTGGCCGCTTCCGGTAATATCATTCGAAACCCCATCGCCGGTAGATCTCCGGAACTCCTTTGGTGTTCGTATTTCCAAAGCTATCGTTGGTCACAGTTATTAGAGACTTCAAGCCATCTGCTGTTCCTGTTGGTTTGGAGAAAAAAAAATCTAAGAATTATGTCGGGAGACACTGGGAGCTATAATACATCTCAGCCTTGGTTTTTCTTGAATTGAAGAACGAAAAAAAGGAAGTGGAACAATGTAGCACAAAAAAACAACACTTTAAACAGCAATTCACTTGATTTGTTGATATTAAAACAATTTTTGAAAAACTTACCGTTCAGCCGGATAGATTCCTGGATAGGTTGGTCATTCCGAGTTTTAGGATTGCGCCTGGTTCGAACATAAGAACGGATTCGTCTCTTCCGGCAGTGGTCACAGCAATTGTGAACGGTGGGACAAAAAAGCGGATCGCACAATTTTCTTATCTTCGAAAAATGTGGCCTCCATATCAGTTTTTTAACACATTCACCAATATAACCTTTAGTTCCCAAAATTTTAAACAAATCCATTTGAATAAAAACGTCGAAAAAGCTACTTAATTTTAACTGAAAAAATATTGTGGAAACGCGCACAAACTTGCTCTATTTCCAAAATGGCGACGATGAGAATCCCCTTTGAATTTTTAACCAGATTTAGTTGAATGCTCGAAAACTTCAACTATGGTTAATTTCGTACTAAAAAATATCTTAAAAAATAACCACATTGCCAGTTCTTCAGTCAAAACCATAAAATGGTTACTATTTAACCAAAAATGGTTAATTAAAAATGAGCGTGTAGTGCTGCAGTAGGAGTTGTAGCGCAGACACCAGATATCCAGACTAATCAGTGGCGGTTGAGCCCATACAACTACAAATCGCCCAGAATCATACGCCATCTGACGGGGCATCGTGAAACCATTGTGCCTCATCAAGAAAAGAAAATACACTTGATAATTTACAAACCAAATGAGAACTGTCTTGATTGAATCACCTACAGGTCGGACTCGATTATCCGGAGTATCGATATTTTTTTCACTCCGGATAATCGAATCTTCCGGATAATCGAATCATAAAAAAAATGTTTTTTTTTTCAGTCTGAGGACGTTAAATTGTAATTTTTTTTTGTGCATTATTTTTGTAAAATGCAGTGGCGTATAGTATAGTAATCATTTTTATAGGAAAAAGGGGTAAAGTCGTGATAAGAAAAAAAAAAACAAATTTGTAATAATAAACAATTACTGGTTTCATTTTACCTTGACCTGACACATCTCAGAAGTGATTTTTGTTCTCATGCTTCGTTATTCAATGAATGAATTTGTTTTAAAGCTTAAATAAACGAGAAGTTTCCTGACAAGAAATATGAATTTTATTTAACCAAAATGAGAATGTAACAAAAAAAAAAAAATATCAAAAGGGGAACATACTGAAATGACACCCTAGCTCAAGTCCCTTCCAGACAACCATTTGGTGGGTATATCGAATTTGCAAAGCAAATATACGTGTAAATATACGTGTAAACATATCGTATAAAATGTAGCAAAACCAGTATATACGTATCATTTTGGAGGCCATATAGGTACATTAGCAAACATATTCTTGATTTGGTTTGTATTAAATTACGATTTGCACAACTTGTCATGCGCATCATTTACGACTACCCTGATTCTTTTTGGAATATACTATGACAATTTACATCATCATATAGATGATTGAGGTTGTAATATACGACATTTTTCGTAACAATATGGAAAGTTTGACGACTTATTTGGTCGTCTTTTGCGACTTGAATGCAGGGCTCTCATTTTCCGCCAGTTGAATAAAAATAAGATTATTATTTTTTTTTTACTTTAAACCAATTGGTTTATTCATCCCCAAAAATAATAAAAATAAAATTTTTCAAAGAAATGCGTTTTTTGCTGTCAAATTCAAGTTAATATCGTACAAATTTATTATTTGCCTGATTGCTGATTTTTTTCAACGTTCATGAAGTTATTGTTAGTACCTGGGCTTGATCCCCTGACCATACGATCTGCAGCTCATAATGGTTCCTCGACGCTATCTGGAATATATAAATTCAAGGGGATTTGCTTCAAAGGCATTACACCACAAGCAAATCGTATATTTCTATAACTTAAATCTTTCAAATCGTAGAACACGTCATCGATGATCTAAAAATAGACCAACATTTTGAAGCCTCCTTTAAAACGATTCCAATCATTGATGTCCCATTATCATAAACGATTTTATTGAACTTTTTGTATTCTTTTATGATTGCCAGCAAATACGTTTTACGAAAATCAGACATGCGAATTAGTTTGCAGAGGTATACGATTGCATGCACATTATTACGAATCAATGCAATTATATACGTTTTTTATTTCGAATTGTTTTATGCATAGCACGACAAAATCTCTCAGTCACGGCTGATCACCGTATATCGGTAGTTTCACGGATTTTTTGCGAATTGTCGTACACAAAGGTCGAGTTCATATATACATAAATACGAGTTTCTCTTCTTGTCGTAATAAAATCATGCAATGCTTTTAAAAACGATAAAGAATATGCATGGACCGCACATTGTAGGTACAGATATACGAAAATGAGTATAAATAACATTCTATACGATGTAATCTGTAGAAGAAAATACGACTTCTGGTTGTCTGGGCTCTTTTTCTAACTACTTTCACGTTTGTACATTTGATCATACTTTGTAAATAAACTAAAATACATTTCAAAATCCACTCATTTTCAACCGAAGACAATCGATAATTAATTAAACTAGATAATAAATAATTAACCCCCCGAATAGCCAAGATCGTGGTATTAATATAACCGAACAATGGTATTCAATTTAACGATAAACTTCATCCTTATTTCTAAATTTTAGTCAACCACTCAAAACTTTGAAATCCTCGTAGTTTTTAAGGTAACCGTGAAACATATAGTTAGTTCATGATATTTTATCGTTTCCAAAATTTAGGGGAATTACTGTATAACAATGTTATTCTTGTGTATAATATTGTTATAATATTTTTCATGGTAAGATGAAAATCCGAACGATGGTAAACATTAGCCCTTTTCACACGTTTATAATTTTTCGTGTAGATAAAAAATTTCATAAACGCGCGCCATTTTGTCGGATGGTTTTGTCGCGTTTCTTTCAATCGGAAACATGTTATTCCGAACAACGTATGGAATTTAAGTGACCAGAATTCCGGTGAGTATATTTATTTATTGCGCGTTTAAGTTGATGAAATTAATCTGAAAATATTTTTTTTTCCAGATGCAGAAGGAAAAACGAAAGACCCGGAATGGACCAGATGGAGATGTGCCGGAGAAGGAGCCCCCCTCCCTCCATTACTCCGTGTAAATTTAAAAAAATATAAAAAAAGTGGTTAAGTGAGTGTATCATAGAGTAATAAGAAAACAATTTAAAAAATAAAAATATTAAAAGCGAGTACAAATTCTTTTTTACAATTTTTTGGAAAGAAAGCTAAAAAAACTAATTCCAAAATTCCAACCATGAAATTTCACGGTTACGAGAGCTTTTTACATATTACGAATAAACATTGAAGTTCATCGTGGTTCATCATCCTTAAAACCATAAAAATTCAATGAAAAACGATGAATATTACAGTTTTCGAGAAAGAACTGGACGCTGTAATAACCATAAACTTCATACTTTTGTGTTCTAAAATGTATGGGAAAAAGTTCATTTTTTCATTGTTAAGTTGCTTAACAACCCCCTTTTTTCATGGTAATTTTGGCCAAAACCATAAATACCATGGTCAAAAACAATGAGTTTGACAGTGAAATCATGGTTCGATGTACCTTGATATTCGTGGTGTCAACCATAAAATCCACAATAGAGTGAAAATGAAATTCATGGTTTTTTCATAATGTTTTTCTATTCGGGCCGTTACTTCCCACGATTTTTTTTTAAATATTTGAACAACAAAAAAGCTTTTGTAAGGAAAGCTCGACGGATCTCGAAGCGGAAGGTGCAAAAATCATCCGGATCGTGCTGTTTAGGAACACATGCAGCACAGTTCGGACGGCCGCTGTCCGGGCAAAGCAGATAATCATGTCCGCAATTATGCCGTAAGTAATATTTTAAGAAAAATTGCCACCAGCCAGAAACTAACATCCGTTTCTTGTTCATTCGCCGCAGTTATCACAAGCACCGGGGATCTGTGAAATATCATCGCCATTCGGAAAACATTTTAAGCTGTCGGTTCCGAAAAGCTTCGCAAAAGTTGTACGGAAGCCAGAAATTACCGCCAGCAGGGTGGAGCAGTATCATATTTTCATCCAGAAGACGAACCATTCCAGGTGAGTGAGGAATCGTTTTTTTATTTACCAGCTGCAAACAATCAGATTTCGTTGTGCATTTAATTAATTTTTGCTGATTGAAATTGATAGTATTTGAAAGACAATAACTTATCATCAACAATAAGCTGTGTTTTTTTCTTAAATACAACTAAGACCTGATTAGAAATCTAATGTTTTCCTTTTTTTTACAGCAAATAAGAGCGAAGTATAACATCATCCAGCTCAAGGGTTTGCCCGAATGATTCTTCTCCAAACATCCACATCCAAACCAAGATGACCTTTGGACTAAGTTTTGACCCTCTATTCCACAAGTAGCCGTTTGCGGGTTTCCAACTGGCAGAAAAAGTGATCCAAAATTCGGTTTGCCGACTAAAACGAAACGCAGAATAGTGCTTGTGGATTGTGTTTTGCCAATGCCGGAAGTGTAGTGAAAATTGTATTTTTTTTATCTGCCTTAAAATGAATTGAAGAAAATAAAAAGGATAATTTAAAAACTGTTTATATGAATATTTTATTATTTTTGAAAATCCAATTGGAATATATACAAAGAATAAAAAAAAATGAACCGAATTTACCGCCCTGTAATTTTGAAGGAGCCATTTATTGATATGCTTACTGTAAAATAAAGGACCTGTAATTTTTTTTCGACCTGTAAAATTACGGCAAATGTCCTGCTCCTTTTTGTTACAGGATATTTGCTGTAATTTTACAGCAAAAAATTTTTTCTGTGTAGATTTACAAACACGATAAAGACGCAAATGTTGTGGATCACTTGTGCTACCATGGGATGTAGAGGGTTAAACACATTGACAACTCTTATTCTTACCCCTACTGTTCCTAGCTACGTTCTTGCTTGACCACATATTTATATTATGTATTATAGAGTTAATGATTTTGATCTTGAACAATACACTGTCGATAACCGAGTTTTAATATAAAGTACAACTACTATACTAGCCCCTGACCCCCCTAACTCCGTCCAAAGCTGATAAAAATATTATTTTGTGGATTATAGTACTAAAATTATTTAAAAAATCAAAATAAAAATTTAAAATTTTTTTTTTTAAACTCCGGATAATCGAGTCTAAAATTCCGGATAATCGAATCCCGGATAATCGAGTCTCCGGATAATCGAGTCTCCGGATAATCGAGTCCGACCTGTATTAGTATTTGGAATTCTATCTAAAATATTTTCTTTTTGGTTTTTGTCTTCAATGTTAAATTGTTTACTCTTTTTTTCTGTATCATAATAAGAATAGGATATTGTTCAAACAATGATTGTTGATTGATCTAGATGAAAAAATACAAACGCTAGTGTTCATTCCATATGCATTCATGAAATATTTAATTTATTTTTTTTTCGTAAATATTATATAAATCCATTATTCACTACAGCTAGGTTATACCGGTCCTTAGTTGAGAGGCAATTTTAAGAATTAAGTTTTTATTTCGAAATTCATCCGTCAGAGTGACAGTATGAAAATTCTAATGTACATAATAAATAACTAATCGAATTCTGAATTGTTCGTCTAAATCTGAATGGTTGATTTATAATTTACTATGACAAAAAAATCAACTACAAATAACTTCTTGAAAAACTTGAATTCCAATTTATCTTAACTGTTTTTTAGCTCATACCTATAGATAGATTTGAGAAGTGAAATAACTTATTGACATTATCATTGGATTGATTAGAACTTGTTTAGACAATTTTTAGAAAAAAAAAAAACAGAATAATAAATGTGAAGAATGTATTGATAAGCTGTCTAATTCTATTTGCCGCTGGAAGTGCTCATGATAGATTACTGATTGTTTCACTGAAAAATATAAATTTATGGAAAAATAATCTTAGAAACGACCGTGTTTGTCACCCGGTTATTTTTCCTGCTCATTTGTACACACCCAACAAGTGAGCGTGAGAAATGTCAAAAACAACAGTAATGGCCTTTTTGGCATAATTCTGGACTTGGGGAAAATTAACATAAAAGCGAACTTTTTTTTGACTATTTTTCCATATAAATCCGCACACGAGAGCAAGTGTGCGTGAGAAATGTCAACTTGAATATATTTAGTTCTGAAAAAAAATTGTTGTAAAACAAGGGCAAATATCCACTGAATTTGGAACATTTATTTAATTCAAAGTTTTGTTAATACCACAGACTGAAATTAATTAGTTTACAAAATAAATCTATTCTTCAAAATACTATAATTTTGAATAAATCTATATATATAAAAATGAATTTCTGTCTGTCTGTCTGTCTGTCTGTCTGTCTGTCTGTCTGTCTGTCTGTTCCCTATAGACTCGAAAACTACTGAACCGATTTGCTTGAAACTTGGCAGGTGAGGGTATTGGAGGCAGGGGAAGGTTCCTATTATGGTTTGAGACCCCTCCCCCTATTATGAAGGGGGGGAGGGGCCTCCCAAACAAAAGAAACTTTTTTGCATAACTCAAGTACACATCAAGTAAATGGTATAAAATTTGGCATGGGGTGGTATTTGGGAACGAGGAATATTTCTATGAATATTAGGTACGCCTCCCTCCTCTCAGTGGGGTGATAGGAAGGGGGGAGGGGGGATACCTTACAATTTTTCATATAACTCGAGAGCTAATCAAGATATTGGATCCAAATTTGGCATGTGAAGGTATGTGGATACGAAAAATATTTCAATGATTATTTGAGACCCCTCCCTCTTTTCAGTTGAAAGGGGGAGGGGCCTCTTTCCTATTTTTTTTATATAGTTCAAAAACTAATAAAGCAATTTGAACCAAATTTGGCATGGGAGGGTATTTGGATACGAAAAATATTTCTATGCTAATTTGAGACCCCTCCCTCTTTCCAGTAGGGAGATATAAAGGGGGAGGGGCCTCTTTTATAGTTTTCAACATAACTAAGAAAGTAATTAAGCAAATGGAACCAAACTTGGCATGGGCGGGTATTTGGGAACGTGACATGTTCTAATGATTGTTTGAGACCCCTTCCTTCTTACAGCGGGGAGGAAGGAAAGAGGGAGGGGAGTTTCATACAATTTTTACTGCATAACTCAAGAACTAAAACAGCAAATGGAACCAAATTTGGCATGGAATGATATTTGGGTACGAGAAATGCTTCTATGAATATTTGGTAACCTTCACTCTTTCGAAGAGGTGGAAGCAAATGGGGAGGCGAGGTCTCCCTTACAATTTTCAGTATAACTGGAGAGCTGATCAAGCAAATTGAATCATATTTGACATGTGAGTGTATTTGGATACGAGAAATGTTTCTATTATAAATTGAAGCCGTACCTTTTAAGCGGTAAGATATAAAGGAAGAAGGGGGGGGGGGGGTTTCCATTTTTTTCCATAACTCAAGAATTAATCGAGAAAATGAAACCAAATTTGGCATCAAAAAGTATTTGATTACGAAAAATACTTTTATGAATATTAAGTTATCACCCCTCTATTGAAAGAAGAGAACGGAAAGGGGGATGGTACTCCCTTTCAAGTTTATTCAAAACTCAAAAATTTACTAGGTAAATAAAACCAAATTTGGCATGGCATGGAATATAGGAAGGGAAGAGGGAAGCTTACATTTAACTTTTATTTTACAAAATCCGAGAAATGGACAATACTTAACATGGAAAATCATTTTGGTATGACTCCATGATTATTTGACACATCATCCTCCTTTCAGTGAGAAGGTACATGGGAGGAGGGAGGTGAGCCCAATACAATTTTGTTAGCATATGTTCTCAATTTATGCTTACGAAGCCAACAAATGGAAACAAATATGGCATGGAAAGGTACTTGGTTACGAGATATGTTTCTACGATTGTTATAGACTCTTATGCTTTACAGTGTAGAGAGGGAAAGAAAGAAAGGGGCTCGATACAATTTTTGTTGCAAAGCTTAAATACTTATCAACCAATGGAACTACACTTGATATAAGAGGATTTTTGGGAACGAAAAAAATATTTATTAAAGATTACAATCTCCATTCAGCAGGGGGTGAAGGGAAGGACAGGATGGGCTCTCTAATCAGTTTTTTAGCATAAATCCAGAACGTATCAAGCAAAAACAACCATACTTTATAAGTTAGATTATTTACGAACGATTAATTTGGGACCCTTTCTTTTTTAGGGCGAAACTTAAGGAAACAGATGAAAATTATCAGATCTTTAAAACAAGTTTATAAATCAAGATTCAGAATATAAGTTATGGTTTGTGTTGCAATTTGAAACTCCAGCTGAAGCTCTCATTTTATAGTGGTTGCTTATTAATTTCGTCATAATTTGATTTAAAATAATACCAAAAACAATAAAAATTTGAATGATTTCTGAAAATATCATTTGATTCTGAAAGGTGTAGCAAAGCACACCGGGTCAGCTAGTAAATAAATAAAAATAAATAAATAAATAAATAAATAAATAAATAAATAAATAAGGTTCCTTAACCGCTACCCAGCAAATAGCAAGAATTTCGCTGTAACTAAACTTATTTATCGAGTTCAATGCTTTTCCACATCACCAAAACGAATTTTGAATGGTAAAAGAACATTACTATCTTGATGCAAACGAAGGTCATTTTTATTTTCTTGTCGTAGCATGGAATGTCAAATATCGTATGGCTGTGTGAGTGAATTCATTTAACGTTTTGATTTTGATGTGACGAATTCACGATCATTTTTTTATACCCATTGATAAAACCAATTACACATGCGATATTCAAAAATGAAAAATAGTTCGAAATTTAACTGAAAAGAAAAAATAACTGAACAACAGATCAGGAAAAGCTAAGCTGTTCTCATTAAACATACTCGGATGGTTGAGATTGTTTGTCAATATTCATCATATTTCAACCAACGCACTTTTTTTTTTAATTGTTCTAAATTTGCGGGAAAATGTTTACAAGATGCACCATATCGGAGTCCAAAGATGGTTTCAAAAACTGCCTCGTCCAGTGGGCGGTAAAAGGGCTCATTTAATATCCAACTTTAGTTCGATATGTGACTAAGTTTTTCATCGAAAGGAAAGTTTCAGGATTTATTCGAGAAAAAAATGAATAAAAATTTGACAGCGATTTTTTGTTGTAGATGGTGACTTGATAATATATTTCGTTGTTGCGTTTTTATTAGTTTTTTCTGTAAACTATACATTGCTTTTCAAATTTTGTAAATATCACCTTTACTTTTGTTTTATTTATTTGCAGTATACAATCATTGGATTTTTTTTTTTTTGTCGTTACAATATTTTTCGGGATACTTGAATTTACTCTTGACGGAGGTTCCGGGGGTTAACGAAATCTTGCAGATGAAAGTGATCTTCACAAATGAAACAATTGTTAGGCAGCCAAGGCAGCTTTTTATTTCCGCAGTTCTTCTTGTGAATCGAGAATGTCTGATTTTCCACCACATCGGAGATTTCAGAAAATGATTATTTTTCAACCACATCGAAATAAGGAAGTGTAGCGGACAATCATCAATACTCATCCAACTTAAATCGTTGAAAAATCATCGTTTTAGTCGTAAATGATGGCAACTCCTGAAAGTTTACTGATGAACTCAAACATCAAACAAAGCGTCGTGCAATATTGCAAGTGTTAATTGAATTTATTTTAATTGATCAATATTGAGTTATGAATTTCTTTACACGTCGTTTCAAGCGAGTTTTGTAATGTCAAACCACCAATTCATCATATATTTCGAAAAAAAATTCAAACGTTTCGTTAAGGTGGAAGAACGTCTATGGTTGAATTCTAACCACATTTGGTTATGCGCTCTAATTCATAAATGGTACTTTTTTCTATCAAAAGTAGGTAACCAAAACATACCGTGTTCATCGCTAGATGTAAAGAAAACAAACAGCACAATGCAAATGTGTGTGTGATATATCAAGGGCGTTTCAATATGCACACAAAATAAGTTATGTTTGTGTAAGATTTTTCCGTTTGTGTATGTGGCCGTTAGTTTCACGATAACCCGTAGATAGCGCTGCGGAACAAGCGCCAAAATCAGCCTTCAGTGGTCAGTCTGGGTATCTGGTGTCTGCTTTCGAACCAAACACAAAACAGAATCGCCGCGACTGATCGCAAATTCGCATTCACGCTCATTTTTTTCTAACCATTTATGGTTCTTAAATAACCATTTTATGGTTTTTGCATCGAAACCGCCAATATGGTTATTTTTTAACAATAATTCAAGAAGGAATTTTAACCATTTTGGTAGTTCTCGAGCATCAACCACAAAACGGTTGAAAATCTACACAGCCATTTTGAATTTTATCGATGGTGGAAGCCGAAGCGTTCCATGATTTCTTGTTTTCTCGCACGAATAAAGTATAGTTAGCTAATAAATTTAGAAGTAATTTCGCGTACTTGTGAATCGGGTGAACATGAAAGGTAAGAAACTCATATAGTAAATTTTCTCCCTTTAAAAATCCCAACCAATCAAAAGAAAATTTAAATTCCAGTGCACCAAATGGATAGAACCGCTATCAATCCGGTTCCAGTTCCAGTGGCCACAACTAGCTCGGGAGGAATCTCTACTGGAACGAGCTCAACTTTTGAACTCATTTTACAATTTTTTATGTCGATCAAAAAGCGCAATCTGAAGAACAACAGTGTTGTGTTTTATGTCGGAGTAGATTGTCCGGTGTTTTAAGCTGGCAGGAATTCGACTTGTTGTTGGCCGCGGATGGTTTCGTGGCAGCGGCCGCATTTTCACCTCAATTGGACTTGCATAAGAATCCTAATTTCCCGATTCGGCTACGTAAAGATAATCACAAACCGGCCGTTAACGGTGAGTTTCCATAAGTACGATCATATTTTCCGGGTACCGGGATTCTCTAGCACCAGTTGGCGCTAATTATATGCTGTCAATATTCCAACAAAAAGCTATAAACTCAATTTTGTTGCTTGTTTTCTCTTTTGAATTCCCCATATGGCAAGATTTCGAAGCATTAACCAACCAGATCGTCCCGTTCCCTCCCAGGAGAACCAGTACCCAGCGGATTCTAACGACCACCAAACAGGCTTAACAGATGACCATGTTATTAAACAATGCGGTGGTACGGGTGAGTTTAAAAAGAAAAAATATCCCCAGGAAACTTACTTTTTCTTTCTGTTCCGTTTGATCTTCAGCATTGGTCGGTTTTGCTTCAACTTCTGTGCATCGATATCGATGTGCACCATGGAAACAGTTCGGAGACACTTGCTAAATGCTTCCTTCAAGTTCCGTGGATCTATGCGAGACTGGCGTGTGCGAGTCGGGGAAGTATCAGGCAGTTTTGTTCCTGGCGGTCGTCATCGTAGGTTACACGATTCGTTAAGTTTCCCGCTGCTGGAAGAACGGATCACTCTGGGATTTTAAAAATGTCCAGCGAACGGACTTACTTTACAAAAGCCCCAAATTGTTGATCCATTATGGTGACATCACAACGTTCGGTTGATAAGAGACTTTTCCGCAGGAAGTGTATCGAGGTTGACTGTAGAGTTTTTCGAATAATGAACAATATTAGCAGAAGAACACCAATTCAGGATGATTGCAAATCGAAAAGTAAATAAAAGTAAATTCTTAAAAAAATCTGTATTTATTTTCATTTTTTTTTTGAAATTTTCTTTAATTTAATGAAATACTAGAAATTCCTCCTTCAAAATGTGGTTCAAAAATAACCATTTTCCAACTTCTGGGCAATTTTTTCTCTTGGTTCAAAAGTAACCCCATCATCACTACTCAAAAGAAGGTAAAAAATTACTTCTACGCGAAAAGTCAAAAAATCACTTAACGCGGAAAGGTGTGAAAATGGTTACTTTTTAACGATAATTGGTTAATGAAATTTGAGCGTGTTGGTTTCACTATCTCAGGTTTACGCGATTCACATACATTTCCATCAAATGGGGTTCACCGCATTGATTCGCATTCGCCGTTTCGCATCGCATCGCATTCACTATGTCATCGGCCTTAGGGCAGAAACACAGTGCACGCGAGCGCAGACACCAGATACCCAGACTGACCACTGAAGGCTGATTTTGGCGCTTGTTCCGCAGCGCTATCTACGGGTTATCGTGAAACTAACGGTCACATACACAAACGGAAAAATCTCGATATATCACACACACACATTTGCATTGTGTTATTTGTTTTTTTTTACATCTAGCGATGAACACGGTCGTTTTTGATTACCTACACTGCAAAAAATACACATTTAAAGAGTATGTTTTTCCACACGCTAACTTTTGGCTACCCCTTAAAGGCGTAAAATTGACCCGTTATTGAGAACCTCCACGATCTGTCAAATAACGGGTCATTTTTTCGGGTCAATATGACCCCTTATTTCAAAAAGCTCGAATCCGCTTCGAAGGGGTAGATTTAGATGTTACATTGAAAGCGTTATTATTTGTCCGGTCATTGATATGGAAAATTGTAAGTATTTTATAGTATATTTATTTTGCTTCCTTTGTGAGATTTTAATTATTCATGTTATTATTTCAGAACAGCACAGTTCCGGACGAGGACGGTAAAAATTTGTAAGCCGATGACTGAAACCGGAAACATGGATGTTGGATGGTAAATACAAAATGGTGAAAAAAATTATTAATTGTAATTTTTGAATAAACAAAATGGAACATAATATTTTGTGGTGATTTATTTCTCAGCAAACATATTTTTCATAAGCAGCTCCTGAAATTTCCACCATACGAAAGCATCTTAAATAAGGGGTAATTTTCATCCGGTATGAGCCTTTGAAATAAGGGGTAATTTTGACCCGCTACAAGCGTTATGAGGCTGGGTACCCCTTAAAGGGTACAGCGACTTTATCCTTAAAAAGGAGTTCTCCCAGTCTTATTGAATAACGGGTCAAAAGTATTCGTTAAGGGGTAGCCAAAAGTTAGCGTGCACACATACCATTTTAAAATCGTTCTACACATTGATTTTATATTGTTCAAATAAAAATCATTTTCAACACATGCATAACATTTTTATGAACTTTAGCATTTATATGATCAAAAAATAAAAATTATCAATAGAAAAATAAGCGTGAAGCGAAAAATTTTCGAATCAAAATGGCGACAGACAGGGAGATACAATTCGCGTCTTTTATATTAAAAGATTTCCAGCTACCGGAGGAAGCTTTAGAATGTGTGCGGTAAGTGTTTTATGATCGATTTCAGATGCAGTTGATTTAATTAATTTTATTTTTTCCATTTCATGAAGCCAGTTTGGTGGGAAGCGCCTCGTCGAAGTCTCCCGGGACGATTTTTTTCCGCTCTTGGCCGAGTCCTCCCCCGGTGAAGAAAATAAATTGTGGAATGTGGAAGAAATTTTCCGCAGGGTAGCGGAGTGGCGACAAAAACAGGTAAGTTTTTCTAAACTCCCAACAATAAGTGTTCTTCAGTTGGTGCTCCAGATGAAATCTGTCAGATAGGTTCAAAAGCCCAATAATATCGGATGCCGGAGGCTTTTTGGTTAGCTAGTGTGTTTTTATTTACTTTCATGATTGATTCAACTGAATTACGGGCTTAAGTAGTTTAGATGGATTGTCGACAATTTTACTGGACTTGCTTTATTGATTTGAATGACGTTATCAGTAATTTTAATGTTAACGAAACCGGTTTTTTTTTGCTATGCGCCTCAACAAAAATCTTGAGAAAAAGTGTGTATTTTTGTTTCGAAAAAAACATTGAGGCCTGTTTTTTCGAATTCAGCCTTTAAGAACTTAAATTCTGTGATTCTAAGCGTCTCAATTTTCAATGTTTTATTTTCGTTATTTTCTGCAGGTAGCCATCGAAAGCTTGTCACCAGAAATTCAGCGGTTTATAATACAACCTGATGAAAAATCACAGGAGCAGAAAACGTTCAACAATCAAAGGCAGGAGGAATCTTTACCCTATGAACAGGCCCCGACAAGCGATGAACGAGGTAGTCTTGGAGCCAAGATGTTTCGTGAAAGATTTGGTCAAGATTTCCACGCATCGGAAAGCTACAAGGTTGCGGAGAAAACATAAAATTAAATTTAGCTAAAAATCAATTAAATCGTTGGCCCACCATTCAGCCTGCATTCGATTAATATGAAAAATACTTTTTCTCAATAAGGATTTCCCATCCATGAACTTATGTTCTTTTTCGATTAATTTTTCTCAATTAATTTTCTATATAAAAAGTATAAATTAAATATGAAATATTGTAAAAAAACTATATAAAATTGTAATCAAAGATATTTATGTATTTTATTTATTCAGTTATTATTCCTTAAAATCCTATTAAAAATCAGAACAAAATGAGCTAAAAGAACCTTTATTCACAAATAAATGATATTATTGAAGCGCATGGGAATTATTTGGCGCCTTTTTAAGTTCTATATGCTTAATTTCTTAATTTTTATGTGTAACATATACATTTTATATGTCACACATGATTCTCATATGTGATATTTGTTATATGGGAGACACGTCATTTGTATCTGTAAGTCATATTGCAAAAATCTATATAGGCAGACACATAGTCCCAATGTGTCGAATTTTTGCAGTGTACATTTGATAGAAAAAAATAACACGATATATTTCGAAAACCACTATGGGTGAATTAGAGCGTATTAACCAAATGTGGTTAGAATTTAACCATAAAGCTTATATAAAATACATCGACTTCGACATACATGAAAATTGAATGAAAACTTGAGATTTTCTGCACCACTTTCCAATTGCGTTGTGGTTGAAAAATAACCATTTTATGACATCTTTGGCTTCATTTGTGAAGATCACTTTCAACTGCAAGATTTCGTTAACCCCGAAACCTCCGTCAAGTTTCCCGAGTAGAAAAATATTGTGACAAATCCAATTATTTGTAAATAGTTATAAAACGATCTAGGACTAGTTGAGAAAACGACAAATGACATCATAAAAACATTTCACTAATTGTATTTTGCAAAACTTCAGTATATTGAATGTGGCTTTAAATTATATTACTGTTTAGAACTGTTAATGGATGAGATTCTTACAAAATTTTACTAAGCAATCTGTTTCAGTTAGAGTTTCTCAAAACCCTTCACCTAGCCGAATTACCGCATTTATAGAGGTTTACATAAACTGAATAAAGCAAAAGTAGAGATGATATTTACAAAATTTGTAAAGGAATGTTCTGTTAACAGAAGAAGCTTAGTGAAAATCGCAACAACGAAATATACCATTAAGTCACCATCTACAACAAAAAACCGGTGTCAGATTTTTATTTACTTTTTTCTCCAATAAATCCTAAAACTTCCCTTTCTATGAAAAAATTAGTCACACGAGAAATGTCTAACTTCGAAATATCTAACTAAACTTGGATATCAAACTATCCCTTTTACCGCCCACTGGAAGAGGCAGTTGAGGAAAAAATATTTTCGGTCGAGATGATGCATTTTCCTGCAAATTTAGTACAATTTCTAACAAAGAGCGTTGGTTGACATAATGCCCGAATACGAAAATATTGTAACATAACAATTCCTGTTGTAGTTATAAAACGATTAGAAACAGCGTAAAAAAACGTTTAGAAAATGATATCTGAAACCATAAAAAACATTCCACTTATCTTGAATTTCAAAACGACGGTCTGTTGAATATGGCGTTAAGTTATGTTACTGTTTAGAACTGTTAAAACAATTGTATGGGGAGACTGTTCTACAAACAGTTCAGATAAAGTCCAAAGAACACTCATGGAAAACATACTCGGGCTATCAAACTGTTTATGTTACAGTTATTCTAAATGTTTTCTTGTAACCGAACATTTGCAGTAACAGTTGTGAAACGATTTGAAATGAGGTTCATTCAACGTGATACAAACGGTTCTGGGAATCGTGCGCTAATGGAGCACGCAGACAGATGTAAAAATATGGGAATTTCGGATTTCATAATAAATCTTGCCATTAAATATTATTTCATTTTATTACGTTTGAGACTGCTTTTCATAACATATCATTGTATTCTTCGCTTGTAGACATCCAACCCGGTAAGGTGTTTTTGGAACGTTACCAACTGTATTTTCGGAACTGTTGTAGAAATTTTTTGATGGGAAATCAACTCGCTTCCAGCGTTGAGTTTTCTTGGTTGGCCAAAGAGGTGCATTTCTAGAGTAAAAAAAATGAAATTTTTAATATAAATACAAATATTACCTGTTTTATTACCTACTGGAAGTTTATAATTCTTGATGCCGCTGGCTTTTGATTGTTTCGGCCTCGGGAATCCCAGCAGCTTGATCGCCATTATTCACCTTCTTGTTGTTTACTTTTTTCTCCGGTGCAGCCGGTGGAGGGCAGTGGTGCCAAGTTTTGCTATTTTTACGATTATTTACTTTTATCCAAAAACTATATAAATCTGTTGATTAACAAAAGCATAAAAGTTTTCTAGTGTGACTATGAGGCCGATTACAAAGTTAGAGCGAATTGGCGAATGCTACCAATACGAACTCGAGCGACGGAACAAATTGGCATCTGTATCACCGAATTCAGTGTTTCAGCTCAAAGCGATTTCAATGGATAGGAACAGGTTTTGACAGCTCAACCGCAGTTCGCGTACATTATTACATCGCCTGAGGGCGATGACATAGTGAGAGCGATGCGATGCTAATTTACGGACGACGCGAATTGATTCCTAAAACCTAATTAAAAATGTTCAAAAATGAGTGCTATTTTTTAAACACATGTGGCACCACTTTCGGCTGTTTAGACGTGAGTCTGGCGGAACTGACAGATGGCACGAACGCTACGGGTAACAGTTCGAGATCATTTTTACGATTATGATAAAATTGAAGTACCATCACTTTTTCATATGAACGTTCATATTTCGTTATTATAGTTTTTGAAGTGAAGTTCAATGTAATAGCTACGTTCACAGAGACGGTCACTATTTCTGGATCAGTAGATGAATCGTTTAGACTGTTTGAGCTATGGTTTTTTAGTATGCGGGTGATGATTCTTGACAAACAATCTCAATTATCCGAGTCTGTTTAGTAAGAATTAATAGCTTAGCTTTTGCTGTTCTGTTGTTAAGTTATTTTTTTGGTTA
This sequence comes from Uranotaenia lowii, assembly GCF_029784155.1. NCBI lineage: Eukaryota > Metazoa > Arthropoda > Insecta > Diptera > Culicidae > Uranotaenia > Uranotaenia lowii. Next base: position 105,821,268 of record NC_073691.1, on the reverse strand, counting down.
TATTAGGAACCATTTTTTGAATATCGCACGTGTAATTGATTTTATCCATGGGTAAAATAAAACAAACGTGAATTCGTCACATCAAAATCAAAACATTAAATGAATTCACTCACACAGCCATACGATATTTGACATTCCATAAAACGACAAGAAAATAAAAATGACTCTCGTTTGCATCAAGATAGTACTGTTCTTTTACCATTCAAAATTCGTTTTGGTGGTGTGGAAAAGCATTCACGCAGAAAAATTAATTTTAGAAACAATAAGATTTCGAACGAAAATAATAAAATTTTTGGTTGGGAAAAAGCACAAATATATTTCTGGTCACACTGATTAAAAATTTCGATTTGATTTAAACTTATCGTTTGATTCAAAATAAAATACACCCTTTTTGAAAATGATGCATGATTCTTATCAAAATAATTTTTTTTTTGGGTAAAACGCATAAAAATTAATGGATTCGAAAGTAAACATAAAATGTGGTTCAAAATTCTAACAATAACTAGGTTTGAAGCAATTTAGTTCTTCCAATTAAAATTAAATCCAGTTATATTTCATTTAAATTTATTTTTATCATGGAATTCGGAATTTATAAATTGATTCGCACTATTATTTTTAAAATTCATTTTATTTCGGAATCGGTTCCGATTTGTAGCCTATTTCAAAGCAGCATGACCTATCTGCGCAGTTGGATAGCCAGATTGCGGTCCTCAAATATGTACGGCACCTCCATAAACCACTTCGATACGGACCAAGCGATGTTTTCGTTGAAATCGTCCAACGATCTGCGAAAGTTTGTTTTGCGTTAAAACAAGAAGGTACAGCGTTTTCAATTAACCTACCTTCAATGAAAACTGACGTCCAAATCTTAGAACGGCTAGAGCCAGGTTGTCATGGAGGTACAACGATAATTTCTCTAGTTGGCCGTAGTGAACCTGTATATAAGAGAAGTGACATCTGAAACACAAAATTCCAATCGAGCAAACGAACTGACAAAATCGATTCCAATCGATCCGAGCATTTTGTCGCAGAGCTTTTACCTTTCTTATTGAAAACTCAACCAAGGAAGGTATTGTGATTGTTGTTATAGTTCAAACAGATAATTTTTTAGCTGGTCATATGAATTTATGATTAGGTGCAATTTTTGTCAATGCTTTGGTGAATCGTGGTTCTGGTTAGAAAACTAACTGATGATTAACGAAATTCAAGTCATTCATACCGTTTATCGCGATCCTTCGGGCATCGAGTTCAATGTTGTTTTGTTGGATTGAAGGAGCGTTCACTTTAGAGCTTGAACATTGAGCCAGAAAACAGTGCTGGGGATTTTTTTGTCCAAGATTTCGGCGATGTTGCCAAATATTTTATTTAAAGAGGGATCAGATGTCGCTTCTCTTATATGAAGGTTCACTAGTTGGCCGTGGCATCTGAAAAATGAAAAAAACAGCTGTTAGAAAAATTAATTTTACTTGTCGGTAGAATAATTTTGTTCTGCCGGGCGGGTTGAGGTATAGTTTTCTAGCTATTTGAAAACTTCGAAACCTACCTTGATAGCTGCTGGCCGATGGACATGCCATACTAGTTTATATCGGTTTCGGATCATTATTCTAATCAATAATGCCTCGCCTGGACCAAGGCCAAGTGCACTCCGACGATTTGGTTTCCATTGTATGGTTCGATACTACTTTTAATTTTTTCTTTTTTCCATTTTTTTCACTTATCGTTTTTGAAGTTACACGTTCACTGAAATAAACCTATTTTAATTTAAAATTAAACCAAATTTTATTTTTAACTAATGAAAAATATGAGTGTACGAATAACAAAATTGTTTTACTAATTTCATTCGATTTTTTCATGAAAAGTATTGAAAATACATGCATTGGAAAAGTAAAATAAAACAACTAAACGTTTTGTTGAAACCATACCCCGTTCTTTTTCTGCGTGTTGAAAACGATATATAAGTTTAGTTACTGCGAAATTATTTCTTATTTACTGGGCATCGGTTAAGGAACATTAAAATGACCCTTATTCAAAATTATAGTTTTTTGAAGAATGGATCAATTTAGTAAACTAATTACTTTCGAAATATAGTTTTAACAAAACTTTGAATCAAAGAATTTGGTTGAATGTCAAAGGTGGACAAATTTCGGAAGCGAAGAGAAATGGATTTGAAACATACATTTCGAAATATTCCGAATTCAGTGCAATTTTTTTCGAATAAAAAATTTTTAAGGTTGACATTTCTCACGCGCACTTGCTCTCGTGTACGGATTAAGATGGGGGAAAAAGTCTAAAAACATGGTCGCTTTTAAGGTTAATTTTCCAGTCCGGTCCAGAATTATGCCAAAATTTCGCGTGAGCTTTCATTACGTCGTATGAAACAAAATGTAAACAAACAGTTTTATTACGTCATTATAGTTATTTTTTTTTTGACATTTCTCACGCACATTTGAGCAGGGAAAAATACCCGGTCGACAAACACGGTCGTTTCTGAGGTTATTTTTCCAAAAATTTATAAATTTTAGTGAAATTACCAGCATTATATCACGAACACTTCCAGCGGCAAATAGGATTTAAGGACTTATCAATACATTTATCACATTAAAAATTATTCAATATATGTCAATAACTTATTTCGTTCCTCAAACCTGTCTAGGTACGAGCCAAGAAACAGTTAAGATAAATTAGAATTCAAGTTTTTCAAGGAGTTATATATATATAGTTTGTATTTTTGGTCGCAGTCAATCTTTCAGATTAACAATTCCGAACTCAATGAATTATTTATAACAGACATTATAATTTTCATACTGTTACTCAGCCGGATAAATTAATTTTGAAATCAAAACTGAATCTCAAGGACCGCTATAACGTTGCGTTTGTATTTTTTTTCATCTCAATCGATCAACAGTCATTGTTTGTATAACATTCATCTCTTATTATGATACAGAAAATTAAAGTAAACAATTAACATTGAAGACAAAAACGATAGAGAAAATATTTGAGAAATAATTTCAAATACTAATAGGTGATTCAATCAAGACGGTTTTCATTTGGCTTGTTAATTATCAAGTGTAATTTTTTTTTCTTGATGAAGCACAGTAGTTTCACGATGCCCCGACCGATGGCGTATGATTCTGGGCGACTTGTAGTTGTATGGATTCAAGCGCCACTGATCAGTCTGGGTATCTGGTGTCTGCGGTTCGCCGCTTTGCAATCGCTTTACACGCTAAGAAAATTTCAATCGCCGTGGCCAATTAATTTCTTTTGATTTACTCGGTAAGTTTAAACAATAAAAATAAAAACTGTTGAAAAGTTTTGTTTTTTCAATTCTTTTTTTATTTTAGTTGTGTTTGTTGTGTCAGTGAAAAGAAACCGGTTTTCTCAGGCCAATCGTCACCATAAGCGGAATTGACTATATGATTTCTGTACATGTTCTGTAGTGTTCCTGGTGCTGTTTTTGAGGCTCAACTAGCAGTTTCTAACATCGCTGGAAAATAGCCATCTTCCTCCGGCAATGGGTGAACCATTCTTCCTATACCTGTTCCTGGTAGCAGTAATGACGACCAACAGTTCCTGGCGCATGGGAAAAGGCCTAAAGTATAGATGTATATAAATGACCGCGAGATCAACATGAGTCTAGCGAGTCGCTTTGATAATCAAATCTGACGAGGGGTCTCGGGTAAACATTCCTCTCGTGCGTTTTTGGCCATGGTGGAGATTCGGTTGTGGTGTTCACCAGCAGTTTCTGCCATTGTACTCCGACTTCAGGTCTGCGAAACTGAAAAGATAATCGCCAACATCATGGACTACCCCGCATGAATCGGTATTATACAATAACGATTTCCATGATCTTCTTCCCAAGACACACGAAAGATCAGCTTTATAGTTTTGGATTATTAATGTACGATTAAACTAGTCTTTTTTTCATGGAATGGAATCGTTTGGACGCACTTTACGATACAGCGAACGGGTCGTTAAGTAGAGTAACCATTAATTTTTTTTGCTTTTTTCTACTCACAATGAGCGAGTTGTATCATATGTGGAATCTTCACTTAATGGTTTTCTCATAAAAAAAAACGATACAACATATCGTGTCCTTTAGATACAATTATTACTATGCAATAAACTATTGAAATGAAAAACAGTTATAAGATCTTTTTTATAGCATTTTATTCACAATTACATACATATAGTTTATTTAAAAAACAAAAAGCACATTTGTTATCGACTACCGATCCTCGCACCGTTGGAACCGATGCTGTTTCCTAGCGGACCGGCCCAACATAATAATAATCTTCCGTTAACAGCGATTCTCAAGTTAATTAAATGTGGCCCAATTCCGACGTCTGCTTTTTGATCGGGAGACATCCGGCTGGCTGCGACTGGAAAAAGTAATTTTCAATTAGGAAAACTGAAAATTAAAAATCAATAAATCAAGGTACTTACCCTCGCACAACTGGAAACTGGCGGCATCGCCAACCGATCCATCGCACCATCGAAACCGGTTCTGTTGCGTTCCGGATTTTCTCGAAAGAGTGAAATTTTCACGAACTGTTTCGCCGCGATGAATTTTATTTTCTTAATTAAAATTCAACCACGTGTAAAAGTGACAGCAGAAAATTTTGTGGTGCGTTGCTAAAATAATCGATTATTTTTCATGATTATTAACTGTATCTTTCAGGTATAATTTTGTATCTTATCGTCGCGTTGCCAAAATAACTAAATTTGTTTTTTGGAAGATTTATCTTATCTTTTAGGAATGGTTTTTTCTCGTTTCTAGCAAAGACACATAAGCAATGACCCAAAAGAAATCGTAACTATTAATGTTATCAGAACCGAATAATTCGAAAGATCCATAGTATGGTTTTTAGCTATGCGGGACACTACCAAAAAAATCTGTAAAATTACATCACATATGATGCAAATAAAAAGAAGCATCATATTATCTCTTTCATTGAAAATTGGATTTCGTGCAATGTTTTGCAGTCGCAGTAATCCAGTACTAGGGTTGACTGAAAAGAGGTTAGCGTGTAGAACTCCGACAGATTTTACACTGATTTGACAGGTCGCACGAATGTGCAAGTTCGCACTAATGTCGCAGTCATGAGTGCGCAGTCCAATTTAGTGCGCTGCGATTAATATATGACGGAATAATCAGTGCTAGTTGGAAATTACACGCCAGTAAAATTTTGCAACGTGTAAAATAAAAAATGATGTAAAATTTAGCAACGTGTAAAATAAAAATGATGCAAATTAAAAAATCACTGAATGGTGGAAGAAAAACTTTCCAATTGGAATTTGTTTTGTTTTATTTATTGTTAATATGATTCAATACTGGAATTTTCACGTCTCTTAACAAAAATAAAACTCATCTATAATTAATATGATTCATTTTATTAAGCGGCAAAAATTTTTTAACACACATTACATTTTATTTCTTTTACTTTTTCCGCGAAATACCGGATCCAAAGTTGAACACCGTGGATCCACTTCCAGAACCGCATCCCTGCTTCTCGGATATCTCCGGGAACCATCAACACTGATTACTTACTCGCGCGCGAGGAAAATACTTTGGCGCACGACTTGACTTAACAGTTTTTGTCACATTTGTCTGGTCCTGTTCTTCACAGTTTATAATTTTACATGACATTATCACGTTCAGTGTATTGTAATATTTCATGTCGTGTAATTTTGAGAAATTTCCAATTCAGTGTTGTTGAGAATTTCGTGTGACCAAAAAAAAATTGTAAAATTACATCACATATGATGTAACGAAAAAGAAGCACCACATATGATGGAATTTTCAGTGCGAGTTGAATATTACACGTCTGTAATCTTCAACAGACGTATGAGATTTGAAAGATATGTAAAATATTAAGACGTGTAATATTCAACTCGCACTGAAAACTCAGTCGTATGTGATGCTTCTTTTTATTTACATCATATGTGATGTAAATTTACATCAAATAATCGCGCTCCGTGTCAAGTAATATTTGTGTCATTAGAATTCAGTGCTGTTAAGGATTCAACCTTTTTTATTTTGTAAATTTACATAAATAAATCGCGTTCCATGTCATGTAATATAGAGGTTTTCAATTTCAGGGACGTTAAGGATTCAGATTTTTTTCTGTGTACGTACGTAAAGGTTTCGTAAGTTTGCATTTCATTTTTTATCAGGTAATTTATTTATGATAATCGTTAATTTCTTCCAGAAATTCCTTTCAGCCGACGGTGTCCACGAAACAAAGCCTATAGCAGCGGAAAACAAAGCGAAATATAGTTTCTTATGACTTAATCAACGGCTGGGAAAATGCGGAGGAATGGTGAGTAACAAAAAAATATATTTTGTTTGAAATTATTAATGAAATTTCCCCTCATTAGGTCAATCCTCGCCGGATGTTTCATATACTGTTTTTTAGAATAAGCATATTATTTTATTTAGCCACCAAATATATCAAACAATCCAACCACATCGTATGATTTAAGCTCAGCAGCTTCAAGATGGCCATTGATAACATTTTCGCTGATTGAAAAAAAATTTAATATAAAGTGTGAATCACTGTGTGATATTTAAAATAACTAGGAGAAAGAAAATGGAATTATTTGTCAGCTTTTTTGTGTTTACCATGTCATTTTCTCACAGGCAATAATGACAAAATCTGGTAAATCTAAAATCAATCAAATAAAATGTACTTAAAACCATCATATTAAAATCTTACTTCACTTCTTACCCAACTCTCCCAACCCGTAACCTAAATCATTATGAAAAGTAAAAAAATATGCTTTCTGAGGAAAACCATAAAATAGTTACGAAAAAATCGAAAAAGATTAATAAAAATGAGCGTGCAAATCATGAAACGGATTTGCGATCAAAAGCGGTCACTACCCAGCCAACATGAAATCGTAAAAGAAATCATCGTCGAACTCGTATATAGATGCAACTCAAATCGGAATCGTAAATATGTACACTTACCATTCGACCATGTCGTTTATTCATCGTAGAAGATGCAACTTCCCAATGAAATACGACTTAGTTACGATATGTTGGATGAAGTCGTATTTAGTTCCGCCGATGTCAAATGAAATCTTATAACGATCGCATAAGATTTCTTAAGAAGCATTTTATTGGTACACAAATTACTTTCGAATCGAAATCGTAAATGACTTCGAATAAATTCGTAAAGAATACTACGTAAGCATCGTCTTTCGTGTCACGTTGTATGTTTACTAGAATGTCACATTAGTAGGCAAATTAACACCGTGTCTTTCCGATATAGCTACAAATATTATAACAAGTATAATTATAATCGTATAATCGGTGACTTTACCCACGATATAAATATATTTAATGCGATCAAATCAGATTCGTATTAACAGATACTTAGCGTTCGCCCACATCTCATCATGATATTAAAACTTCATCGTGATAGATCGTGTTCAGTGGATGTGCAATTTTGCGATCGTGCTTGCAATTTTGTATCAGCATTTGAATTTTGTGAAAGTTGACGACTAAAGCAAACAAGCAAACGGATGAAAAAAATAATAAAGGTAGGTTTTGGAAAAACAACGTTGGACAGAAACCTCACTAACATTTTCCTTTCAAAAATAACAGGATTACTCTCCCCTACTAGGCTCAGATTAAAAAAACCCGCCGGATAATTAACCGGCGATTTGCATACTACGAGTATCAAGGAATGTTCACGGACCGAATTGTAGCCCGGCAATTTCCGCTGTAAACCCGGAAGAAAGAGGCGTCAAAGATCCTAAGGGAGGCATGGAGGCGGTGGCTATTAGGAAAGTAGCGAGCGGGACAATGCCCGGTTGCGGTACCTACGAAAATATATGTTGTGCATTTCAATGTTAGTTATAATAAAAATCAGTTGAAATCATCAATTAATTTTATTTCTTCCTAGCGTCGTATTTCAATCACAATATTACACATAACATGCTACATAAAATGGTCCGCAAAATCGTTTTATGATACAAATCGTACATGAGTACATCCCAACTCACATAAAATATCGTTTAAAGAGTCCATCAAATGTCAAATTGCATCATATCGTACAAGCTTATAACACACATCTTATAAAATGTGACTTAAGATGTCAATCGAGGTTAAAATCTCTGAACATCGTATATGACTGCAATACATCTCGCATAAAGGGTGACATAAATCGACATTCCATCGTCAGATTGCTTCGAGTCATACAAGAGTACAAAACATCTCGCATAAAGGGTGACTTAAATCGCCAATTCATCGTCAGATTGCTTCAATTCGTACAAGAGTTCAACACACCTCGCATTAAGGGTTACTTAAATCGCCAATTTATCATCATATCGCTTTCAAGTCGTAAAAGGGTAAAACACACATCGCATAAAGTGTGGATGGAACTGTCAATCGTCTCATCATCGTAAATGCGCATGAATCGAATCCTTTAATGTAACGTACAAAACGACGCCAATGCGATATAAAGTACCAAAGTATTTCTAACATCGTAAATGACATCACATATGATGTTGTCGATGTCGTAAACCAGAAAATAACGAAAACATGTACGTATATTGCCTCCACTTTTGGTAGGTATATGCTTTTTTCTAACGTCATGTACGATGATTTGTGTCGACATAGACGTACGTATATCTTTTGATATACCTACCAAATTGTTGGCTGGGTATGCCATTGGGATTGGGCCTGCTAAAAAGAATAAAGCTTGCTCTTTACTCTTACACAGATTTCCATAAGAATGACAGCTAATCGGAGTGAAATTGGAGTGAAAGCTATTGCTTTCTCTGTCACACACACGAGAAATCGTATACCCGGGTAGCGAGCGCGCCCATCGCCCATAGATCGCAATTCGCTTTGCATTTCGCTAATTCGCTATTCCGTAACAATTCGCATCGCATCGCATCGCATTCACTATGTCATCGGCCTTAGTCAGGCCTAAGAGCACCTGCAACGGTTCAGGCGTAAATATTGGTTTTAAGTATACCAGTTTAAGCACAATTTGAAATTTTAGAATCGGCTAAAACACCCACTCCCCACCGGTGTAGGAGCAAATTTAGAACGGAAACACTTTCATTGCAGACACTCAATAATTGAGAAGAAAAAACCCATTTTATTAGAAAAATTGCATAAGTTTTGAGTTTCACGGTTAATTGTCTTAAAATTAATTCTACGAATATCCCGCATAAATGAGGATTGTTACCAAACGGTTTCCTTAATAGTGAAGCGATGATTTGATGAAGCGTAAAAAAACGTTTAGCAAACGATTATTCAAACCGTGGAAAACATTAGTTTAATCGTGAATTTCAAATTCACAGTAGTTTTAATATGTCGTTAGGTTACGTAATTGTTAATAACCGTTAAAACACTTGTATGGCAAGGTTGCCGAAATAAATTCTGTGTTTTTGAAAAAAATAATTCTGACTTTCTGTGATTTTGTCCAAAAATTCTGTGATGAAATTCTGTGATGCCTTTTCCTTGAATTTCCGAGAAAATTCATGAGAAATTGGGTTTTTTACACATTTTAATTGGGCAAAATCAATTACCGTTACTAATCTTATCATACTCTCCAATTCAAAGAAAGAAATCTAAATTTGATACTGTCAAAAAAAAAACATAATTTTGGAAATCCATTAAAAATTTCAAAATTCTGTGAAATCTGTGAAAATTTCAAAATTCTGTGTTCTGTGACACAGATTCTGTGATGAAAATTAGCTCAAAATTCTGTGAAATTACAGATTTTTCTGTGATTTCGGCAACCTTGTTGTATGGACGAACTGTTCTACATGCAGTCCATGTAAGGTTTAAAAACCGATTGCTGAAAATGTATTTAGATCATCGGATTGTTATCGTTATAGTTTTTTTGAGGAGCTCTCATTCCTAAACGCTTACGTCAATGGTTATGTAACGATTTGACTTTACTTTATTCCAACATTATTCAAACTGTTTTATGAATCGTTCGTGAAAAGAGCACGCACACAAACGCAATATATTTAATGTACATGGGAGATTTCGGATCAAAATGAAAATTGTTTTCTTATTGCAACATTTTATTGAATATCGCTCTTGGGTTGCAGATTCGCCAGAAATTCCGTTGGCGAGAAGGAGTGCTCATTATTCAAATACACCCGAAGAGGTGCGTTGTAGTGGGAAATGTCCATTGCTACGTTCAAACTGTTCGTTTTCCGTATCTCCTGAACCAGAGCTGTACGCACCTTGGGAAGCTCTTCTGGAACTAGGTTACCTGCAATGGAAAATCCAAAAATTTCTGCTAAGGTGATTCTTATGAAACCGCTTTTAACATACCGCAACAACGAATAACCAGAGAAGCGCTGCAAGCGAAAAAGTTGATTCCAATTTCCTCTAGAACATCTTCCAGATCTCGGCTTGAAATTCTTCCAGAGCGTTTTAGATCTTCATCCAGCCGCTTCAAAGATCGGTCTACCCGCATAAATCAGTATCATAAAATGACCGTTCCTGTTATCTTTTTCCCGAGACACCCGAAATATTACCCTTATAGTAATCAGATTATAAAAGAATGATTATATGAATCGTTTTCGGAATCGTTTGGACACACTTTACGATACAGGGAACGGGTTGTTAAGTAAAGTAACGATTCAACAACGATTCAAATTTATCGAACCGGTTGGATCACACGTGTTATCGTTTTTTAATGATCCACTCATACAACGAGGATTATATGGTGTATCTTTAGTTAATCATGTTACGATTTAAAGAAAAATCTAATTCATGTTACTAAAATTATTTTATTGAACATTTTATTAACACACATTTAAATAGGTATAAAGAAAATAATCACAATCACAGTTTACTTAAAATATGCAATGCGGTTCCACTGGACTACCGTTTCCATTCCGGACCCGCTGATATGGAGGCGGAAGAGATGGTGGCTTTCATTTTACTCCCGCTGCAATTTCATTCTCGTCTAAATCTAAAGCTGCCCTACATCACAGCTTTCAGCTCCTGGAAGAAAATTTTTCCTGATAAGAGCGAATTTTTGGTTGCTAGTTTTGGATAAGTTAAGTACTACTCACCATCACAAAGCTGACGCCGTCACTTAGCGTTCCGACTCCTTCCAAATTTAAATTCCGCGCTCTAGCTCCGCTTTCAAATTTTCCTAACTTGGCCGAGAGATTTTTTTCCAGACTGCCGTGACCACGTGTGTTGACGTGTGACAGCAGAGAAATTATGGTGCGTGTTCAAAAATAATCTTTTTATTTTTAAGACGATTAATTGTATCTTCCGAGAATAATTCTTTGTCATATGATTGCGTTGCAAAAATAATCATTTGGTTACCTAGATTATCAATCGTATCTTCCGGAAATAATACTTTATCTCCTTTAGCAAAGGCACATTAAGCCAAGATGCAATATGAAACGTTACTGTTGATGTAATCAGAACGGAATAATTCGGACGATTAAGCGTATCATATTTTAATATGCGGGTAGTCCCTGACTGGAACTAACGGAACGCTGGAAAGGCAAAATATTTACACTTTCTTTTAGAAACTAGTGCAATTAAACACACAGTAGAAAAATGGGCAGAAAAATCAATTAGAGATAGAATCTGTTGCGTAACATTAACTGCGTGCCGCAAACCGGCACCCACATCAATGCAGAAATTTCCCGAACTTACCTCACAGAACTGCCGCACAAACATTGCGCCTGCTGAATAAAACTTCCTTCCGTCTCCCGGACTGTGTCGAAAACTAAGTTCCGCTCGAATCCGACAAAATAGCGCACAATTTTGCAGGACCGAAATACAAGAAGACCACACCGATTTTTTCGTGCTTCTTCTTTTTCGTGCTTCACGTTTGACAACCAAAAAATTAAACGTCTACATCAGTGGTGCCAGGTTCAATGTTTTATCAATATTTGTATAGAATTTTGCATCACAATCAAAATTTAAAGGTGAAAATTTTAGATGATCAGGATGATTATGGGTAGTAATTTAAGAATGTTTTAGAAACACTAATGAGTTATTGATGCAAATAAGAATGCTTGTTTTCAAAATACTACTCGTTGTTTTACGTTATAGAAGATGAATAATAATGATATAATGTAGAAAATTGAATTTAAATACAATTGTTGCGACTGATGTTGAATAAGGTCTCTTAAGAAAGACGCATCCTTTTCATACAAAAATAACAAATTAACTAAAATTGTAATCAAGTCCAGATGGATTCGCAAAGAATCACTCGTAATAACCGTGCATAATTTCACTTGAAGCTATTTTAAGCGCATCGCGTGTGCATATCTCCAAGATAAATTATTGTCTTCGAAATTCTATAGAGTCGTATCAGAACATAAAAAAAATATAAGAGATATTCTCATAAGTACGTAATGATGTTTCGCAAAACTACCTGGCATCTCTGACCGGCGTTTCGCTTATTTTTGACTCAAGTTTTTCAAAGTCATGAACAGTAGGGTTAACAGTTCGAGATCATTTTTACGATTACAGAAAAATTAAAGGAAATCGTTCATACCATTCTATCACCTTTACAGATACCATCACTTTTTCACATAAAGGTTCATGTTTAGTTTTTATCGTTCAAATTTTTCGTCGAAGTAAAGTTTAATAGAACAGCTACGTTTACATTGAAAATCACTTTTCCTGCAGCTGTACATGAATCGTATATACTGTTTGAGATATAGTTTTCTAGTATGCGCGATTCTTTTTGACAGAACAGTGATTTCAACTATTCTACCAGGATTTCATTAATTTAAAAGCAAAAATGACTACACAACGAGGAAAAAAGGTCAATTGAAACAATTCTTCAATTAATTCAATTAAATTGCTTTGAATCAATGGAATAAGGTTAAAATGAAATGAAAAAGCATTTTTTTTTTCAAGTTATTGCTGACATTGATGAAGGAAATGAGAAATGTTTATTCCAAAGTCAAAGGAAATTTTCCTTTGATTTGTCGACATTTTTGTTTGACAAAAACTCGTTTCACTTTGTTAAATTTATGTATATGGATACAGAAAAATACGCTGCTATTGACGAAAACTCCAAGCAATCTATACGAAACTAAAAATCTCTCAATATCTCAAATAAAACAAAAATTATAGAACAAACAATAAACATTTATTTTACCTCATCGAAAAAGTATTAAAATTTTCTTTTCGTTTATTTTTTTCAAATTTTAGAACGCTGACTGGATTCACTAATTCGTCGAGCCCAAATGAAAAGTTTTATATTTAATTATATTAAATCGAGAATAATGTGACACTTATTATTTATACTTGATATGGTTTTTACTAACATCTATTCTCAATTTATGTTACGTATAGGGTGGTTGAAGCGAAAAAAACATTCAAATAATATCTCAAAAAAAAACTATTATCACACCTAATGTTACCCAAACATGTGTGAAAGAAATCATTGTTGGCTAAAATTTTCTCACCGTGAACTAAGTCGGTCTGTCGTATATTTTGAAATCCTGTTCCAAATTTGCATCAATTTGGAACAAAGGCGTATAACTGTTGGGAATTTCGAAATCGATAACTGTGCTAAAACAGCAATAGCCACCGGTGCGAGCCGAAATATTTTAGCGTGGTCGAAAACCGTGTTTTGCATCTACCGTTGGGACAGTCCTAAATTATTAATATTATTCCATAATGTTTCATTCGTTTCGCAACTCCTGACGAAGACAGTCGCGTTTTTTCCTCTGTGCTATCGCTTAACAGCAGTGAGTGAAAAAGTTAATTTCGGTTGTATTATCCGGGTATTGCAGCCCAATTATACCGGCTTTGTGATTAAGTGAAACAAACAAAAATTAGTGCCGGTGTTTCGAAGTTCTATGGTCGAAACATTTGATCGTCATCAGCATCGATTCTCCAGCAGCAGACAATAGGGAGCTGCTGCCATTGGTAGCCACCAGTCGGTCAACAACAAAGACAACAAAAGACCACGTTTTTAGTTCGGTATCAGTTGGACTAGGGTGGTTTGACCACCTGGGGTGGTTCAAAAAAGAAGTTTATTTTATTTTTTTCCAAAAAGTTTTTTTTGGTTTTTTTGTTCTCTTTTTATTTTCCTTCTTTAATACTTGCTTCAGTTATTATTACCTTTATTTTTTTTATAAACTTTTCATTGTTTTTTTCATATTTTTTTTTCTTTCGTTTATATTATTTAATTTATATTTTCCCTTTATTTGGTTTTGCTCTCCGCTACCCATTAAGTCGGAAGTTACCGCTTAATGGATGACGACGGCGAGGCGGGTGAAGATTCCCCTCTCCAGGGGGATGGTTCCGCGGAAATATTATCCGAGGAACGACTTCAAGAATATCCAATGTACCTATCGGACACGGACAATACCCCTGACCCCTTACCGCAGTCCTATATCCTGTCAATTTCCCCTGTTCCCTTTGTATTCGGAAACTCCGCATCATTATCCACCCCTCAAGAAAATTCTCCTGTTGTAGAAGCTAACGAGCTACCTAAACCTCCCCCTCGTCGTCGGGTTTACCAACCTGAATCGACGGGACCTTGGGTAGTTTACATCCGGTTAAAAATGAACGGGAAATCACCTAATGTGATTTCCATCGCCCGAGACCTCGACAGATCTTACCCTTCCGTAATCATCTACCAGCCGATGAGACCGCACAAGATGCGCATTGTTGTTGGTAGCCTGAAGGAAGCGAATGCCATTGCTTGTGACCCGAAGTTTACGATCGAATACCGCGTATACGCAGGGTTCAACAAAACGCACTCTTTCAGACGCGCGCGGCACACGCAAACCATTTCTCTCGAGCAAAACACTTCTTCGTTTGCGTTCTGGCCGTTGACGCGCTCTCGCTCGAAACAAAAACACGCTCGCTCAATCTTTTCCCCTCGTTCTCGTCGACGAGATGCACTATCCGAAATTTGCGCGAGCGGCCGAGTCAAACAGGCACGGCTAGCTCTCGCGCGTCCTAATCGAGCTGCGGGTGAGGCCTCTCTTTTGGCTCAAAGAATAGGACGCAGCGGCTCACAATGCAGCGCGCGGCGGCTCTCCGATTGGTCTGAGGCGGCCCTCTTTTCGTCACCGGGCGGCGCGCACGGGCTCGAGTGAGGGCCTTGTGTTTCGTTCGTGTTTCTGTTTGCAGTGCCGATTGAGAAATCTGTGTGTAAGATTTTATCAACAGGATAGTTGAAACATATGATGTAGGCGCGCAATGGGATCTGGCGGAGGGTTATGAGAATTGATGTAGGTGGTTAACGTTACCCATTATTAACAGTTACCAGCACTAGTAACTATGAAAAATTTACCATGCAATAGTAAAATTTCGCGAAAAATGCCAAATCAAAAAGCTTTACACAAGGATTGTTAAAATGCATGTTGAAAATATTCTAGCCACTAGTAATAGTTACCAGCACTAGTAACTATGAAAAATTTACCATGAACTAGTAAAAATTCGCGAAAAATGCCAGATGAAAAAGCTTTACACAAGGATTGTTAAAATGAATGTTAAAAATGTTTTAGCCACTAGTAATAGTTTCCAGCAATAGTAACTATGAAAAATTTACCATGCAATAGTAAAATTTCGCGAAAAACGCCAAATCAAAGAGCTTTACACAAGGATTGTTAAAATGAATGTTAAAAATATTCTAGCCACTAGTAATAGTTACCAGCACTAGTAACTATGAAAAATTTACCATGCAATAGTAAAATTTCGCGAAAAACGCCAAATCAAAGAGCTTTACACAAGGATTGTTAAAACGAATGTTAAAAATGTTTTAGCCACTAGTAATAGTTACCAGCACTAGTAACTATGAAAAATTTACCATGCAATAGTAAAATTTCGCGAAAAACGCCAAATCAAAGAGCTTTACAATTGTTAAAACGAATGTTAAAAATGTTTTAGCCACTAGTAATAGTTACCAGCACTAGTAACTATGAAAAATTTACCATGCAATAGTAAAATTTCGCTAAAAACGCCAAATCAAAGAGCTTTACACAAGGATTGTTAAAATGAATGTTAAAAATATTCTAGCCACTAGTAATAGTTACCAGCACTAGTAACTATGAAAAATTTACCATGCAAGTAGTGCTGGTAGTTGCAGAGGTATTCCAACATTCATTTTAACATTCTACGCGTAGAGCTCTTTGATTTGGCATTTTTCGCGAAATTTTACTATTGCATGGTAAATTTTTCATAGTTACTAGTGCTGGTAACTATAACTAGTGGCTAGAATATTTTTAACATTCATTTTAACAATCCTTGTGTAAAGCTCTTTCATTTGGCGTTTTTCGCGAAATTTTACTACTGCATGGTAAATTTTTCATAGTTACTAGTGCTGGTAACTATTACTAGTGGCTAAAACATTTTTAACATTCATTTTAACAATCCTTGTGTAAAGCTCTTTCATTTGGCGTTTTTCGCGAAATTTTACTATTGCATGGTAAATTTTTCATAGTTACTAGTGCTGGTAACTATTACTAGTGGCTAGAATATTTTTAACATTCATTTTAACAATCCTTGTGCAAAGCTCTTTCATTTGGCGTTTTTCGCGATATTTTACTATTTCATGGAAAATTTTTCATAGTTACTAGTGCTAGTTACTATTACTAGTATGTATTTTAAAACTTCTAACTTTGATTATTATAACCCTCCTCCCAAGGCTATTGCGTGCTTCTATCTGTTTTACCATATCTATTGATTTAATCATTCGCACAGATTATGCTGTCGGCCCTCAATAACGAAAACACGGCGAACACTCCGTGTGCTAAAGAGAGCCGCGCGCGCCGTCCGGTGAGCCGCCGTGTCCTCTCGGTAGATGCTCGGTTTTCCTACACGCACGCGGCAGAAAAACGCAAACGCAGTTTCCGAACCGCTCGCGCTCTCGAATAGGCGCGCGCGAATGCGCTCTGCTCAAAAATTTTCAATCTGCGTTTTGGTCGCAAATTTCTCGAGAGAATTTCGAGCAATCAAATGTGCCCGTGAACCGAGAACGAAAGAGCTGCGTTTTATTTGCTCTTTCTCAATCGATGCACTCCTGCGTGTTGAACCCTGCGTATACGTTCCCGCTCGTGACGTGGAAATCGACGGAGTGGTAACCGAAGAGGGTTTGACCGTCGATGATCTTGTGAATTCCGGGGTTGGCCGATTCAAAGACCCTGGTCTTCCCACGGTCAAGGTGCTGGACGCACGTCAGTTGAAATCAGCATCAGGCGAGGGGGAAGAACGAACATTTTCCCTGTCGAACACCTATCGCGTTACCCTTTCCGGCACTGCACTTCCTGATTACGTTGCGATCGGGAAGGTTCGTCTACCTGTGAGACTTTATGTGCCTTCGGTCATGTACTGCCAGAATTGCAAGCAGTTGGATCATACGGCCGCCTACTGTTGCAATCAGGCACGCTGCTCTAAGTGCGGGGAGAAGCATGCGGAAGCTTCGTGTGAAATACAAGCAGTAAGCAAGTGTTTGTATTGCACAGGCGAGGAATTTCATGCTCTCTCGGCGTGTCCGAAGTACATATCGCGCCGGGAAAAAATCAAGGCTTCTTTGAAAACTCGCTCTAAAAAATCATATAGAGACATGCTGATGAAGTCTTTGCCAATCGTCTCAGAGAACCAGTTTGGGCTTCTAAGTGACTATGAATCCGAAGGGGAGGATCCATGTGAAGGAACATCAGCTGGGCCATTTGTAAAAAAAAATGTTTCACAGGCTCCAAAAAGGAAACGCACAACTAACACACAACCCAGATTAGCTGCCAGCAAAGTTAATAACACTGAAAATCCTCAAAGTGGAAATAGTTATTCTACCCCTCCTATTCAGAGACCTCCGGGTTTTAATCCGTCTTCGAAGAACTTCCCTTCTCTTTCTGGGAAGTCAAAACCCCAGGCTTCCCTTCAGAATTCAGAACCATCAGTAACTAACAAGAATGTAACAATTCCCAGAGAAACTGCATCTGATCCATCGTCGAACAGTTTGCCCAGCTTTTCGGCTGATGGTAAGATGTAATTCTCGGAAATTGTTTCGTTCATCCTGGACTTTTTCAGTGTACCAGCAGGTTGGAGGACTATGATTAATATGTTTGTACCTCTTTTGAAAGAAGTCTTGAAAAAGAAAGCTTGTACCACCTTGTACTATGACCCTCATCGCAGAAGCAATTTCTTTTGATGAATAACTCGTCCACTGAGGTAAGAGAAATTGTTTCTGTATTGCAATGGAACTGCAGAAATATTTTACCAAAATTAGACTCCTTTAAAGTATTGGTACACAATTTGAATTGTGATGTGTTCGCCTTATGCGAAACTTGGCTCTCTCCAAACACTGATTTCAACTTCTATAGCCACAATATTATTTCAACTCCCATGGCGTTGGCTGGGGTAGCTCACGTGATGATGATCGTGCTAACATTATTTATGAGCTGTGCGACGACTTCAACATGACTGTCTTAAACAATAGGGAAGTGACTCGAATTAATGGATAATTTTTAAATTTGTTCATTTTTGCAGAAGGTACTATTTAAAAGTTTTTGATTTTGGTTTTTCACAACTTACTTTTTTTAAATATTTTATTTGAAAAACTATAAAAATTAACTGCGTTTTTATGTGCCATTAGACTGAGTCGATTTGGGGTCATTTTGGAATTTCTCAAACCCTAGGGTCTAAAAAGCTTTGTCTTGGTCCAAAACTTTTCCATGATTTTTTGCAAAATTTTTAAGTAACGTTTGCATGAGTAAATTTGACCTTTTAGGTTTGTATGGGAAAATTGAATATTTTGTGCTGAAAAATCATCATCATTTTTGATTCGTCTGTGGAACCGAGCCAGCTTATGGTTTTTATGCCAATTTATAAAATTCCTAAAGAAAATTTTCCGCTGAGCAACTTTGTCGAGGACCGTAACTTCGTATCTTATTAGGCAAAAAAGTTATTAGCAGTTTAAAAGGGGTATGTCTTTTAGCATTGATAAACAATAAATTCAATTGACATCACTGCTTGAGCATCGCGAAGTGTTGCATGGAAAGTAGTCACGCAATACCTCGCTTGGCACTCTGCAGGTATGTCAACTGAATTCATTGTTTATCAGTGCGAAAAGACATACCCCAGTTGAACAGCTAATAACTTTTTGCCTTTCTTTCAGAAAGGTATAGTTATCGGTCGAATGGTGAGATCCTTAATTATGGGTCTTAGATATACCTTTATAGGTACCTATCGAATCAGCTCGACGAGTTCAGACGATGTCAGTGTATTTGTATGTATTGGTGTGAATTTTTATAAACTTTGTCACTACGTTTTTGCGAAACTGGGCAGTACAATAAAAATGATTTTTGTCTTAAAAAATTTGATTTTTTTTCCCTCTTCAATGTATAAAAGAAAGAAAAAAAAACAAAATAGTTTGAAAAATAAATTTTCATAGTAATTATCATCAAATCATCACTCCAAAAAACGTATCCATTTGGTTTGCCAGCATTTTCCAACAATCACTCATGAAGATGATCGAAAACATGGAGCGATAAGCGCTGGGTACGCTTTCACTCCGTGTAATTCCCCATAAGGAAAACAGAGGGCGCTTCCAATCGAACGATAAATATGGGTTTATTGACAAATAGTTGTCAGTAGACAAAATGTCATATTTATATATTACCAATAAACGTAGAAATTCTAAAGGTATATACCAGTCCACCCTAAGGCGAACAGGATTCAAAAAATTAATTTCGGGACTGTTACCCAAAACTAAAGTTCATGTAAAGGGATTGCAACACGAGGTACAACCCCGAATTCGAATGGCTCAAGCCGAAGGACTAGACCCTCACATCGCATATTTCTATAGTGATGGTAAGTCCCGTCTCGCCCAACGATAGATTCTCAAGCATAGATTGCTCTGAGAAGGGGAAAACGACACGGGAGGGAACGCGGACGATGTATGCACACCATCTCATCTTCTCACGTGCCGTTCGTGCTCAGGGAGCTTTTTCTAAGCACGAACGACAGGAGAGAATTTCGCCCGTGGAAGCAAATTGAATCCAATAGGACAAATGCTACTGAATCCTCTCGAGCTTTAAGCTCTCGGGCTTGGTTTTTTTTTGTTCCCTTTTCTCTTCCTCTCTCCAGATCTAACGTTGCGCGATGAAAACATTTCGTTCGCATCGAAAAACCTGTGCAATTGTTGCGTTGTTGTTGTTGGGGTTGGTGTCTAGAAAAAGCAAGGACGGCTTGGAAGTCAATCCGAACTTTCACTTGCTGGAGCCAGTGGAAAATAACAACCAAACAGTAGCGCCACCAAGCCCTCCATAGTAGAGTTTGAAGCATTTGGTTTTTTTTTTGGAACATGCATATAAAGCTAAAAAGCTAATAATAATATTCGACAAAGTTGAATGAAGAAACAGCATAAAACTATCCGAATTAACCATTTTGGCCAGGTTGACAAAAAGAAAAATGACAAAATTGACAAAATTGACAAAATTAAAAAAAAAAATGACAAAATAGACCAAATTGACGAAATTGACAAACTTGACTGACTTGACATAATTCACTGATTTGACAAAAATGGCAAAATTGACAAAGTTGACAAAATCATGAAAATTGACAAAATTTATAAAATTGACAAAATCGAGAAAATTGACAAAATCGAGAAAATTTGCAATATTGACCAAGTTGACGATGACAAAATCGACAAAATTCACTAAATTGACAAAATTGACAAAACTGACAAAACTGACAAAATTGATAAAATTGACAAAATTGATAGTACTGACAGAATTGACAAAATTGACTAAGACAAAATCGACTAAATTCACTATATCCACAAAATTCATAAATTGACAAGATTGATTAAACTTGCAAAATTGACAAAATTGACCAAATTGACAAAATTGACAAAATTGACAAAATTGAAGAGATTGACAAATTGACAAAATCTTAGAAAATTGAAAAAATTGTTAAAATTGGCCAAATTGACAATCAGAAAATCGACAAAATTCACTAAATTGACAAAATTGACAAAACTGACAAAATTGACAAAACTGGCAAAATTGACAAATTTGACAAAAGTGACAAATTTGACAAAATTGAAAAATTTGGCAATTGAAAAAATGGCAAACTTACATAATTAAAAATATTGCGATTTCAAAATTTTCAAAATTTTTGATTTTCAAAATTTATTCTACCGATTTTCTACGTTTCGGTATCGTATTTTACTCTAGCAATTGAAATTTTATCCAATAATTTTATCTATGTATCCATTACTTAAGAGGTTGGATTATTTGAAATACATGGTCATGCATCATTTTTCAAATTGTATTCTTAATTTTTATACCCCTTCCATTTTGAAGTTACCATATGCTATAACTCGAAAAAGAGTAAATTGAGTTAGATTATAATGTCATAGAAACGAAATTTTACAAGATATTTCAGAATCTAGTCATTCAAAAATCTCCAATTAAAAACTTCAAATTTTTATTTCCTAAATTCTTTTTGGATTTACTGCGTATGAAATTCATTAATCATAATTCATTTTGTGACATATGTACCCAAATATAATTTACAGGCTGTAAGAAAGGCTACAATCCACTGTCAAGTGTATTAAATCGGGTTTTTTCCTAATAAGATACGAAGGTTCGGTCTTCGACAAAGTTGTTCAGCGGAAAATTTCCTTTTGGAATTTTATAAATTGGCACAAAAACCATCAGCTGGCTCTGTTCCACAGATGAAACAACAATCATGTTGGTTTTTCAGTACAAAATATTCAATTTTCCCATACAAACCTAAAAGTTCAAATTTACTCATGTAACATTACTTAAAAATTTTGCAAAAAATCATGGATGAGTTTTAGACCAACACGAAGCTTTTAAGACTCCAGGGTTTGAGAAATTCCAAAATTACCCCAAATCGACTCAGTCTAATGTGCCATGTTATAATCTCCTTTAAGAAATAACAATAGAATATGGATTACAATTTTTTTTGGCGAAAAAATATTATATCAAATACCTCAGAAAAAAAATTAAAAATTTGCAAAAAAAGCATGTATTTAAAGCTGCATAAATACACATATTTTGTAATCCTATGGAAAATTTATGAAGCTTGCCACAAACCCGTCAAATAATAAAATTGTTCACATATCGATAAAAAAGTGCAAAAGTGCGAAACCATTTAAAATCCTATTTTATATTCTTCTGTTAAAACAATTATTCCATTATAGGCTTACCTACATGTTAAAAATGTGCCGTCATTCATTGATAATTTTTTGAATTTTTTTTAAACCATGATTTTTAAACTGGTAAAAATTGAAAAAAAAAAATTTAAAACCGCTCTCAAAATTTCTAAAAAAATCAATTGTTCGAATATGATGAAAAGATTAAGGATACATGAGCATCAATGAATGGATGAACATAAACCGTATATATCATATTTTTTTTTTAAAGACGACGGGACAACCGTAGTACTTTTTTCGAAAAATTCATGATATTTACGCTTTATGATATTCCTTTCATTGATTCTTATGTTTCTCTCTCTTCATACATTTGATAATTTTCAGGAAAAAAAAATGAACCAAAGATGTTATCATAACATAAGATTCGATCAATAAAACTGAGTTCTACGAAACTTCAGAAGATAACGAAAAAGTTATGAGCCAACATCATACTTGAAATTGACGATATCTGTGGTATCCATTATAAAAGATAGAGAAGGCTAGACTAAATGTTTTCAAAATTGTGTATATTTATTCAAACCTTTTCACGCTTAGGCGAAGGTTTTGAGTTTTGAACGGAGAGGTTCAGATCTGCTCTGTTTTCTGCCGAAAAAAAGATTGCATTTTTAAGGTCAAACACCTCTTATATTGTAATTTCATTTCCTACTTTAAATTTTTAAAATCTGTTAGGATAGTGTCAAATTTGAAGGCGAGAATTATAGCCGCAGTCTTTGTTTGAAAATCCGATTTAATAGTGTGCATTTCATTTTAAATGGCATTTTGAAATGAAAGGTTGGTTCAGTTTTGAAACCATCAATAATAGAGGTCTGATTAACTTTTGAATCAATTATTCTAATATGAATTTCTGAAAAACACAGGACGCTCGCAGTCGCTACATATCATCGCATCATTTTCTTTGCCCTTATTTTTTAAGGAAAAGCTAGACAATTCAACATCATACAGAAGTCAAAAATCTAGATTTTTATATTTTGAATAAATGTAAGACCATGAAAAAAAATGTACTGTGGAACTTTTACACTAAATATTTGACATTTTTGCTCGGAATATTAAAAAAAAATTATGGGATGGCCCGCCCGGCTATCGCATTTTAAAAATTTGGCTCGCATATTGAAACTGTTGGCCACCCATGGGCTAGACCCAATCAACATGCATGGGAAGCTGTACTACATATTTTTGCGCGCTGTAGATAGACAAAATTAAACTGATTAAATAACTCCCAACTTAATGTGTGATGGATTTAGATTGTCGCTTTTAGAATCTAACTTACTACGTTCGCAATATATATTATTTTTGCTTACATATTAAATATTCTTCAATCTTCTCGGATTTCTTCAATTTCACGGTTGCCTGATAGTTGCATAGATGCATTTTCGTAATAGAAATAGTGGCATATTCGTCTCCTTTTTTCTTCACTTCTGGTACGGACCTGGGGTGCCACGCTGGATTGCTGGCTGGCTAAGCTGCTGTTGCCTCGTCATTGGTAGACATGTCTTCTGATAATATTTGGTTATCTGCATGAAACACCGAATGGACCATTCGATATTTTCTGGATTGGACACTTTGGACCTTCTTCTGGTTTTGGAATCGGCTGACTTAAACTCCGACTTCCGTCTGGTTCTGGACTCGAACTGCTTTGGATTTTGACCTTCTTCGGGGGTGTTACGACCATCGGTGAGACCACTTCCTCGAACGGCGGATGACTCTTTTCGGTACATGAAATCATAGGAAGCTTTTTAAGAGGAAATGATTTATATTTAAACGGCTTTCCTGGAACGGAGGCCCTCTGCTTCCGACCTCTGCTGCTGTGACGACGTTCGATGTTGACTGACATTGTTGAAGAGATGCCGAGGTAATGTCGCTGTGAAGGAAGGCCTCGCTTGTACATTGGCTGGTGAGGTAACGGTGAGTTCCACCGTCTTCGATTGCTGATGGTTTGATCTGATAAAAACAGTACTTTGGTGATGGTACAAGAAAACTGCGCGTAGCTTGCACGTGCGTGGTTATCAATCTCAATCTGCATAAATTCAAAAAGGAAAGCAAACGATTCACAGGATACCTATCAACCATGCATTTTCCCGAAAATTGAGCCCTTACGCTTAAACCAGGTGTGTAGTGTTCGGTGTGGATAACGGTGTTCCCTTCGCAACTTCTTCGGCGGATGGACCCGACCTGGTGGGTCCGGATGGACGGCAACTAGAGAACGAATAATTCTCTGAATTTTTTTTCCAATTTTCGAATTTAGATATTCAAATTTAGATTTCATAGAAAACACCTCATTTGGTTTAACGTTTTGAACGGGCAACGAAACGGTTACCTTTTCGCCCAACGTAGTTTTATCTAACTGTTCTGGTGTCATTTCATTGACCATAGGCCAAGTGTCACGGGTTTGCTTTAGCCAAAGTGGCTCTTCAAACCAAAGAGACTGATACTGGAGTTGAACGGCAGTTGTCCCACGGGAAATGAAATGTCGAAGAATTCCACGGCAATCCTCGGTTTGGTCTACAGTCAATCGATCCAGTCAAGATCTCATCCATTACGATGAGAAAAAGTAGTGGTGATTAAAATACATCCTTATCTCACTCCAGCAGTTACTGGGATTGGATCGGACAAGATACCGTCGTGCAAGATCTTGCACGAAAATGCCCTATTACTGTGCTTCGATGAGACGAACTATTTTTCTAGGACTCCTCGTCGTCTAAGAGCAGCCCAGATGTTTTCGAGGTTCAATCGGTCAAATTTTTTTTTTCGAAATCAATGAACACCAGCAGAAGAGAGTCCTGGAACTCATTGATTTGTTCCAGTATTATTCGTAGCGTTGTGATGTGGTCCACACATGATCGTCCGGATCGGAATCCAGCTTGTTGCCGTCGGAGTTTAACGACGATTTCTGCTGAATCCTCTTCAGGACCACTTTGCAGAGTGCTTTGAGGGTTGAGATCAACGTAGGGGGGGCGTAAGGGTTGTCGCCAGTTATCGTACTAGATCAGGTCTGCTGCAGTATCCCAGATGTCAGCGAAAAAAAGGCTGAAACATTTGTGCTGACAAGGCAGGGTAGGCTTTCAGCATTTCAGCAGTGATGTATTTCCAGGAGTTTTTTTTTATATTATGCCTTTGTTTGCCGCTTCTATTTCAGCCAGCAAGGTTGCTTCCGTGTTGACGACATTTATGGGACTTACTGTTGGCGCTTCGAGCTGCGGGTTCTGTAGGCCATCGGTATTCTTAACTCGGAAGAAAAGAAGTGCTCGAAGTGCTCAGGTCATCGTTTGAGCTGATCTGTTCGAACTGTCATTAACTGACCTGCTCGGCCTGTTAGCGACATTCTTGTGTTAGTCCTTGCACCACTAAGGCGGCGCGAGATGTCATAAAGTAGTCGAATATCTCCATTGGCGGCGGCTCTTTCTCCCTCTTCGGCTAGGGAGTTGGTTCAGACTCTCTTATCTCGTCTACAAGCTTGTTTAATTTCCTTTTCCAGCTTCGCATATTGTAAGCGGGGGGTGCTTTGGCCGGTAAATGCCTGCTCAATTCCGACATTGGCCTTTCTCCGATGATCGATCAACCTCCAAGTTTCATCCGACATCCATTCACTTCTTTTTCCACAAGATTTACCGAGAATACCATGGTTCGTCGTGATAAGGGCATTCTTGATTCCGCACCTATGTTCTTTGACTGTTCCATCTGTCGGCAGTTCCGAGGCTTCAAGCTGTTCAACGAATGTCCTTTTTAGCTCTAGATTCTCCAACCGACTTTCCCCTCTCGCCGTTGGACAGACGCAACTCTCAGTCGTATCTCACCAAGGACGAGGTAATGGTTAGATGCAATGTCGCGCTTCGTTAATTGCGGACATCAAGAAGGCTCCTTCTGCATCGATGGGGGAAGAGCGATCCACCGATCACCATGTTGTTGTTGTCCCAAAATTCTACTAACAGCCCTCTGTTTTCGCACTGGACATTGTAACAGCCGGCTAGCTCAGACGGACTATTTCATTCAGGGTCGGCTAAAGCACTTCTCTAGGGCAGACTCACGACCATGGTTATTGCACATCACAGGTGGACTTGGGCAGATCAATATAAAAAAGGGTGTTTCGGATTTGCGTGCAAAATAGGGTTAGGTTTGACCCATTCCAGCGTGACGTCACAACGTTTGCAAAACAATTTTTTGGTATATTGTATGTAAGTTTTACATGTCATATCGCACATTGTTCAAAATTTTACATTATAAGGTCAAAATTTAGTTCTCTACAATTTGAAACCAAAAGTATGTGTATAGAATAAATAGTTAACAAAATATAAGCAAAAGGAATCGTGACGTCACAACGCGCCTCTTTTCTCACTTTTCAGTTTTTTTTTACAACGCCGCAATTTTCTGCTCTTCTATTTGATCAAATTTTACGAAAATTTCAGGAAAGTATCGATTCATTACAACCAACAAATAGCTGTTTTTGGTTTTTTCAAATATTGATTTCAATTTATTTTAGAGCGATTCAGTTTCGTGACGTCACAACGCACCATTTTTTTAAAGCAGGGTTTTGCAAAGCGTTGTGATGTCACGAAATTTGATGGTTAGCTACATGAAATAAATCAAAGTATAATCTTAAAATTAATGCTTGATTTACTTAAAATGCTTAAAAACTTAATAAATAATGTGATTTGGTGATGAAATCGATCCATTTATTCCCAAAAATTAAAAGAAATTTAAGCTCAAAGGCCCATATAAGCAGATAAGGTTTGCAACACTGCTCACGTCAATTTAATTCGAAGTTTTTTTATGCGATCATGTAAATATTATTTAGGACAAAACTAAAACTAGGAATTATTTATTCGTAAAAGCTTTAAAATGTGTTTCTGAATCTGTTTAATCTTTAATTGCAAAGGAAAGAAAAAAAAATTATAATTTCAAAGCTTTCGATCTTTCCAAAGATAGTTAATCTACACTAGAATGCCTAAATCAGCTTACTTACTTACTTAATGATCCCGCGCCGATCCACCGGTGCATAGGGCCGTGGTAAAAGACCTCCACTGTTGACGATCCGGAGCCAGCGTCTTCACCTGGTCCCAGTCAAGATTCTCGTCGACAGTTCGGATTTCAGCGGCTAGGCTTCGCCGCCACGAGTTTCTGGGCCTGCCTCTTCTTCGATGACCTTCTGGATTCCAGTCAAGCGCCTCTCTGCAAATCTCGTTTTCATCTTTTCGCAGCGTGTGCCCAATCCATCTCCACTTACGTTCCCGAATCTCGATTTCTAGCGCCCTTTGATGACACCGGCGATGTAGTTCCTCATTCGAGATCCAGTTGCCAGGCCACCAAGCGCGGATGATATTCCGCAGGCAGCGGTTTACAAATACTTGCAGTTTTCGCGTCGTCACCGCATATGTGCACCAAGTTTCGCACCCGTACAGCAATACGGATTTGACGTTTGAGTTGAAGATTCGGATTTTTGTTCGTAGAGAGATCTGGCGTGACCGCCAGATGTTTCGGAGACTCGCAAACGCAAATCGGGCCTTTCTGATCCGGGTTTCGATGTCTTTCCTGGTACCACCATCAGGCGTTATCTGACTACCAAGATACTGGAAGCACTCCACTTTCTCAACTTGTTGCCCAGCTACCATGAAACTGGAGGGATTTCCTGTGTTGATCTCCATCGACTTGGTCTTTCCGACATTGACTTTGAGACCTGCTGCCTTGGAACTTTCGGTGAGGTCGTCGAGTTTGCTCTGCATATCCGGTTGTGTTTGGGCGAGCAAAACAATATCGTCAGCCAGATCAAGGTCGTTCAGTTGCTCCATTGTTAAAGGATTCCACGGCAATCCTCGGTTCGGTGCACAGTCGATCGATCCAGACAGAATCTCATCCATTACGATGAGGAAAAGTAGCGGTGATAAGATACATCCTTGTCTCACTCCAGCAGTTACCGGGATTGGTTCGGACAAGACACCATCGTGCAAGACCTTGCACGAAAATGCCTCGTATTGTGCTTCGATGAGATGGACTAATTTCTCTGGGACCCCTTGTCGCCTTAGAGCCGCCCAGATGTTTTCATGATTAAGTCGGTCGAATGCTTTTTCGAAATCTACGAACACCAGCAGAAGAGAGTCCTGGAATTCGTTGATTTGTTCCAGTATGATTCGTAGCGTTGTGATGTGGTCCACACATGATCGTCCGGATCGGAATCCAGCTTGTTGCCGTCGGAGTGTAGCGTCGATTTTCTCCTGGATCCTGTTCAGGATCACTTTGCAGAGTACTTTGAGGGTTGTACAGATCAACGTTATGCCTCGCCAGTTACCGCACTCTATCAGGTCTCCTTTCTTCGGGACCTTTACGAGGATACCCTGCATCCAGTCGGCCGGGAATGTTGCAGTATCCCAGATGTCAGCGAAAAGACGGTGCAACATTTGTGCTGACAGGGCAGGGTCGGCTTTCAGCATTTCAGCAGGGATGCAATCGATCCCAGGTGCTTTGTTGGATTTCATGTTTTTGATTGCCGCTTCTATTTCAGCCAGCGAGGGCGCTTCCGAGTTGACGCCATTTATGCGACTTACTGTTGGCGCTTCAAGCTGCGGGTTCTGTTGGCCATCGCTATTCGTGACTCGGAAGAGTTGTTCGAAGTGCTCAGTCCATCGTTTGAGCTGATCTGTTCGATCGGTCAATAACTGACCTGCTCGGTCTTTCAGCGGCATTCTTGCATTAGTCCTTGCACCACTGAGGCGGCGAGAAATGTCATAAAGTAATCGGATATCTCCATTGGCGGCGGCTCTTTCCCCCTCTTCGGCTAGGGAGTTTGTCCAGGCTCTCTTGTCTCGTCTACAAGCTCGTTTAACTGCCTTTTCCAGCTCCGCATATCGTAAGCGAGCGGCTGCTTTGGCTGACCCGGTACATGCCTGCTCAATTCCGACTTTCGCCTTTCTCCGATCATCGACCATCCTCCAAGTTTCATCCGACATCCATTCACTTCTTCTTCCACAAACTTTACCGAGAGTACCATGGCTCGTCGTGATAAAGGCATTCTTGATTCCACACCACTGTTCTTCGACTGTTCCGTCTGTCGGCAGCTCCGAGGCTCGGGATTCTAGCTGTTCAACGTATGCCCTTTTCACCTCTGGATTCTCCAACCGGCGGACGTCGTATCGACACCCGACTTTCTCCTCGCGCCGTTGGACACGCGCAACTCTCAGTCGTATCTCGCCAAGGACGAGGTGATGGTCAGATGCAATGTCTGCGCTTCGCTTGTTGCGGACATCAAGAAGGCTCCTTCTCCATTTTCGGCTGATGCAGATGTGGTCAATTTGATTTTCTGTTCGGCCATCTCGGGATACCCAAGTGACCTTATGTGCTGGTCGATGGGGGAAGAGCGATCCACCGATCACCATGTTGTTATTGTCACAAAATTCTACAAACAGCTCTCCGTTTTCGCTCATCTGTTTTAGGCCATGGCGCCCCATGATGCGCTCAAGGTCTTGATTGTCGGAGCCAATCTTTGCGTTGAAGTCGCCCAAATGGATTTGAATGTCACCTTTCGGAATTCTCTCTACCACGCTGTTCAGTTGACTGTAAAACTGCTCTTTCTCCTGCAAATCGGCAACGTCAGTTGGCGCATAACACTGGACCATTGTAAGGTTTCTAACCCGTGTTCTAAATCTGGCTACGATTATTCTTTCGTTTATCGGTTCCCATCTAATGAGGGCCGCGTAGGCCTGCGGGCTTAACAGGAAACCAACTCCTCGTTCCCGAGTAGCATGTTCTCCTCGTATGCCAGAGTAAAGCAGGACTTGCCCGGATTGTGTCTTGTGTTCTCCAGTATTAGGCCAACGGACTTCGCTCAGTCCCAGAATTTCAAGCTTGAGGCGGCTAGCCTCTCTAGCAAGTTGTTCCAGTTTGCCTTGTTGGGCAAGGGTTAAAACATTCCAAGTTCCAATTCGTGTCCGTGTTTTCATGCTAAAAGTCGTCGCCAAAGTTCCAGATCGGTCATTTCTTTCGGATTCCGTAACAAGTTATGAATCGGGAGCAGTAGGTTGTTAGCCTAAAGTCCCTATCCCGCGATGGGGCTGCCATCTTGGACTTAGCTGGCGGGAGCCGCATTTCATAAATTCAGCCGCTTGCTGCAAGACAGACGCTGTTTGAGCCGCCCCTGACCTGGAGAACAAACGCTCGGTTGTTGTTGCACGCCGCCCCTGACCTGGGGAACAGACGCGTGCGGCCACCTTCTCAGTCTGCATGCGACCAAAGCATCCACCGGGGTTGGGTACCCGATCTCCGCTTAGGTTACTCGCATCCCAGCCGGCACCGCGGGGAGGTAGAGATAGGAGTTGTGAATAAGAGGTGATATGACCACTATGGAGTCTCGTGTTGCACATTATCCACCGTTTACCAGCCTAAATCAGCCATCTAATGAAAATCTTATAAGTTTCAAGCTTAAATAGATCCTAGGCCTAACACAAAGTCCAGTGCCAAATTTGGGGATTGGCCCACGGAAATAGAGGGCACAATGAGCCTAAAATTTGTATGGAATTACGAGAAATTGGGCCTCCCAACCCCAAACATTAAAACAAAGTTATGCAGCAATTTCTGAAGTCCCTATCGGCTGGTTTGTTTTAATTAAAGTCGTTCACAAAACTTTCATTATGACAAATAGTTTATCTCAAGATCCCATTTCGACAATGGTTTAGTTAAAAAGGTTTTTGAGTTTCAAAAATTAGCTTCTGATGGGTAAAATACAAAAAATACATGAATGATCGTTAATCAACGCTAATTTTGAACATTATAGCTGTTTTATGATAACTCTAATCGAAACGCGTTCCTCAGATGAAATTTTGTCATAATCAAAGCTTTAAAATACTTAAATTAAACGGAAAATTGGTTGATAAAGACCTAAATTATTGACGAAAAACGGTTTTTTATCATGCCTTACAAAATCTACATAATTCCATACAAAATTCAGGTGCGTTGCGCAACCCCTTCCCTTAGAATAATTTGACCCAAATTTTGCATGAGACCTTGTGCTAGTACATATTTGAATTTATTAATTTTTGTAATTTAGTTCAAAGTCTCTTTTGTGTGATTTTATGTGAACACGGGGTTCGATTTAGATTTTCTAGTGACATTTTTTGAGGTGGAAATTTCAATAAAAGCAGTTTTCTATTAAAATAATTTAATTAATTTTATTTATCAATTTTCTATGAAAATCTTATGAATTTTTTAATAAAAAAGTTAATCTTTTAAGTTTACCAGTTTACCAGATTTTTTGAATCTCATTACATTTATTTCATGGAACTTATTTTGTTTGAACATAATGCTAGAAAGAAATAGAAGCTACTAGCGGTGTTTTTCAATCTAACATAGATATATGAAGAACTTTTTTTTATTCAATTCACAGATAACTATCTGCTTTATGATTCACAAATATTCTTTTACAAAATCGATGAGGATTTCATTTGTTTGATAGTATGTTTATTCTTGAATCAAGCGTTTTTAAGCGCTGTTTTATATGTTTTATTGGAAATGTTTCAAAATAACTAAGTTAATGCAAAAAAAATAGTTTCTTTAAAAACTTGATAATAGAATCCGTTTATTGAAGCACATTTTTGTGTTGAACTTGTATTGAAGAAATACTATAATAGTGTTGAAGTAAATAGTCTTGAACGTTTTCGAAAAAAAGTAAATAAATTTTCGTGACGTCACAACGCATCCTTTACCCGGGTGCAACTCACAACCTGCTAAACCGACTTTCAATCTAAAAATTGCATTAAATTCCACTCAAAAAGTTTGAAGAGACCTCCAATTTTCGACAATATGTGAAATTTCAGTAAATCATAAATTTAAAAACAGTAGAATTTTTGTGACGTCACAACGCTTAAAAATAGATACCTTTATCAACGATTCTAGAGCGTAAACTTGCAGTAACTGTTATTTATCTTATATCATGCTTAAAAGAAGGCTTTTATACCATCATTTTGCAGTAATTTGTTTTGACATAGCTAGATTTTTGACAAAGTTATGTTATAAATAAAGAATATTTGCAAAAATCAATTTAATTTCATACTAAAATTTTTACATTTCAACGTTAACATACTCAATTCTAAAAAAAGGTAGCTGAAAATCTTTTAATGGAAAATGACACTCAAGAAATAATTTTTCTAACGCTATGTAATTTATATTTGGATAATGAAAAATAAAAATCGGTTCACCAGTTGAGGGGTGCTTGGAATGGGTCGTTTACATTTTACATTGTATTAGGACGGTTTTTTTATGAGATTTGGACAGGACTAGCATTATGAGATCCGAATTGTTAGGCTTGTGGATGTGACGAGGACAACGAGCGTCTCATACCTGGTACCAGCGGTAAACTCCGGAAGTGGTTGTGCACGTGGTTCCTGCGGCGACCTTGGACACGATAATTGGCGATCCGTGTGGCGGAAGATCCCGATTGCTGTCGAGAGTGATGACGTTGACAGCAACCCCTTGACTTACCTGGCAGGATGGACAGCTTCGGAAGGGCCGGAAATAGCGTGTGTGGACTCCTTCCAGACGGTGCGTGACTTGCCTGGAAGATACCCGGTCACGATTTGCAAGACCCGGATTAATCGGGAACCTCGAGCTCCAACGAATCCTGTGCAGCCCCGGTGACGATACCTCACGACCGAATTCATTCAGACTACACCGGAAGTGATAACACGTGGTATGCTGTGGTATCACAATAACGGGAAGCTGTTCCAAATTTTTGCGACCGTTCACTCGGACGGTCCGATACTGAATGTCCGTCCTCTCGTTGATTGTTCGTTTTCCCTCCTCCGCCTACAGTGATGCCGGTTTTGCTTTTCGAACATTGTTACAATGCGACCGCAACATACTGTAGCAAAAAACAAAAAACATTGAAATGCCAATAAATATCTCTCTCACCACGTAACGCAACACAGAACAGGCTAAAACATCTTGAAAAATAAATATGGGATCGCATTTTCTTGCAAAACTATATTCACCACTGAGCAATGCAAGAACGTCAAAAAAATGTTTCCGGAGAAACGATAAAGATCATTCGTGCAGGTTCGTTGTTAAGAATAAGTGCCTTGGATCGAGACAGGAGTTGGTTCCGCAAAACGCATGCTTTGCACCCGGAAGAAACCCAGTGGACCTTAAAAGGTAGATGATTCGGTTAAGCGATGATATCCCTTAACTTATGTATGATTATTTATAGCATGCGCAATTGAAAGATCCTGGAATTGTGAAGACAAATACTACCACCCTGGAACCACACCTGGTTAGTAAAAGTCCATAATTCAAGAAAAGTAATTGATAGCGCTTAATTCCACAGGATCATCGAGCACACTGCTAACCGAAGCAGCAATGCACGAATAGAATAACCCATCCTTGCATGCATTGGGTTAAATGAACCTGTAAACACCTGTATAGCTCGCCAGCATAACCGCATGGTAGGTACATGTTCGCAACAAAGTATACGGCTCACCACATAAATGATTCATTGGCAGATATCAGCGTACGTTCACGACACTGCAAAATTAAAAGCGCCTGCACATCGACAACTACAACACAAGGCCTTCACCAGAAGTAGGTGATTCAAAAGATTACTGCCAGAATACGTTTCTACTATATCTCATGATTTTGCAGGGCCTTATGTTTGAATCTCAATCCACCGCCACCGATTGTAGGACTCGCAACAGCGAAACGTGCCACAAGAGCGCATGCACCCGGGAATCGAAGGTGTTGATCATCCCTTACGTGCATCGTTACGATCGTCATAAGCGTGAACGGAGGAAATCTACATTGCATGATAGTGGGAAGAAACATAAGTGGCTTGCTGGAGGTGAAATTGCATGATACAATGGTTCAGTGTCGAAAGTGTGGCAACACGGTGAAGAGCGCGATCACGCTAGTATTCGACGCAGCATAAGAAGAGAATCGGTGCTTGCATCTGCATGAAGAGTGGTTCGGTCCCACACAAGGAAAGCGTCAATTACTACATGCATGCCAGTATTCGACGCAGCATAAGAAGAGAATAGGAGTTTCGGCTATGTACATGAAGAGGAGCTCGACCCTGCATGAGAAGAGAGCAACAAACCACGGAAGCGGATAAATTAATTTCGGCAGCTGAGAGTGAGTACCCGGCTCATAGCGTCGGCAGAAACGAATATGTTGCTTTAGAGCATCGGTGAGTGACTTGAACAGCAGCAAGCGAGAGTGAGAGCCGTCACATCATCACCCACCATCCGCATGGAAGAGCGAATCAGCTGGAAAACCAACAACAAAGGGAATCAAACCTATCGTCCGAGGCGATATCGAAATCCAAAGGCGGGATTTATAATTTTGTGCAGCAGCACTATCGAGAGGAACGCGCTCAAGCATCCTGAAGGAAACATCTTTCAACAAGAAGCGACTGACTGTCCTGTATGTGTGAGTTGTAGATTTTAATTGTATAGAGAATAAGGGTTCTTTGGTCAATATGAGATATTGTAAATGCTGAATAATTCTGTCTCATTTCAAGCACTAGCATAGTGTGGTTCCTAAGACATTGTAAGTTGCTTTAGCCGGGCATAAACCTTCGGGGATACGGGGCTCACTTTGTATTGTGCATTTTGATTGAGTTCATTTTTTGCTTGTGTATTCTTGCTTTTGCACCGAATAGCCTCGGAAAAGGCGAAGGAAATAACACAACACGGTTGCGTTTTTGGCACCGAAATATAAGGTTGTATCAACATCATGTTCTCGAAAGACCCATGCAGCATAATGGAAGGAATGAGGGATAGGACAATGGAAAGGGAGATTGGATATACACTGAGGAAAAACTTAACAAAACACGCAAAGCTATCTGCCGTTTGTTACTTTGTTCGGTAACAACATGCATTGTAAGGTTTTTAACCGGGGTTCTAAATCTGGCTACGATTATTCTTTCGTTTATAGGTTCCCATCTAATGAGGGCCGCATGGGCCTGCGGGCTTAACAAGAAACCAACTCCTCGTTCCCGAGTAGCGTGTTCTCCTCGTATGCCAGAATAAAGCAGGATTAGCCCGGATTGTGTCTTGTGTTCTCGAGTTAGACAATGGACTTCGCTCAGTCCCAGAATATCAAGCTTGAAGCGGCTAGCTTCTCTAGCAAGTTGAGCCAGTTTGCCTTGTTGGGAAAATGTTAAAACGTTCTAAGTTACAATTCGTGTCCGTGTTTTCATGCTAAAAATCGTCGCCAAAGTTCCAGGTCGGTCATTTCTTTCGGATTCCATAACAATTCAATAAATCGGATGCAGTGGGTTGTTAACCTAAGGTTCCTACTCCACTTAGGGCATCCGCAGCAATCGCGAGTATAGTGAAAATGCTCACGCGTTTGATCACTCTCATACCGCACCGGGGGTTAGTATGAGGGTGAGCAAAATAGGGCCGTTGCCGTCGGGACCGACGAAATCAACAAATTTACTCACTAGAAAGGGGCGAGAGCAAACATGCACTGAAAAAAATCTACCATTTAAGGCTAAGTTAAACAAACGATGTTTATTAAAATTTTGTAATTTTGGTGAACAATTTGTTAATTAATTAAGCAATTGGGGCTCTTCTTTTGATTTGGTTGAATGTGCGGACGGAATTTTGTTTGCGGGGGGATCGGAAATGTGTCGAAGATTAAATAGAGCCATTTTGGAAGTATTCTGTGCTGGGTCGAAAGAGGTGAAAATTTAGGAATCGGTGGCCCTCTTCTTTGCAGCCGAGTGGGTCGTCGGAATTAGCATAATTTTGAACAGTGCAGAACTTGCAATTGACCAGCATCGAGTAACAACAACGTAAGCGATTAAGGTAAGTGAAAAAACTGTTTATTTAGCGAAAATTTTTATTTTTTTAAAATTTTTTCTACCCTCCGTACAGCTTGGAAAAGTACGCAGCAGATAATAGAAAAAACTTCACCGTCTGACCAGGTCCATGAGCAGCATCTTTAGCAGATAGGTTTGAACCTGGGGGAGGAAGACTGGAATTTGCTGTATCGTTTTCTGTATCGTTTTTTTACTGTTCGGCAAAAAGCCAGCAATTATTGAAAAGATTTGTGATCGTTCAAATTGTAACTTTAGATGATCAGTTTCGTGTAGCGAGTCATGTAACTCAGTTGTTTAGGTGCTAAATTTAGATTTAGCTATATTTTTGGAACAACCATCAATCAAACCATTTTTATTTATCAGCTTCAAAACTTTGACGAAATTTGAGCGACTCAATACGCCTGATCATGAAAGAATTTGCCAGAGCAAAACAAAACCTAATTAAATTATTGTTTTATGCAAAACAAGTGCTTTACAGCATCAAAAAAGTTTTAATAAAAATCACTAAATAAGAAAGTACAATTTTGAACCTTCGCACTGGTCGGTAGATTGATGAGAGAAATTTGACGTTTGAAAGATTTTTTTCTTTTTTTTATTCAGTCTTCCTCCCCTAGGTTTGAACCGGGCCAATGACGCATACAATCCTCCTTCTCGCTGTGCTGCACCATTGCAAAAGGTTTCGACTAACTGAAGCCGAAGTCTTAGACCAGCGGCCGAAAACCTCCTGTTGATCGTGGAACTCCACAGCAGCTGGCATATTTCGCGCAAGATCCGCTGAATTTCGGATGATTCCGGCTGCAACTGCACAGAAGTTCTTGCTGCATCCACAACCTGACCCGGTTGCTGGTCGCTCGAAACTGCGTGGCCCTGTTGCTGCTGTATGGCATCTTCAACCAGCATGTCGACTTTGGCGTCACATAACGGATAGCAGTTAAGTTAACCCGTTGAATAACCTCCAACAATCGCTATGCATTATAATAATTAATTATTGATAAAAATGGTAATAACCGAAATTAAAGCGAAAAAACTATCGACTCCGAAAATTTATTCGATCAGTAAATTTAATTTAATATTTTCTGTTAAAGTTTTCTCAGTGCAATGCACAATTTAAAAATAATATGCTTCCACCCGGTGCGCGAAAGAGTGTGTATACCAAAATCGGTCCGCTGAAATGAGCAAAATCAGGCCGCGTATACTCCCGTATTGGTGCGTTTGCTCTTAGGTGGGCGAAAATGGAATAGATCTGTTCTAGGCTCCCAAACCAGGACAACACGCTCCTTTTTTCAAATTCAAAATTAAGTTTGACCGAGGTTCACAACATCAGAAAAGGGGTTGACTTAAAGCGGCACGTTATCCAAACAAACGGGAAAATTGTGCCTAGCCTTTTTTTTCACAGATTTCATCATATACCTGAAAAACCTGAAAACCATAAAAGGATTAGAAAATAAATAAATATTTATGCCATAAAGCCGATCCACGTAGGGATTTTGAAGCATTGAAGCTTTTAACCACATTGAGTGAAAATGGTAGATTGTTATTTTAGTTTAAATTCTTAGAATTAAATACACTTATAACAGGATAGGCGAGAGTACCTAAAAGCTTCCTAGCAAACGAAAAACAGGCATATATGAGCTGAAATGAAAAATACATTGGGGCTTATTCTGCGACTCGAGTGACGTGACTTACGAAATTTCACTTTTTCGTACTGACTCCAGAAAAAGCACCAGAAATGAAATTTGTGTATCGATGAGCTCTGAAGACCAATAACAGCTCATTCAAACGAAAATTTTGAGGCTAGAGAGGCTATTTAAGCCAGCAAAACGATTTGAAATTTCGTGAGTCACGTCACTCGAGTCGCAGAATAAGCCCCCATATGTCCATTATTATGATTAAAAAAAAGCTTTATTGCTTAAAAATCCCAAAATGCCAACTTTGCCATTATAAAATTGTTTATTTGCCCTCATTGTAGCATCCTGGTTAGAACATTTTCTGATCATTGTAAACTCAAATCTTCTGAATATTTTAGTTGTGAATCAATAATGGGGCTTATTCTGCGACTCGAGTGACGTGACTCACGAAATTTCAAATCGTTTTGCTGGCTTAAATAGCCTCTCTAGCCTCGAAATTTTCGTTTGAATGAGCTGTTATTGGTCTTCAGAGCTCATCGATACACAAATTTCATTTCTGGTGCTTTTTCTGGAGTCAGTACGAAAAAGTGAAATTTCGTTAGTCTCGTCACTCGAGTCGCAGAATAAGCCCCATGGACTTTTTTTTTAACTCACTTCGTTAAATTCTGACATACATTAAAGAAATGTAGTCGGACAAAAGAGGGACATGTAAACACTAAGTAGAGGGTAAATATAGGTACAATAGTACCTCTGAATCATAGCTTTACCATACAGGAGGTTCAGAAAACGAAGTCTTGTTTTTATATATTTTTATTTAACTGACCAGTTAGCGCTCTGATTAGACGACTAAAGCTTAGTTCTTTTAGAAATGGGACAGTTACGAATGCGTGTATCTCGAAAACGATTCGTTTGATTCAAATACTTTCTATGAAGGAAATGAGGGTAATCTTATGATAATTCATAAAAAAAAATTAAAAAAAATATTAATTCTGTTTTGTAAGACAAAAATCTACTTTATTCTTGGTATCTCCCATTGGCTGGCGCACACTTTTTTCATTCGTGATATTGATCCGTTTCTCAAACTTATACTTTTTCTAATCTGAATTTTAGATTGCTACAACCTTCTCCTTCAATTTCTGCTACTTTTCGGTTCAATACTTCTCTTTTAAAAGAAACTTAGGGCAATAAAGTGGATATAGCTGTTTCGAAATTAACAACACTTGATTATTTTTGAGCCACTTTAAAGCATTTTTTATGCAAATTGTGCTGGTAAAATCTGACAATAACGAAGTGAAACTATCATGAGATTGAAGTTCAAGTATAATCGGTTAGTATAGATCGGAGGTTGCGAAGTGTACATACAAGATTACTCTTTATAGGCTTTAAAAAACAGTGAAAACCAAAGTTTACGTTTTGAAAATTGTTGTATTTTTCCACAGGAGCAGAATTTTGGCAAATCATTATATTTTATACAAAACAACTAACAAATATGTACGTGGCAAGGTCCGGAGCATATCAAAGGCTCCGGACCTTGCCACGAGCAGACATCCCAAGCAACCAGAATTCCCTTAAAAAGGTTCCATAGAAGCTTAATCAGCTCTCGTTTGTGTCTGGAGAGAATGCTAATCAGCCCAAAATTTAAGTTCTTAAAGCTACTTTCAAGTTCGTTTAGGTGGCTGTAGAGAACGCTATTCAGCTTCTAAGAGAATGTCAAGAAACTTCTACGCGCCGAAAAAAAATCCGATTGACAGATTGCTCTGACAACCACATGTCAGATTGCTAGGTTGCCGGTCTATCATGGTCTATCTAATTGATTTTAATTATATTGTTTTGATTACAAAAGCTGCTTACACGCCTAGAGAATTGAACCGCTGCTCTCTACACCCATAGAAGAGGTTGCAAAAATCCAATGCCTATTTAGCAAATCTCTGTGCCGATAATGCGCTGAAATGTGCACTGTGCCGAAGATGATATGTTTGAAAAACCGTAACTGGCATAAGGACTCGGCTCCCAACTAAAATGATGCATGACCACTACATTGAAGCGAAGCAAGAAAAACATTTTATGGGATTTCCTTCCTATTGGATAATTCATCCCAGAAACAAGAAAATAAATTATAAACTACAACGCCCGTAGGGAGAGTCGAACTCAAATCACCTTCTATATCGTCTTGCCAGACCGACATCCTAACCAGTGTGCTTTTTGAGCTTCATGAAGGACGAGGGATATTTGTCATAGGCTTTCTGCCACCGAACAATCACAAAAAATCGCACAACGGTGGCTTCCCGGCGTTTGGCCGCCTTTCAAAGTAGTCCTTTGTCTTGCGATGGTAACGGGAAAGGGAACGGGAGTGAAGGCAAAGGGAAACCCATTGAATGAGAATTGTGCTTTGCTTACTGCCTGCTATTACATACACACGCTACATATACACAGCTGCTAAAGCCGGGCAGCTTGGCCGGTGTGGTTGTTTGCCGGTGAGTTGAAGGAATGTTTTTGTTGTTGCTTTTGCTACATACACACGCACAGCTTAGCCATGGTTGTTTGCCGTAGATTGAATTGAAGCAATGTTTTTTTTGTTGCTTTTACTGCATACACACGCACAGCTTGGCCGTGGTTGTTTGCCGATGGATTGAAGGGATTGAATTAGAAGGATGTTTTTGTTGTTGCTTTTGCTACATTCACACGCACAGTGCTCGGTTCGCTGGCTGCCTGGTGTTGGCCGGTATTTATTTCCATCCTTCTTCGTCTTGTGATGCGATAGGGAGGGACGTGAAAGCGTTTTTATTTTGTTTCTTTCAGACATACGCAATTCGGTTAACTTGGAAGGTTAATGCCGGTGGGAGCAAATCGAATCAGCACCGGTCGCGTTATCTTCTTGTACCAATGATGCTATGAAATTGACTACACGCCATTGGCACAGAGGCTGAATTTTGGGTGTAGGTTGCAATGAAACTCACCAGCCTCTCGACCAATCCAGCAATAATTAATTGCCACTGTAATGATTAGTATTTAAACTTAATGTCATTTGAGATGATTGAGTGGGTTGGTCAATAGAAGGTACCTTATTTCGTTCAAAGGACTTTCAGTACACAATATGAATCATAACAAAAATTCACATCATCAAAAATTTCCCAAGCAACCAAAAGTCTCGTTAAAAAGGTCGAACACAGCTTAATCAGCATAATCAATGTGCTGAAGTTCCTTTTATTCAGCCCAAAATTTAAGTTCTTATTGAAACTTTGAAGTTCCATTACAGATTTGAACGGCCTTCTATTCAGCCCACAAGTAAACTTTTAATCAGCAAAAACAAAAAATAATTCTCCTCTCCTCTCTTATTTTGGTCATCAGCCCCTGTGGTGCTGCCGGTTTTTCGGCATCCATCTTTATTCCTCCCATCCCCTCCCTCAATTGATTATACTTAATTGCTTTGTTTTTAATTTTGTTCGATACAAGCCGGCACGCACGCCAGTTCTGCTACACAACTATTTGATTTGCTTACTCAAGCAATCAAACAACCTAATGGAAAAAAATAGTCCTGGTACCAGATTTGAACCCGATCCTCCGAGACGATAGCCAAACACGCTGCCACGACACCACGCCTAGATGTTGCCTTACCGGCAGCTTAAATTCGAAGTGGTTATAAGCTTCTTAGAATACCCGCAAGGGCAACCAGCGGCCAACAGCAAAGACGCATGTTGATTATTACTAAGAAACATTACGAAACGGCGCATAAATCAATCATCCGTTAAAATAATATC
Organism: Uranotaenia lowii; assembly: GCF_029784155.1. Classification (NCBI taxonomy): domain Eukaryota; kingdom Metazoa; phylum Arthropoda; class Insecta; order Diptera; family Culicidae; genus Uranotaenia; species Uranotaenia lowii. The sequence continues at coordinate 105,779,924 of NC_073691.1, read as the reverse complement.
AGTTTAAAAAAAATGAAATTCCATGTTAATAACTGTTAAGCATAAAATTATACATATTCTTGATTTTATCATGATATTTAATCAATAAATTGCTTCAACCGACTTTCAATGTGTGATAAATTCATGGTAAGTAAATACAGTTGGACGAAATTTTATAAAGTCAAAGTATTTACTCTTTTCAAAAACAATCATTTGCGAGTTAGCTTTAAGTTGTTCTGAGTTGAAATTTCAAAATAAATTATGCATTTAAACTATTTCCAAGCTCCAAAAAATGATTAATTTATTATATGCCCTTTGTGATGTTCATTCACATTTCATATTCATGAAATGGCGGACATGTCTCAAAAAAGGCTATTTGAGGAACGTTTTGGAACTTCGAGTCCATAGAAGGCTATTTGAGATCCAATTTGTAACTTTTATTCTGAATGATGCGATTGAGATGTCACAGAAAAGTCTATTTGAGGAACTTCTTAGAACTTGAAGTTCGCAGAAGGCTATTTGAGACCTAATTTGTAACTTTTATACTGTGTGGATGCGATTGACATGTCACAAAATAGGGTAATTGAGAAACTTCTTGGAACTTGAAGTTCAAAGAAGGCTATTTGAGGAACTTCTTGGAACTTGAAGTTCACAGAAAGCTATTTGAGACCTAATTTGTAACTTTTCTACTATGTGGTGCGATTGGCATGTCACAAAAAAGGCTATTTGAGGAACTTTTGGGAACTTCAAGTCCATAGAAGGCTATTTGAGGAACCTTTTGTAACTTTCATGCTCACATTCGAGAAAATTTGGTGCCAATTCCCTTTGAAACCTTTATTCAGCGAAATTCGAACTTTGGAGGAACGAGTTTAAGTAGATATGAGACTTTTGGTTGCTTGGGTTATTCGAATATCTTATTTAACATTTTTAAGAAAAAATCGAAAAAATCTTGAATTTCATGTGTAAATATCAGTACAGATATAAACAAAACAAATACCATGACAAGAAATTGACAGACATTTTTGACATGTCGCTTAGAATTCCCATATAGGTTCCGCCATTGTTCCGCGTTTGTGAAACATACCTTATTATATGGCTCGGCACCTGTTACTAAAATTCATCGTGTAATAGTGCCTCTAAATTCGTGATTCCTGCTGAGTTAGTCGCTTAATATCCGCCGCGATATTGTTTAAATGTGCTAACGACGCAAAACTCCATAATCTGCTCTAATTTCGTATGAAAATTCCGTCAAATTATAACGCGAAGCAAGTGGTACTAGATTGGCCTCTTCTAAGTCAATGTGAACTAGTTGAGCTGCACGATGAGTTCCTCATCGTGCACAACATGCTTTAAAAAGGTCATCGATAAGGATCGTATTGTGTGTTTTGGTGGATGTGGAAAACAAGTTCATCCACACTGCTCCAAGCTGTCGCAACCGGCTCTTACAATTTTACAGGAGAATGACCCTCTTGTTTACATGTGCTCGCACTGCCGTATGAAGAAAACATGTCTTAGTGAAATAAGCTCAACGTGCTCTGACTTAGTGTCGTCTGCAATCACTAAACTGAACGAACGAGTCGACACCCTCGTCTCAGAGATCACCACAAGCATTACACTCGAAATAAAACGGCAACTCAAGTTCTCTGAAGCTAGCCAGCCACGCAAAGTTCATAGCCCCAGTGTTCAAACACGTCCCGGCCCCAGCACTGCCACGTATGCTCAAGTGATATCTAATTCGTCAGTCACCCCTAAACCAACCTCTAGAAGTGTGATCCAAAACACCACTACAACGAACAAAACTTCTCCCGCTGTCGGCCTTCTCCGCTCTGGGAAACAGAGGCTTTTGAGTGTTACTTCCGTCAATACACGCACACAGAGCTCAACTACTAAGAGCTCACCAAGCTTTGGAAATTCCCCTGCGCCTTCCGTCATTAAAACCCAAGTTCTCACTACTACACGCCCGAATCGAATCATCAAGATTGAACAAACGGTGATCATTAAGCCGAAAGTTCCACAAGAGTCCTTGATCACAAAACATGACCTCCAAAAGAATCTGAATCCTGTCGAACTTGAGGTAAAAGACACGCGAGTACTACCCAGTGGCGATTTGGCTGTCAGATGTGCTTCTGCGGAATCCGCTCAGAATCTTCTCCAAAAAATCCAATCTTCATTCTGTAACCGATACATTACTGAGATTCAAACTCCACTTAAACCGAGACTCAAAATCTTGGGACTCTCCGAAGATGTTACCGAATCCAATCTTGTTGACATGTTGTTGAAGCAAAACCAGATCCCTGACCCTGTAGTCATCAAGGTCATAAAAATCGCAAAACATAAAAGACCTAACGCACCGATATTTGCTGTTATCGAGCCCAACGTTACCACTTACAACCACCTACTTCACCTCAAGAAAATAAATTTAGGCTGGTCAAGATGCCGTGTGTTAAAACATATAGCCGTCAAACTGTGTTTCAACTGCTCGGAATTCAACCACGTATCTGATGATTGCACAAAACCTACTTGTTTCCCACGATGTGCTGAAAATCACGTCTTGTCTGAATGTTCTTCATCATTCGAAAAATGTATCAACTGCGAAAACGCGAATAGAAACCTCGGAAACAGCGACGTACCACTTGAAATTTCACACCCGGTTTGGAGCATAACTTGCCCGATGTTTCAAAAACAATTGAAGCGAACCAAGCAGCGTACCGATTATTCGACGTAGCAACGAATTCATCACAACCACAACACTTCTACAAGCCCACTGATGGAGACTTCATTCCACTTCTCTGAGCCAGTCGAGTCCCCTGGTCTCTCAGGTAAACGCTCTCAGAGTATATGTCCTGCCGAAGTTTTTCTAGATTCTACACACCAAATAAATGAGACAACTTTGCAGTCACCTCGCATCGCTCATACTCATCGCGTATGGCCAATAGAACCCCATCATCATCATGTGGCTTCCTCTGAAGCTTCCAATTATCATGCCGGATCACTCACACGCCGAGGTAGCTCACCAGTACTTTCCCCCTTACGTTCAACCGCACACAACGATGACGCGAAAGACTCTCCAACGGATTTCCTACAGACAACAAGCACACTGAACCTCTCTAAGCCAGTCGAAACTCCTGGTCTCCCAGGTAAAAGCTTACAGAGTATATGTTCATCCGAAGTCTTTCCAGATCCTACACACCAATTAAATGAGATACCCTTGCAGATATCTCCGACTCTCCGCATGCCCTCGTCATCTGTTTCCAGTAAACAAGGCCCCTCTCGTTCTCTACTATCAATCTACTACCAGAATGTCCGTGGTCTCCGCACTAAGGCTAATGAATTCCTCATATCAACATACAATGACGACTACGACATCATCGTTCTTACTGAGACATGGCTGAGTGACGAGTTCACTTCTAGGCTGTTATTTGGCGAACACTACTCCGTGTACCGATGTGATCGAGATCCGCTTACCACTGGGAAGAATCGTGGTGGTGGAACGCTCATAGCTATCTCAAACAAATGGCCCTCACAAAGAGTGTCAACACTAGCGCTTACCAACAACTTCGAACAAGTGTGGGCAAAGATAACTACGTCATCCAACTATATATTCGTTGGTGTTGTGTATCTCAGTCCAGACATTGCAAGGAACGAACAATTTATGAATGAGCATTTAGACCACACTGATGCAATTGTTGAGCAAATGCATCCTCGAGACATGATGTATTTGTTTGGTGATTATAATCAACCAAATTTGATCTGGACAAAACACACCAAAGGCTTTTCGAAACCGGATCCTACGCTATCTCAATTTTCGTCAGCTATTTCTGCTCTTTTAGATAGAACAGCTTTATTGGATCTCAAACAAATTAATCACGTTAGCAACCAGAACAGCCGTTTCCTCGATTTACTATTTGTGAATGAAACCGCACTAGGGAGCTCTTGTGTCCATAGAGCACCGGAAAGCATTACCAAAGATGATCAACACCATCCACCATTAGTTGTCCACGTTTCAGAAATTCAAATCGTTCCTTTCCAAGAACATTTCCAACAACGCTCTCTGAATTTTAAAAAGACCAATTTCGAATTACTGAACGTTTTACTTAGCGTAGTAGACTGGAACTACCTTGAAACCGCACCCACGATTGACCACGCAGTCGGCAAATTTACTGAAACTGTAAACCAGTTGTTCAAGAATACAGTGCCACACCATCGACCTCTCCTGAAACCTCCTTGGACGAACAGACGCTTAAAATACTTAAAAAGAACAAGAGCATCAACCCTCAAATATTTTAGCCAGCACAGGAATCCGTGCTCCAAGTTGGCATTCAACTCAGCCAGTAACGCGTATAGAAAGTATAATCGCTTTCTGTACTTAAAATACATTGCTCGCACTGAGAATAATCTTAAACGTAACCCGAAAAAATTCTGGTCATTTGTGAATGAAAAGCGAAATGAATGTGGCCTCCCGAAAAGCATGTTCCTGTCAGACGAAACCTGTGATTCACCTACTGACCAATGTGAACTTTTCTCAACCCAAGTAACAATTTTAGCTTTATTATGGTCAGCAAAATGTCGTTTGGACCATAGCATTAATCTTCATAAAAAGCTAAAGTACATTCTATAACATCACCTGGACTCTAATAAAGCCAAAATTAGGCTATTTGGCCCTATCCTAGGAACGTCATCATGACCAATCATTGTTAGTCATCAATATTGGTCACCAAAGCTTTTAAAAAGCTATTATAAAACATGTTAGAAATTTTTGTTTTTTTCGGTTCTGTCAGTTCTCGGAGTTTTTTTTTATTTTTTCCAGCAACCGTAATGGTTGATGAATGATGGTTGCATTATTCAGATATGAATCTGGTAAAATTAATAGCTAAAAAACCAATGTTTTACCCATATAATGAGCGTCTTTTCTACTGCCAGTCAAGATTTTAGGTAAAATGTATATGAAATAGTATCTTAAAATAAATGCGCCTCGTCAAATCTGATGGTCAATCATGATGGGATTGATGGAAAAAAGGCCTGAAAAAATATTTTCCAATGCTGGCATTGTGAATCCATCAACATGGCGTCATTTTGTACCCTTCGATTTTGCAACCAACATGGCGTGAGTCATTTCATAGTTTTATTATGGTTTAATGATGACCCCAAAAAAAGCTACGATTTGACGTTTCTCTCGCAAGCAAACCAATTACACGCTAAGGTTAAGTTCCTCATTTCTGAGTTGTTAATCATTAGTACAGTAAATGAGGACAGACTTTTTGAATGAAAAGGGATTGTTTTCAATGACCCGTGGAATAAATCATGAGTTGAAGTCAAATTTTGTTGTCTGACGCCATCTTGAAATCCAAGATGGCGGCTTCCGCTGAACTTTAAAATGGTGTAAATGACTTGAAATCGCATGAAACCCCAACAAAATGGGTATCGGGTGAAAGTGCTAAACGAGTAGAAGTCGAATTTCGCTATCCGACGCCATATTGAAATCCAAGATGACGGCATCCGCTCAACTTTTAATGCTTAATGCTGACAAAAAGTCGCATTAAACCACCACTATTGAATGAAAAGGCTAAGCTAGAAGATGTCGATTTTTTTCTTTCCGACGCCATCTTGGAATCCAAGATGGCAGCTTCCACTGAATTTAAAATGCTGTTAATCAATGAAAATCGCTTGAACACAACTTTTTTTCACGTAATACTACATTAAAACTACTATTTTAAAACAATTTAGATCATTTTAAATCACTTTTATTATTTTTTCATTATGTTTCTAATGCATTTAGAACTTTTCTTGTTTTGTTTATAGTTTTTGATTTTTTTTTGCCATTTATGTAATTCTTTTATTCCTATCATGCTATTATGTCTAAATTGTATTGGTCTTATTCTAGCGAAAACTATAAGGTTATGTTGTTTCTGTTAACCGTCTGATTTTGGCACATGTGCCAAATTCGATGTTTCCAAAATCGAATGTTGCCAAAAACGAACGGGGTCTGAATTGTGGTAGTTTTTGTGGGATTTTCAGTCACTTACAGATTTTTAGAGAAACGCGAAAAGAGATATTTGACTTCTATCATTTAGCCTTAGCACCCAATACAATATATTTGGGAGTTTCATGCTATTTTCATTCATTTACAGTATTTTTAAGTTCAGCTGAAGCCACCATCCTGGATTTCAAGATTGCGTCAGAATGCAAAAATAAACTTTTTATAGCTTATCCCAATTGACAAATATCCATATTTTGGAGGTTTCATGCGATATTCAATGATTTAGAGCATTTTTTAAGTTTATAGAAAGCTGCCATCTTGGATTTCAAGATGGCGTAAGATAGCGTAATTCAACTTCTACCGGTTGATTTCTTTTAGCTTATACCCCTATAATATAGGTTTTATGCGATTTTCAGTCATTTACAGTATTTTTAAGTTGAGTGGTAGCCGCCATATTGGATTTAAGATGGCGACGGGCAACGAAATTTGACTTCTACTCGTTTATTACTTTCACCTTATAACCATATTGTGAAGGTTTCACGATATTTTCAGTAATTTACAGCTTTGAAAATAAAAGAGGAAGCCGCCATCTTGAATTAATGATGGCGTCAAGCTTTTTTTTTCCTACTATTTGGGCCCTTCCACTCAATACACATATTGTAAAGATATTCATACCACTTTCGGTGATTTCAAGTTTTCAAAGATGTATTTTTTTGATTTAAACCCAAAACCAACACGCATAACTTACCAAAAATGTGTAAAAATGGGAGTTCCAATTCAAATATGTGCTATCTAATCTGAGCGTGTCCTGTTTTGACATTTTGATCGAGAACTGTCACTAAGTTTTATGGCGGTTTGATAATCAGGCACTGAGTGCTATTATAGAACATGCAAAAGAAAGCTTGGAGCAAACTTCTAAGTTTGTGTTTTATTATAGTTTTAAAAAAGCATTCATAACTCTTTCAAAATAACTAAAACAGTATGTTTAATAAAAGTTTTATTAGCGTTTTCAAAACCATCTGCAAACATATGGTCGAAGAAAAATATAAGCATTCTGCATGACCATAATAAAACCGTCATAAAACGAGCTGCACAAAAAAATGCCATAATTAAACCATAATAAAACTTCCTAATGCTAGTTGGCATAATCTGTGTTACTTGGGAAAGCACTTTGCTAGTGTTTTCTCCGATGAAGTTATTGATGATCTACAAATTCAACAAGCGCTCAATAATGTTCCTGAAGGTGCTGTGTCGATTGCTGTTCCCCAGTTCTCTCCCGACGAAGTACGTTTGGCGATGTTGAAATTGAAAAGCTCTTGCACCCCTGGACCTGATGGCATCCCACCAATTATATTGAAACTCTGTGCTGATAATCTTTGTTTTCCTATAACGAAAATCTTGAATCGTTCGTTATCAAATTCTTTTTTCCCTTCACTATGGAAAGAGTCATGGATGTTCCCAACTTTTAAGAAAGGTGACAAACGGAATATTGAAAACTATAGAGGTGTCACCTCACTTTGCGCTGGCTCCAAATTGTTTGAAATTCTCATTTCAAATATTATTACGAGTAAAATGAGATCATATATATCGTTCAATCAGCTTGATTCGTCCCAGGCAGATCTATTACCACAAACCTCACTCTGTTTACCTCCTTCTGTCTAAGACACATAGAAGAAGGATACCAAATCGATACAGTTTATACGGATTTGAAGGCTGCATTCGATCGTGTAAACCACAAACTTCTACTGGCAAAACTTGGACACCTTGGATTGACAAGCGGATTAGTATTATGGCTCGAGTCTTATCTCACCCATCGCAGTGTGTCAGTGAAACTAGGACCCTTTGAATCGGCCAAATTCAGCAACTACTCTGGTGTCCCCCAAGGCAGTAACCTGGGTCCTCTACTGTTCTCCATCTTCTTTAATGACGTTTTGCTACACTTTCCGGAAAAATGCCTACTCGGGTACGCAGATGACCTAAAATTGTTTCTTAAAATCAAAAATGCAAATGACTGCTACAGACTTCAAACATACGTCGACATGTTTGCTAACTGGTGTAAGCTCAACTACCTTTCAATAAGCATATCTAAGTGCGCTATTGTATCCTTCTCACGGAAACTACGTCCTATTAGTTGGAATTATGAAATTTTCAACACGCCGCTTGCTAGAGCAAATGTTTACAAGGACCTCGGGGTACTTCTGGATGAAAAGTTATCTTTCCGTGATCACTACTCACACGTGATAAGCAAAGCCAATAAGAATCTTGGATTCATCAAAAGGGTATCGAAAGACTTTAAAGACCCGTATTGCCTTAGATCATTATACTTTGCACTAGTAAGATCATCGCTCGAAACAGCTATGGTTGTGTGGTGCCCATCATCTGCTCTTTGGATAAATAGAATCGAAGCTGTCCAAAAACGCTTTTTGAAGTTCGCGCTGCGCCACCTGCCTTGGAGAAATCCCAATGAACTACCCGAATACACAGACCGATGTCGCCTTCTTGGAATGGAAACATTGACGGCAAGGAGAATCACAGCTCGTGCGGTTTTTGTCAAAAAACTCCTTGATGGTGGAATCGACTGTCCGGATCTCCTGTCCTGCGTGAACATAAACGTCAGGCCACGTATCGTCCGTAACTCTGAATTCCTGCGGATCAACTTCCAGCGAACCAATTATGGCCAACAAGAACCCATCCGAGCTCTGTCTCTGGTTTTCAATTGGTTCTACGAGCTGTACGATTTTAATATTTCCACGGAAACCTTCAAATTAAGAATAAGGAACTCTGATCTACTGGTTAATTTTATGTTAAATAACAATATCTTTGGCAGTTAAATAATGTAGATTTAAGTACTTCATGGAGACTAAATTGTCAGATGGATTGTTGTAAAATAAATGTAAATGTAAATGTAAATGTAAATGTAAAACACCTTTAATTATCTTAATGGTGCGCTTTAGAATGTTACGCGAACGTTATCGACCTTCTTGAAAAAATTTTTTGACATGTCGCTTAGAATTCCCATATAGATTCTTTAAAACACCTTCAAGTATCTTAATGGTGCGCTTTAGAATGTTACGCGAACATTATCGACCTTCTTGAAAAACATTTTTGACATGTTGCTTAGATTTCCCATATAGGTTCTTTAAAACACCTTCAAGTATCTTAATGGTGCGTTTTGGAATGTTACGCGAACATTATCGACCTTCTTGAAAGAAGTTCCATTAAAAGCGCTTAGAAGTTCCGTTATCGATAGTTTAACCTTTCAAAGGGCGATGGAAGTTCCTGAGTAACTTTTACGCGACAAGAGTCTCCTGAAGTTCCCGTAAAACATTTTTTCAGCCAAATGTGAACTTCGGAGTTCCATCTTTAAGTAAAAACGCGACTTTTGGTTGCTTGGGATGGAATAGGATTCAAACGCTGGAATTTGTTTGAAATAGGGTATTTCATAAGTTTTGTCGTTCATAAAAAATCATCTTTCCCATTGTCTCTGTGCTGGCTGTACAGCTTACGAGCTCTGGAACTAGCAAAAAATTGTTGTTTGAGGTTGCGTTTGAATAACTTATTACTAGGCAACACTTTCAGCTTATCGGATAAATTTTATTTGACATTTCAGCGATCCACCCTTAGTTTTTCGCTTATTCCAAATTAAAAATGCTGGTAAGAGACTTGACTTTCCAGATGACCCTTAACCGTAGTTATCGATCATGTGCTTCACTCCAATGCTTGATTTGAACTTTGTGGATATTTTGACAGTGTGTGCATACTTTTCCACCACTCAAACACATTAATTCTTTGAATAATCAACGGTTTTGTCGGCTATCAATTTGATAAGGATGGATTTTGAAGGAAACTGTGCAAAATTATTTTTATCATTTTTTCTTGCATCGTAAATATCTCAAAAACGCGTAAATTTTAAATTTTGAAAAAATAGGTCGAATAATATTTTTCAAAGGCAGCAAAACGCTGTCAAAATTTTGAATGTCCGATTACTAGTAAACGAGCTATAAGCAAAAGAAAGTGTCCCATTTCTAAAAGAACCAAGCATTACAATGAGTTTCTGTGACGCCAAATTTGAAACAAGCGATATTAACATTGCACAAGCTGTAGCAGTGGATTCCAGTAGGATTGACGTATGATAACGAAATATCAGAGAACGATATTAGAGAAGCTTTGCCTCTTCTTAACACTATAACCATTCTAAAGCTAAGGGAACATGTGTCAATACAAGAGAAGTGACATATATTAGATGAAACAGATATGACTGTCGACATGCGATACAAGTTTTGATCAAAAGCTTGGTTTAATAAAGAATTTTAAAGCCTTTTGGCAACCTAAAAGAAAATATTTTTTTGAACATTTTTTCCATGGAAACGATATTTGTACGGCTTGAATGATTGAATACCCAAGCAACTAAAAGTCTCATAAATACTTAAACTCGTGCCTCCATAGTTCGAATTTCGCTGAACAAAGGTTCCAAAGGGAATACCGTCAACTGGGGCAACATGCAACAATTTTCAACTTCAATGGCTTCTAAAAAACTTATGTTTACAGTTAATCCCACCCCTTATGCATCAAAAGTTTTAAGGATGATGGGACATCCAATTGGCGTAGTTAGAAAAATTATTGGTTTCTTTAGTTATTTTTAATTTTCTAAAAACATGCGATTTTCACACTCCATAGAAAATGGGGTAACTTGCAACAAACTTTGTTTTTAATGAAAAATCTTATGAAAACGTATGAAAATTTATAGTTTTTAATATATTTACGATGCCTTTAAGACCATTACGCATGAAAACACCAATTGCAGTAATATTTTTATTCTGTAAAAATGAATTTTCTCATTTTTTTCTGAAAATAATGATGCTGCATACATTCAGGGGCTAAATAATACTACGAAAAATTTTACAAGCTAAAATCATAAAATATACGTTTGGATGAATAAAACTTAAATGTTTACAAACGCGTGATGCATAACATCCATATTCCAGCACATGGAAACGCGATTTACAAGGTGTTTCTTAGATTTGCACTTTGTTGCATTTTACCCCAGACACCTAACTGAACTATAAAAATATTTATTTAAAAAAATTGAGTGATTGTTCGAAACATATTTTTACATCAACAGTGCTGGTATAGCATGAGGAAACCAGTAAAAAGATTGTAGGTAATATTATCAAGCCAATCCGTCATACTGGGTAAAGTTTTTTACGGCATCGAAAATTGTTAAAATTCTTACATTTATTGCTCGATTTTTCAAATTTTATATAAAAATAAAAAACTTTCAAAAACTTGCTTAAGATGCGAGAAATTATGTCATCTTCATTTTGAATGTATTAAAAGATAACTTTATAACAATACATTAAAAGAAAAATTGAATCAGTGTGGTGTTATATAAATGTTGCATCAAACCCCGCCGTTGCATGATGCCCCGTTCGACGGTAAGTACCGAATTTTCTCGAATGTGAGCATGAAAGTTACAAAAGGTTCCTCAAATAGCCTTCTATGGACTTGAAGTTCCAAAAAGTTCCTCAAATAGCTTTTTTTTATGACATGTCGCATCCACACAGTATGAAAGTTACAAATTAAGTCTCGAATAGCCTTCTGTGAATTTCAAGTTCTAAGAAGTTCCTCAAATAGCCTTCTGTGAACTTCAAGTTCCAAGAAGTTTCTCAAATTGCCTTTTTGTGACATGTCAATCGCACTCACACAGTATAAAAGTTACAAATTAGGTCTCAAATAGCCTTCTGTGAACTTCAAGTTCCAAGAAGTTCCTCAAATAGCCTTCTGTGAACTTAAAGTTCCAAGAAGTTTCTTAAATTGCCTTTTTTGTGATATGTAAATCGCATCCACACAGTATAGAAGTTACAAATTAGGTCTCAAATAGCCTTGAGTGACTTCAAGTTCTAAGGAGATCCTCAAATAGCATTCTGTGAACTTCAAGTTCCTAAAAGTTCCTCTAATAGCCTTTTTTGAGACATGTCCGCCATTTCATGAATATGAAATGTGAACGAACAGGGCATATAATAAATAAATCATTTTTTGGAGCTTGGAAATTGTTAAAATGTATAATATATTTTGAAACTTACACTAAGAACAACTTAAAGCTAACTCGCAAATGATTGTTTTTGAAAAGAGTAAATATTTTGACTTTATAAAATTTCGTCCAACTGTATTTACTTTTTTTTTATGTGTGAGCAGGGAAAAGCCCCTGGGAGTGGAGCTAATTTCAAGCCACTTCTCCCAAAGGCATAAAACCTCCTCATCACTCTTTTATTTTCTCTATCTTTTTTGTAATGTTTTCCGAATGATTTGATTATACAATATTTTTACATTTTCTTTTTTGATTCTTAGATTGATTAGTTGTAAACAGTTTTCATAACATAGTTTTTCGGCTGGTGGCGGTGGTGGTGGTTGGTGGTGGCGGTTGGTGGTGGAGGCGGTGTTGGAGGCGGTGGTGGCTGGTGGCGAGAAGATAAAAAATATTTGGACAGGCATTAGTTTGACGTTACACAGAAAAAAATAATGACTTTTACGTGTCATTGAAAATGTTTGCCTATAAAACAAAACAACCTGTAATAAAAAAAGACACGTAATTTTAAATTGATTCATCCGAAGAGAATAAAAAATCATCTAAAATTACAGCAAATGTCCTGTAACAAAAAGGAGCATGACATTTACTGTAGTTTTACAGGTCGAACAAAAATTACGTGTCGTTTAATTTCACGTGACCAATAATTTTCAATCGCCCATATATAAGCAAATTCAAGTGCTTCTGGCATCACGGATGAGAATCAGAAAGAGAAACGTCAAAAGAAGCGCGCGCGGACGTTTTGTTTTTATTTTGTTTCGTTCTAGTTCTTCGTTTCGTGCTGGGCCGGAGCTATGATAATACGCGGATTTGGGACGCGTGATAACAACGTTGTCATTCCCATAACAGCGGTAAAACATTCCGTGCGTGAAACATCAGCAGATGCAGCGAATTGCGGTCGTCGAAGTTCATCGAGTTCCGACAACTGTAGCCCAGTGGTTCCGTGGCTGCCTTTCTTGTCCCAGGTTCACCAGCAGCAAGTCCAGATGGCCGTCGTCCAGGCGAAACAGATTGCTAAGCGCGAAGAAGTGAATGCGCCGATATGGGGTGAGTTTTTTTCGGTTTGTTTTTGATTTTTTTTCCCCGGAAAACTAATTTTGTTCCTCCGTCATAAACAGTTGCAAACAGTAGGAAGCATCCCGGAGACGGTTCGATTCTTGACTGGAAGCCACACGGTACACAAAATCGTAGTCGATCGGAAGGGTTATAACCTGACATACCGCTAGGAGGATTACAATAGTAATAAGCAACATATTAATACAATTTGAAACAAAGATTAGTTTGAGGTAATAGCCAGAAATGAAAAATGCCATAACAGAATAGCATAGGCAGCTTGTGCTGTGTTTAGTTATTAAAGAGGAATCATACAGGTAGAGCTGCTGCTAAAAAGTATAAAAACTTAAACATTTAGGATATTTTTCGCAGTGGAAACAACTTCAATGTAACGAATCGAGATTCGTTACATTGAAATGTTTTGCCATCAAGACCGAAGGAATGTTCAGTTTATATGTCGCATGCTCTTAAAGCAACGTCATTATTTTGAATTTGTTATCCTCTAGCTTTGTTCAAAATTTTGCAGTGGCAGAGCAATCAATAAGAATTAATAAAGGTAAAAAATGTAGATTAAATAAAAGCTAAATACAGTTTCGAATTATGATGAGTTAGATATTTGACTAAATTCGAAAAAAGCCCATTAAACGAATCTTACCTAGCCATTACACGAATGAACATTTACAGGTCTGTGATTTTAAACAAGCCTGTAAAAAATTCATTCACTTAAAAATAAAAAACACGTATTTTTTTTCGACCTGTAAAATTACGGTAAATGTCCTGCTCCTTTTTGTTACAGGATATTTGCCGTAATTTTACAGCAAATAATTTTTGCTGTGTAGATACAGGTCACTAGCGGTTTACGCGAGTGATGAAGGTCCAGGAGTTTGATGCGTTCCCAGTGAGAAAATTCTCTTTTAAGGGAACGCTGGCTGTCAGGTTACCGGAAACCGGACTGTTGGTTTAGTTTACTGGATGTATGTATCCATGTTAGCTTTGGTGCGTCGCTTGATGAGATCTTTGAATTTGGCGATGTTTCTTTCCGATCGTATGTTTTCAGGTAGTCGGTTATAGCAAGTCTTACCGTAATATGTGAATGCTTTTTTGGCAAATTCTGAGGTGGGTTGTCTCACAGACAAGCTACTTTGGTTTCTCAATGGATATCTGTGATCAGGGCGGTCGTAAATTTGATTGTGATGAGCGATTGGGTTATACAGATGATTGTGAATAATAGATACAGCTTGCATTTCCCTCAATGCATTGATTGGAAGAGTAGATTTATCAGCTTCGATGTACAGATTCTTGGTCGGATATAATCTAGGACGCTTGTATACAGCCTTTAAGCAACGGTTTTGAGCTATCTGTAAGGGTTTCAGCCTTGTTCTGGTAGCAGCTCCCCATATAAATATCAAGTACTGAAGTTTAGATTGAACAAACACATGGTACATAGTCGCGAGTTGTTTGCAAGGTACGAAGCCATTAATCTTCCAAAACAGGCCGCAAGCCGAAGTTATTTCACTTTTCAACGATTGAATGTGGTGTGTCCATTTCAAACCAGAGTCGATTGTCAATCCAAGGTAAGTGAATTTTGTCACACGTTCAATTTTCACCGAGTCGACAAGCAGATCACATAGTCCAGTGTCAGAAGTTCGGAACGGGTTCAAAATCATGTGTTTTGTTTTCGATAAATTTAGAGACAATTTGTTTTCGCTAAAGTATTGTTGAAGCAGTTTCATGTCTTCTACCTTATGTTGGATCATCATATTGAGGTTTTTTTCAGTGTACAGTAAACAGGTGTCGTCAGCGAATAGCCGTGGTTTTCCGTGCAGTTTCAAGTTTGGCAAATCATTTACGTAGATGAGGAACAACAGGGGACCTAAATTACTTCCTTGTGGCACTCCTACTTCGAGAGGTCGGAGATCACTCTTCAAACCGTTTAGCATCACATATTGGTTTCTATTTGACAAGAAGCTTTTTATGAGGTCATGAGCTTGTCCGCGTAGTCCGTAGAAATCCAGTTTTTTCAGAAGGATGGTGTGATCTATAGTATCGAATGCCTTTTTCAGGTCAAGAAAAAGAAGGCCAGTGTGTTTTTTGTTCTCGAGTGCGCAATAGATTTCAGTAAATAAATCAGAGGTTGCAGTTGTGGTGCTCGAGCCTGAGCGGAAACCATATTGATGCTCATAAAATAAGTTATTCTGTAGGAAAAAGTCGGTAATACGTGACACCAGCATTTTCTCTAATAGTTTACTCAAAATTGGCAGGACGGAGATAGGACGATAATTGTTGGAATCTGTTTTTAATCCTTGTTTGTGGATCGGGACAACTCTAGCAACTTTAAGACAATCTGGGAATCTTCTAGTAGAAAGACTTTCGTTGAATACGTCTCTCACTAAATCCGAAAAAAACTGGAAGTGTCGCTTGATAAATTGTGCGGGAATTTCATCGTCACCTACACTTTTATTAGTTTCGAGGTCTTTTATTAGCAAAATAACTTCCTGTGTACTTGCAGGTCGAAGAAATATTGAGTTTTGCAGTGGCGTTAGTGTTTCAAATCTATTAACGTCGCCTAGACTTCTTATCTTTGAAGCAAGCTGGGGTCCAATTTCGCTGAAGAAATCGTTGAACTTTTTAGCAACCAGCTGCTGATCATCGATTAAATTCCCTTCAACATTTAGTTTAATTTCCTTACTCTGGTTCTTTGAGACTCCTGCGAGGGAATTGAGGCATTTCCACATGGATTTTGGGTTGGCATTGCTGAACAGTTTTCTATAGTATTCTCTTTTAGTAGTTTCTTTAAGGTTTTGAAGATTCCTGGAGGCATGTTTTAAGAGATCACGAAGATAGGCACTACTTGGATTTCTTTTTAATTTTCCAAGAATTTTATCTTTTATTTTCATCCACTTCCAGAGATCCAGTGTAATCCAGGGACAATAGCCTTTAATTTTTGCTTTGATTTTATAAGTTGTTGTACATTCTTTTTTTAAACTTTTGTATGCTGTAATAATTTGGGCTAGGCGTTCATGGGGTGTGCAGGGATTCATATTCCTTACAAACATTTCGAATTTTTCATCGAGTAAAGCATTTTTGACGACTATTTTCTCAAGCTCCCGTACGCATACACTTTTCCGCAAATTAATTGAAGATATTACACAGCAATGATCACTAATATCTGTGAATAATGTTTTGTTTGTGATCCTCGATTGAACAGCTTCGGAGCATATGACATGGTCTAGTATGTTGTTGCTTATAGGTCTCGTGGCATACGTATTTGTTACTTGAAAATTAAACGATTTAAGAAGATCAATGTATTCGACAGTATTTTGAGCAGTCATATTATTAACTGAGATATTAATATCACCAATTAACACGCACGAGGAACCCTGCTTGGCGCTCGATAGAATCGTTTCAAGTTTGGTTAAGAAATTGGTAATACTGTACGAAGGAGGTCTGTAAATTGCCCTACATTCATATGTTGTTCATTGATCTTCAAATTAATCTGTATATGGTGATAACCAGCATCATGTTCACACCTGATTTCATCATAACGAAAACTGTCTCTTACATATAAAGCAAGTCCGCCGCCTGCACTGTCGCTTCTACAGGAAAACATGCTTTTATATCCTGGGATCTTCAAAAGATGAGAACGTTTTTCTTTGACCCATGTTTCCCCTAAAATTATTATATCCATACACACAAAAAAAAACATAGTAAAATTACTAAATCCGTGGTTTAAATGAACAACACGCAACCATATTTTTGAGTCAATAATGTTTTATTCTTGAAATTACTTTGCGCATGGTAGTTTTACTATGTGTTGATTTTTGCTGTGCATAGTAATTACGACGGCATTCGTAGTAAAACTGTTAACGATAGAATGAGTTATTTTACTTTGAGCATAGTAAAATTGCAATTTTCCATTATTCAAATAATACATCAAAATAAGTATCGTATCATGATATACATCACAAAATTACCACGCAGCATGGTGTAAAGACCTCGAAATGAAATTCATTTGTTTACATTCATGTTTTTTTATTTATTTAAATTATTTTTTCATACTTCACTTTATGGTGGTAGCACCACCCACGATCGGGGCACTGGGGATGCATCCAAGAAGACAGCTTATGGCTCACACTCAGCGTCTGAAATGAAAATGAAAAAAAAAACGGGAAACAATTAATTATAGGAAACACGAAAATGTGCAAGAACTGTGCAGTTTACTTGTTTAATAAACATTACATTGATTAGAAAAAAAAAATCACAATTTCACTCACCTGAAAAACTGAATTTTCCGGCCCGGCAGATCTGCTGAAATTGCGTCCCGCAAACAGTGCGCCAGCTCACCGGTTAGCATCCTTCGTCCCAATGTCTTCCGACGTTGTCCGACGTACATCATCGAGCGAGGTTGGGGAACTCGAAATAGCATTCGCCGACACTAAAACAAATTAATTAAAAAAACAGTATAGCAGCAGGTGAAAGAAGTAAAACAAAATCTCACTAACCTGAAAAATTTCCGACCAGACTGTTCTGCAGAAACAGATTTAAGAGAAAAAATAGTGAAAATATCACGAGGATAGCATTTTTGACAACACAAATGCGATGTTTCAACATTACCATGAGCATAGTTATTTCAAGAACACGAATTGTGTAATATCAAAATATCATGCGCATGGTAATTTTGACACGAGGAAATTACTATGAGCTGTCAAAGTTCGCATAGTAAAAATACTATTTCGTAGTATTATCGCCCAGATTTTTGGTAGAAAATACTAAATCATGGTCGAAAATACTAAATGATGGATATAGTAAAATTATCATGACTCTGTATTTGAAAAACCCATGCAGATTCTGTAAATTGTTGCAAAATCATTTTTAATTCATCGAATTTGGATAAATTATTCAATCCTCTTGTATTTAGTTGGAATATGTTAAGTTCATTACGAATTCTTTTGATATTAGAAGCATATTTATTTAATTCATAGATGTTATTATAAAAGTAATTTTTTGTTGTGAAATCCATTTAGTTTATTACAAATTTGCTCTTAACTTCACATTAATTAATCTGCATGCGTTTCGGCGACGACACGATAAAAGATGAAGTAGATGAGTAATTCAAGGCTCGCTTATTCTTCGTTTCCAGCATTGCTAGCAGTTCGCTTTTTGTTCCAATTTTGTCCACCTTCGCTCCATCAGTTTTCTTTAGAAGAATTTTACCGTCTCGTCCTGGCCAAATATATTTGTATCCTAATTCATCCTGAACTAGCCTCGATTCCTTTAGCAGCTCTTTCCCATATGACGTCATCTCGTCCCGCAGAGTTACTGTCTTGACCGAACCACGATAAAATTCCCCGATGTCAGCTGCCTTCAAGACTCCGTGCAAGCGTTTCTTGTCGAACAATTCTTCCTTTTTTGTGTCAGCTTGGAAAACAACCAGGACCGGCGCAGCATTTCTTGTAGTATTATTCCCGTTTAGGCGTTTCGCGCTAATAAATTCATTATTTTCCAATTTACAGCCTACTGTATTTGCGAGAGCAACGATCACTTCGCGTAAATTTTCGCTTTCTGTGGATGGTAGTCCTAGAAGTATGGCATTACGCGAAAGCCCTTTGCGATTAAGATGATCGATTTCAGATTCTAATCCCTCAACACGTTTTGTAAGGTCAACATTTTTCTCCTTGCAATTTTCGATTTCTAATTTTAGCTCATGATTTTCGGATCTTAGCAAAGCTAACTCCTGTCTAAAATCCTCGAAACCTTTACTAAGATAATCGAATTTGGATGCTAAAAACTCCTGAGTGGCCTCAATGTGTTTATTGGTTTCCTGAATTTCGGATATTTGCTGCTGTGACTTTTCTATAGCGCTGCGTACATTTGCAGACTCGCGGCGCGCTTCGTGTACACTTTGTGCTATTCCGCGAATTTCTTCCACAAGAGCATCGAATCCTTCATTTTTTTGGTGCTGTTGGTTATGAAAGTTCAAACATTGCGACGAGCAGAAAAATGGTTTACTTCTTGCTCTAGCAATCGCATTCCCTCGAAGTTTTTTACACTAGAAGTGAACAGATTGATTGCAAGAAAAACATTCTATGACACGCTCTAAATTATGCTCAACGTGATCACATATAGCACAGATCACTGCAGACTCGTCATCATCATTGAAAGTCATGATGATTGTGTGCAATCAAACGGTTTCGATGGGAGTCACTCAGTCTCACTTTCCAAAACAAACGTCGCGGAGAGAACGTGAGTTACCAATGATAGTTGAGCGGACGGTTTGATGAAAACAATGGACGTAGTCGCGACGGTGTAATTTCTTGTGTTGAAAATACGTGAGAATAAATACCTCGGATCCAGTAGTTTTAGCGTCGTGTTTACCAAGATTCCAGATGTATGGGTCACAGTTGCCGTTCCGAAGTACTCCGTTGTCAACTGCTCAATTTTAGAAGGTATGGTTCCTCTATAATTTCTGATTTTTTATTCGCTTTAAAAACAGGTCACATCCAACAAGTCCAGTGCTGCCAGTTTTTGCCAGTTTTACTTACCACGAATTTATCACACATTGAAAGTCAGTTGAAGCAATTCATTAATTAAATATCAAGATAAACTCAAGAATTTGTATAATTTTTAGCTTAACAGTTATAAACATGGAATTCCATTTTTTTAACCGATATTATTTTAACGGATGATTGATTTATACGCCGTTTCGTAATGTTTCTTAGTCATAATCAACATGCGTCTTTGCTGCTGGCTGCTGGCTGCCTTTGCGGGTATTTTAGGAAGCTTATAACCACTTCAAATTTTAGTTGCCGGTAAGGCAACATCTAGGCGTGGCATCGTGGCAGCGTGTTTGGCTATCATCTCGGAGGATCGGGTTCAAATCTGGTACCAGGACTAATTTTTTCCATTAGGTTGTTTGATTGCTTGTTTAAGCGAATCAAACAATTGTGTAGCAGAACTGGCGTGCGTGCCGGCATGTATCGAACAAAGTTAAAAATAAAGCAATTAAGTAAGATCAATTGAGGGAGGTGATGGAAGGAATAAAGATGCATGCCGAGAAACCGGCAGCACCACATGGGCTGGTGGTGACCAAAGTAAAAGAGGAGAAGAGAAATATTTTTTGTTTTTGCTGATTAAACGTTTGCTTGTGGGCTGAATAGAAGGCCGTTCAAATCTATAATGGAACTTCAAAGTTTCAATAAGAACTTAAATTTTGGGCTGAATAAAACGAACTTCAGCACATTGATTATGCTGATTAAGCTGTGTTCGACCTCTTTAACGAGACTTTAGGTTGCTTGGGTAACCATGACATAATTCTAACAATGAATTATCTTTATATGAAAGGGCATTTACCTCCACAAAATTCTGTTACCAATCCAAAGATTGAAGGGACTGAACACTTATCCATTATAAGGAAAATACACTAATTTTGCGCTTGAATTAACGGATATAACTGATGTAATTTAGATCATATTCTTCAATGATTTCAAATCGGATAATATTTACAGACGTGGATCTACAACTTTGCACGGAAAATCTGTCCCGACTCCTCACCTCTGCAAAAAATCATTCGTAATGTACCAGCAGATAGGTGCAGTCTAGATTCCAGCTTTTCGATGGTCGAATTCTCACTTGCCCTCCTTTATTGTTCGATCGTCAGACGTATACTTGAATACGCAGCACCAGTTTGGGCCCCGTTCCAACTGACTTTGAGTCAATCTCTCGAAGGATTCCAGCGAGCGTTTGTTCGCTTTGCTCTTCGGAAACTTAACTGGAATCCCGAAGTCAGGACTCCCTATGAACATCGATGTAACCTGATCCATCTTGAAACGCTATCCCGTAGAAGGAAGTTTCTGCAGTGTTTATTCACATTCGACTTACTGAGCGGCAATATTGAAAACAACGATATCCTGGATTGCATAAATTTGTATGCTCCTACACGCCCGCTGCGGAATCAAATGCTTCTTTGGATTCCATCTCATCGAACCACGTATGGCTACTACAATCCAATAGACACATGTAACCGTTATTTTAATGAGTGCGCTAGAATTTTTGATTTTGGTATGTCTAAGCAGTTATTTAAAAATAGGTTAAGGCATCTCTTAGAATAATAAGTCTGTGCGAAACAATATTTATTTCGAAGACCAATAAATAAATAAAGTTTTTTCCTTGCAACAATTCTGCTCCGGGAATTGATAAAATTAAATTTAACTTGTTGAAAACCCTTCCGGACGCTGCTAAATTTCGCTTGCTAAATTTATTCAATCAATTCTTGGAGAATAACATTGTTCCCCAAGAATCAGAAGAATGGGGGGGGGGGCACAATTTTCCCGTATGTTTGGATAACGTGCCGCTATTAAGCCTACCCCCATTCTTCCCCAAGAATGGAGACAAGTGAAAGTAATTGCTATCCAAAAGCCTGGGAAACCTGCGTCCGATCCGAATTCGTACCGTCGATAGCGATGTTGTCTTGTATCCGCAAATTGATGGAGAAAATGATTTTGTTCCGATTGAATAAGTGGGTGGAAACAAATGGTCTCCTTTCAGATACTCAATTTGGGTTTCAAAGGGGCAAAGGGACAAACGATTGTCTTGCTTTGCTGTCTTCTGAGATACAAATGGCGTACGCAAAACGTGAGCAAATGTCTTCAGTGTTTCTAGACATAAAGGGAGCTTTTGATGCAGTCTCAATAGAGGTGTTGTCGGACAAGTTGCACTCCCGGGGTCTGCCTCCTCTTTTGAACAACATCTTATACAGCTTTGTGAGAAACATTTGAACTTTGCTCACGGAGATATTGCAGTAAGAAGAACCTCTTACATGGGCCTCCCCCAGGGTTCATGTTTGAGTCCACTTTTGTACAACTTTTACGTAAGTGACATCGACAGCTGTCTTTCTGAAGGCTGCACTCTAAGTCAACTTGCAGATGATGGCGTGGTGTCTGTCACAGGATCTACTGAGTCTCATCTGCGCAGACCTTTACAAGATACTTTAGACAGATTGGCAACCTGGGCTTTGGGGCTTGGGATTGAGTTTTCTCCTCAGAAAACGGAGATGGTTGTTTTCACTTAGAAACATAAACCAGCTCAACCGAAGCTTCAACTCCTAGGCAACAATCACTCAATCGAGATGTTTCAAGTATCTTGGGGTCTGGTTTGATTCCAAGTGTACCTGGAGGGCTCATATTGAGTATCTGAAAGGAAAATGCCAACGAAGGATTAATTTTCTCCGATCAATCACTGGCACCTGGTGGGGAGCCTATCAAGAAGATCTTATAAAATTGTATCGAACTACTATTCTCTCAGTGATGGAGTATGGAAGTTTCTGCTTTCAATCAGCTGCCAAAACGCACCTTATTAAACTTGAGCGGATTCAAAATCGTTGTCTCCGCATCGCTTTGTGTTGTATGCCCTCAACGCATAATATGAGTCTTGAAGTTTTGGCAGGCATACTCCCACTTAAAGATCGATTCAATTTACTATCTCTGCGGTTCCTCATTAGGTGTGAGGTCATGAACCCATTGGTCATTGTTAATTTTGAAAGGCTACTTGAGCTAAATCTTCAAACCAGATTTATGTCTATATATCATGTCTTCATGTCCATGCAGGTAAATCCTTCTTCGTATTCTCCAACTCGTGTTTGCAACCCAGACTACGACAATTCTTCTGTCCAGTTTGATTTGTCTATGCAGCAGGAAATTCGTGGAATTCCGGACCTGCACCGTCTGCTTTTGGTTCCAAGAATTTTTGATGCTAAATGAGAACACGTCAATGCTGAAAAAATGTACTTTACTGATGGCTCTGTTATGGATGAATTTACGGGATTTGGAGTATTCAATGAAACTACTAGTGCATCTTACAGTCTTCAATCACCATGCTCTGTGTACATTGCAGAGCTTGCAGCTATCCACTGGGCATTGGGCAGAGTTGCCTAACGACCAGTTGAACACTACCACATCATAACGGATAGTCTTAGCTCTATTGAAGCAATCCGTTCAATAAGACCTGGAAAGCATTCTCCGTACTTCCTCGAGAAGATACGGGATACGTTGAGTGCTTTATTTAAACGTTGCTTTTCCATCACCTTCGTTTGGGTACCCTCACATTGTTCGATTCTGGGCAATGAGAGGGCAGACTCTCTTGCGAAAGTGGGTGCGACGGAAGGAGACATTTATTACCGTGAAATCGTTTTTAACGAATTTTACTCTTTAGTTCGAATAAACTCACTTGTCAACTGGCAGCGCAAATGGGACGAGAATGAGTTGGGTCGATGGCTCCACTCGATTCTCCCAAAGGTTTGCCTTAAACCCTGGTTCAATAGGTTGGATCTATGTCGAGATTTTATTCGAGTATTTTCTCGTCTTATGTCCAATCATTGTTCCTTAAACGCGTTACTCTTTCGTGTAAACCTGACTGGCAGCAATTTGTGTAGCTGTGGCCAAGGTTACCATGACATCGAGCATATTGTTTGGTCGTGTGAGGTCCATCTTGTCGCCAGAGCGAATTTAATAGACTCCCTTCGGGCCCGAGGAAAACCACCTAACGTTCCAGTGAGAGATGTGTTGGCTGTGATAGACTTAGACTACATGTTCGAAATTTATCTATTCTTAAAATCTATCGACCTTCGTCTATAACTATTTTCATTTTCACGTTTCCCTTCCTATATCTTTTCTTTGAAAAATTGTAAAACTAGGTTAAGTAACCAATTGTAAAAAGCAAAAAGATGTTGGCTCTTTAAAACTCAAAGGTCCGAGCCGTTTCAAATAAACGAATTATAAAAAAAAAATATTTACAGATACCCAAAAGCAATGGGACCGTAAGCGATGCGTTTGCGATTCACATTTGAACACTTGTGAAGAGATTTTATCAAACGGAGTTACTAGGAGAGCAAAGAGATTAGTTAAATGAAAAATCATATTCCAAATTGGCAAAACAAGAAAATATGGAAGAATACAGCTTGTGCAAATGCATGTACTACACATGCACTATTGGCATACCCTACTTGAGAGAAAATACGTACAAAAGTTCAAGAATACTAGCAAGAATTTAAAACTGATTCTGATTCAAAACATTATCTTCCAATGTTTTGAACTTGAAAAACTTCTGAACTCTGCATGCAATAATTGACCTTGACCTATTTTCTCCCTCTCCCAGATACAGCCTCGTTGATTTCCAATAGACAGAAATATGTGATAAACGTATCTGGGAAGTACTGGATAAGTCGCCTCGTACGACATGGACCAGTATCCCAGTGGCAATATTCTTTAGGCCGCTGCCACTCAGCCTAGGCTTCCAAACCAGGACAACACGCTCCTTTTTTCAAATTCAAAATTAAGTTTGACCGAGGCTCACAACATAGTTAGATTCAATGAACAGTTAAGTTTCTTTTCCCTAACTCAAAACTGATCCAATTTTTCCTCCGGCGAGGGTGCAAAGCCGAGTTTGACCTTATGAACTAAAAATTGAACTCTCTTTGTTGGACTGAATAAAATTCAGCGATTTCACTTCGAACCGGAATAGCGACGAACACGTCGTAAAATTTTGTCGTTCCGAAACAATTACCTGAAGACTATAAAGGAAAGTCATAATGGTATGTCCGCGTTGTCAGCGTAAAATTGTGGCCGTCATTGTCATCTGGGGTGAGCAGCTTGGAATGTCCGGAAACTTCCGAATGTTATAAACTTCCTGTGGGAAACTCGAACCAGGGTGATAAAGGAAGTGTAATGGTTTAAGATGGTGTGTTAGGGTCTGTGGTATGCAGTGGGTGTGGGTTAGGGGCCGTTCACTAATTACGTGAGCACGATTTTGGAAATTTTCAACCCTCCCTCCCCTAGTAAGATCTTACGTTTTTATATTCGTTGAAAAATTGACACGTTTTTTTTAAATAGTTTGAAAATATTAAAAATGTGACATACATGCTTCAAAGCAAAGTACTTATTTAGTAAGATTAAAAAACTATATTTTGAAAGCACAATCTATACAAAACAACAGATGAAATTTCATAAACGATTAAAGAAAACATTATTCAAGACGTAGCATGTTTGGGGTTACAATAAATTTCAATAAATTTCCACAATCGAATAAACAATATAAAATCTAAATTCCGATTTAAAAGAGAGAGATCAGTTTAGCACAAGGTACCATACAAAATTGTTATGTTTATACCTGAAAATCATAAAAATCTATAAAAAATATCATTCTATACTACTAGATTTGGGCAAAAAATGTTGAACGACAATCACGTTGTCAACTAACCTCAACGCTCAGACTCATTCAGCGTTTAGCGATAAAGTGTTAATATTTTTTTGGTAAAACGTTTGTAAAATTTAGAGACGACGATTTAGAGACTTTTTTAATAATGTGATTTAGTGTTTTTGATGGCATGTTGGTTTGAATTAGTTCTCTATAAATTTATAGAACCTGCATTTTTTTATGAATTCAAAGACATTAAAAGATAAATAACATAACATCGAAATTAACCAACAAATAGGTAGTGAGTAAAAAAATCCTGAGTAATATGATGCTGCCGTGTAGTAAGCGGTCGCCAGTTAGCTAACGATATTCAGCGAGGCAGGTTGTGTGTCTCCCGTTCAGTCGACGGACACGAAGTCGGATCTACACAATGGCGTATCCTGCCAGGAGAATAATTTGAAGGGCTGAACGGGAGGCTCACATTTTTTTGTGTTGTAAGTTTTGCAAAGTGTTTTCAAGTGTGCTGAGTGCCACACACAAAACTTTCGAGGCTGATCTTAGCAAAAATACACCCTTACTTTCTGTTAGCAAAATTTCTTTTTTACTTCCGAGTTAGCATTTTCTCAAATTGTCATGACTTTTGCTTTATTTGAGTAAAAAATACCCCTTTGCTGTCAACTTAGCATTAAGGGTAGTTAATACTCGAACCATGGCCGTTTTTTTCAGATGTTTGTGTTTTGTTTTTTTCGGGGTCTAACAAAAAGTGAAAAATTACTGTGTATTTTCCCGATTTTGATTGGTAATTTAAGAAATTGAAAGTGAATAAAATTGTTTCTGAACGTACACGCAGAAAAAGAATGGGGAGTGGTTTCAACAAAACGTTTTGTTATTTTATTTTGTATTTTAAAAGCAGATTTATGGATTGCTTTCACAATAATTTGGAATATAGATAAACGAAAAATTTTGTTATTTTTACACGCTCATTATTTATTGCATCAAATTTAAATATGGTTTATTTTGAAGCCAATATTGGGTTTATGCGATAAACGTGTAACTGAAAAACGATAAATCGAAAAAAGAAAAAAAATTAAAAGTGTTTGCATCCGAACCACAACACAACAGCGGGAAGAACCGTCAGGAAAGCCCAGCCAAGGTTACGGAACACAGCAAGCTCATCAGGGTTCCAGGCTAGCAGCTTCAAAGGTAGGTTTCAAAGTTTTATCTTGCTCGCAAACTGCTCAGAACTGGCTCATTTCTCCGAGAATTCATTTTTTTTATATACTTTTCATTTATATTCCAGATGATGCGTGTGCCTACACCTACTGTTGCTCCCGGTTGGCGTTCTTCGCGTAGGTATTGGTCGTCGGGGAACCACGAAGAGCAGACCGACCACGGCCTTCCCCATGACAGCCGGAGGATTGGCGTTCATAATTACGCAGCTACCGTCATATGGCTGCTGACTGTTGTGAGGGCTCCTACGTCGGCCCGTAATGTGCTTGGTCTGACTCAGAATTAGGCCGTAAGTACTAGTTCCCTGAAGCAACCGGCTCTACCGATTGTGCAACATTTACTAATTGTGAAAAATTTAAATAAAAATCTTTTTTAAATGCGATATATCTTTAAAATAATTGGAATCCGAAATGCAATCAATCTAAACAAACAATTCCCTTGTTTCAATTTAAATTAAAAAAAAAGATTGATTTCAAATATCACACTTTAACTTTTTTTTAAAGCGGATTTTTGTTGTGATATTTACGCCAAAATTTTATTATTTTGAAATAAATCATGGATCACTTTTAAAAAGGGTGTATTATATTTTCAATTAAACGATAAGTTTAAAGCGAATCGATACTTTTTGTCAGTGCTACCAAAAATATATTTGTGCTTTTTCCCAACCAAAAATTTTATTATTTTCGTTCGAAATCTTATTGTTTCTAAAATATATTTTTCTGCGTGTAAAAGGTCACTAATTTGGTATGTATTTCGATTTTTAGCACTTTTCCCCAAACAAGTTAAATGGGTGCACGGATTGTCAACAGCATGTGCTAGGTTATTTTTCGGAGGTTTTTATCGGATTACTCGCTACCCAGAGGAAATCTCCGTTTGATCTAAGCGACGGTCCGCAAGTTTCAAACTGCTAAAATCTCTTCGTGCCCGGGAGCTTGTAGCCAAAAAAGCTTCATTCATTCAACCAGAGCTGTGTTCCGCCCGCGTCCGATAGCATCCGCTTCGAAGCCTGGATTAATCAACTTTTGCTTGACGTGGATGAAGTATTATTCCGAAAACGGAAAAGAGTTGGTAAGTATCAATATGAACTGCTCAGGAAGAATAATCTATTTCCCCCTGCTTTTTGTATAAACAATCATGTTTTTTTTTTTAAGTTGTCCCTGTTGTGTGACCGCTAGGGCCAAGTTGGCTCAACTTGCGTCACACAATCAAAGTTTTACCAAGCTTCATTTTAGTTTTTCAGGTTAAAACTTATGTTCCCTGTCCGGAGGATCCTCCTGATGATACATTTTTTTTGGAATATACTTGGACCGGTTGGAACCTAATTTTGTCTAGTTTCGATAGGAGGTTCCAAAACCGGCTGGTAGATTGCATTCTAACAACAGCCGGAAGATGCGAAGATGTTGTCTCGCCCCACCTTGTTGGGGAAGGTAAGCATTCGAGGGAGTCGAAAATAATCTACTTTGTTTGGTAATTATTTCAAATTTAATTTTCAGAGTTTGCCCATCGAGACCAAAGAAGCGAACAACACCTCCAGGATTCTAAATTTCGACGACCCGCAAAGAAATGAGTGGCTTCTGGGACTGTGGTAGCTGGATAACATGCACGCTCTTTTCCGGAAATCGATTCGCAATCCCGTATCAGTCCCACAGTCCCGAAAAGATGGTAAAAAAATCTAATGCTTGCAGATTATGATTTTTATTTTATGTTTCCTTAATTTGCAGTTCAACAATTTTTACTGGTTCCGGTCGGCGGATCGTTGTTATCGAGGACCAGGGGCCAGGGCAGTGGTAGAGCTGGCAGCGTGTGGTAAGCACATTTATATTTTCATTTAAAAGAAATCGATTTGAAAGAATACATTTAAAGATTTTTTTAACTAGATTTTTTAATTCCTGTGGCTGGATTCCGGTGACGGAATTGACAAAGCTCAGTTTTAACAATTTTGTGATCTGTTCATTGTGTTTTATTTTTGGGTTGTTCGAGGTTACACTTACGAGATAAGTGACTCAAGAAGTTATTTTTATTGCTATTCAATTGACCTTAATCTAATTTTAAAATATTAATTAATTTTTTTTTAATTTATGAAACAGAGAAAAAGAATTTTAACGTATTCATAAATGTGAAATCAGGAACTTTTCTTGCAAAGGAAATTTAAATCTAGTTTACAATCTAATTCTTAAATGTTAATAACAAATCTGAGCCTATTTATGTTGAATAATTGTTCTTGTAAGATCGGAAATATTCCCAACCATGAACATTGTTACAGTTTCTTTTTTACTTATTTTATTTTCAGTTTTGTTCAGCGGAAGCGAACTTCATTCTAAAGATCGGATAAAACTTTTCTTTGGATGTCACCTGAGCAGTTTTGCGGTTAAAAAAAATTACCGTCTTGATCTGTTACTATCAGATGGCAAATAAAACTACCAACCAAATATAAATTTTGCATTTTTTTTTCTTTTTAATGAAAGCAATCAACAAATAATTCAAAATTTCAAATTTACTAAAATTTTAGTAATTTTTGAGGGACTTTTTTTTGCTAAAACTTTAGCAAACATATAATTTTTTTTACTAGAAAATTAGTAAACATTTAGTCGGGACACTTTTTGTATTTTGCTAAAATTTTGGTAAAAAAAAATTGCTAAATTGATTGCTAAGTTTTAAGCTGGTCAAATTTTGCTAATTTTCGGCCTCGAAAATTTTATGTGCAGTGCGCCTGGACGTGTAATTAAGTGGTAAGTGGATAATTTTGAGACAATTTTGAAAGAAAGAATTTGTGTTTTCTGTTCCTTTTTTTGTGGAGAAAGCCATGACCGTGACCGAGCAAAGTGAGTGTGGATAGAAAGGGAGCTATTTGTAATAAAAGTCTGCTTTTGATCTGGTGTGTGTGAAATTTAGATGATTCCCAGTCAGATGATCCATGTTGGTGGAGAGTGTATGCTTGTGTAGTTTGCATTATTTTGTTTCACTGAGATTGTGGCCCCGCTTGGGGGAAATTTTTTTAACGATCCTTTTTTTTCGACTGCCGGTTCCAGAGAATTCTCAGAGAGAATGTTTGCCAGTATAAAAAAAAGCCTCCCAATTTCTTAAACTCGATCTTGTTCCTCTCATATTGCTACCGATTGTTTTTTCTCACACACAAAAAACTTGCTCTCGTTGTCCATTTTTAGCACAACAAAGTTTTTTACTTGCTCTGCGCATCACGCGAGATACGAGGAGGGATATAATCATATTTGGTAGGAGGAAGCGAGCTGGACGTTCACTAACTTATACTCTCAGATAAATAGGTTCGGAGAACAAACAGAAAGGGTTGGTGCGTTCTAAAGTTCAAACTGCAGATAATTCCACGCAGCAAATCCATAGGATATAAAATGAGTGTGAATCGACAATTTTGTTAATGCCGTTTTTTAAGCCTTTCGATTAAGACTCTGCTTTTGAAGAGGATTATAATTGTATCCTTAAATATGCGATCGAAGTTACACGTACGTCAAACTTCGAATCTTTTCTTTTTTCGAATAAATGTTGGTTGAATGTTAAAAAAAAAAAACGCAACTAAATTTTACCAAACAGTCGATTGTCCATTGATTTTTTGAAGGACATGTGCTTTTCTGAATTAAATATACTATCAAACAAAAGAAAATTGTGAAAGCAAAACGCATTAAAAAAATTACTTATGAAAATCAAATGGCTTAATGAATGGTATCGAAAATCTCATTGTTGGATAGTTTCAGAATTAGTCATTGATTTTGATTAATCAACACGGTAAGTACTAGACGGTCAAATTATATTCTAACCGGGGTTGAGTTGGATTGATAAGGTAAAATTAGTGAAATATTTGGAGCACTAATTTTTTTTTTGAGAAGAAATATCCAGCTTATGTTCCTTGGAGATGAGAGACCTTAGCTTTGAATACTCATTGATGAAAATGAAATACCTGCTGTTTAATTTTGAGATGCAAAAATGATGTTAAAATATCCTGAAGCTACTCCGATAAAAAAAAAAGAAATTCTTTGAAACTTGAGTTTTTTCTATCTTAATAGGAGTTCCGACTGGAGTGTTCTGGAGGTTCACTTTATGAATTTTCGTTGGATCGGGAGGACCAACATGAAGAGTGTTCTGGAGGTTCACTTTATGAATTTTCGTTGGATCGGGAGGACCAACATGAAGAGTGTTCTGGAGGTTCACTTTACGAATTTTCGTTGGATCGGGAGGACCAACATGAAGAGTGTTCTGGAGGTTCACTTTATGAATTTTCGTTGGATCGGGAGGACCTACATGAAGAGTGTTCTGAAGGTTCACTTTATGAATTTTCGTTGGATCGGGAGGACCAACATGAAGAGTGTTCTGGAGGTTCACTTTATGAATTTTCGTTGGATCGGGAGGACCAACATGAAGAGTGTTCTGAAGGTTCACTTTATGAATTTTCGTTGGATCGGGAGGACCAACATGAAGAGTGTTCTGGAGGTTCACTTTATGAATTTTCGTTGGATCGGGAGGACCAACATGAAGAGTGTTCTGGAGGTTCACTTTATAAATTTTCATTGGATCGGGCGGTTCAATAGAATCAGTTTAAGAAAATGGTCTTAAATTGAAATAGTTGAGATGGAAAATATACAACTGGATTATCGTGAGGCTCAACTAAATATTGATTCACATGTTTTTACGACCATTGAACGTACAATGAAAAGCTGAAAAGTCATCGATAGCGGTTCAATCCAAAGAAATCGTGTTCATAATAATGGCCTGAGCTGCCCATCGATATGAAAGAATTGGATATAATGAATAAGTAGCGGCTTGGAAATTAGACCTCAAGGATGCAGTATGCTGACCCCAGTGAAAAAAAATTGTTGTTGAAATCAATAGATTCAAGCAAATAGAATGATCGGTAGCGTCTTTTTAGACAGTTTCGAATTTTCTAGCCAATTGAAAAATATTGGGGTTCGTCCCACAAGAACGAAACGAATAAGTTAAATTTGGACTACGCAAAACTGTATTACTTTTATTTATATTTTACTTCTTCTCGACTTCGCTCTCTGGAACAAGAGACCCCTCGAGCTGGGTCTGAGGGTCTGCCTGCTACTAGGTAACTGTGAGGACGTCGCGGACTTTCGAATGTTCACCTTACTAAGTTGGGCTATTGCAATTAATTGAAAACTGTTTATTGAGGAAAACTATGATTTTATTGAAGAAAATGAAAAAAGACCAAAACTATTTCTATTTAACTGTGTTTATTGTAAAGTGTATGTGTGTGGGGTGTGTTTGCGCAAACTTTTGGTACGTACCGCTGCTCCTGATGACTACGATGACGCTGCTTCCATTCAAAATGGCGAGCTCGTCAGCTCCTATGCCACTCTGACGTGCACCGACGGAAATCTGTGCACCGGAACGATGGGTGGGAATGACCAGTCCGATAGTAACGGTCGGACCTGGTCGCGTGGAGTTCTGCTTGCTAGGCGCTTCTCTCATAAACGCAATCGACTGACCCGGGCTTGCCCGATTGGTCAAGCCGAGAGAGGCCCTCCTTGGGAATTACGACCCTTTTTCGGTCCGAGGGAATCCTCCTTGATAATTATGGCCCGCAGACCAGAGGATGTCGATGATCCTTTACGGGTTAGACGTAACGGAAGCAAAGTCCGTTAGGCCGTGGGAGTGTGACGGGTGAGTTTATTCAATAAGAACAACCAAAGGTCCTGTAGACGTATAAAAAAACCGTTACCAAATCGCGTAAACGCTGCGGCAACTTTCCAGCATACTAATGCTTCTTGCAAAGGCCTACCTGAATGCTTTCAACAGCCTGCAACTTCCAAAATCACTTCCACCTTTCAAAAAGACTTTGAGAATTTTTCAACTCACAACTCCACTTTAACGTTTTGTCACACTCGCCGCCTAGATTCAAATGGCCGAGTATAGCCAGGGAAAACCGCCAATTTTTAAATCAAAATGGGGAGTTGATAATGCAGAGTAAAATATATTCCACACCCATGTTCCACACCTTTTCTTACTCCGACAATTTTCCTAAGTCCCACATGTGTTCTTGTGTACAGTGTGTTGACAATTTTCAGTGTGTTGAAGATTAATTAAAATTACAATTCCCAAACTAAACTAATAACAATATTGACATTCTAATTAACAAATTTTAGCAATGTGAACGTTTACTCAATTATTTAAACGGCACCAACAAAAAAAAACATAAAGATTTTGTAACGAACGGTTACAACTGAACAGTTCACTGATGTAAACTTATCTTGAACTGATGGAGATTCTCCTTTTCTTTTTTTGGTGTGGAGGGGAGATGTGTAGCCGATAATTGCGAGCGCGACACTCTCTTGATCGATAGGGGAACATGCCCTATCATGCGCCACCTAAGCGAATCGCTGATTTTCTATGTATTCCCCGTAAAAATTGTGTTGAAAATGGGTGCAATCGTTGAAGAAAATAGTTTCCTACAAATGCCTATGATTTTTTATTACTCAAATTGCTATAGTTGCTTCAAAAACTTGATTTTTAAAAACCTTATTCAAAGCCACAGAACAAAACTGTGTTGCAAATACGCGCCGCCGTGTATTCAATACGCGCCTAGCAGCCGAACACACCCGAAAGCAGCCGAAGACCGAAAACACACCAATACTTACAGACACTTTGAATGAAAATAAAATCAAAATGGACTAATCAAAATTAAAAAAAAAAATAAAAGTAGGTTTTTTGGGCTGAATTAACGCTCAAAATAAGGTTTTAGACTTTTTGTTCATTTTCAATGAAAATTGGCCTTTTTGAAAAATTAATGCTATTTTCAGCCTACTACGATTGGCGCGTTATAACGAGCGCATGGGCCGTGATAAAACATACCCATAAAAAGCATACCATAGCGAGGTCGGTATAATTTTTTAGCATTAAATCGTAGTTTAGATTCTCCTCTATCGATGTGTCAGAAAATATTGTCTTATTCGTTTTTCTCTGCTTGGTGACACCTTATTGAAAGTGTTTTAAAATTTAGATCGAAATGAAGAAAAATTCAAATTGTGAAATTATCACGACACAGGAGCATTTTAAGGAAAAATTCATACTTGCCATGACCAATCACAGCATTTAGAACAAATTGGTAATATTTTGCAGGCTTAAAATGCTTCAGATTCTTCAAAACAAGGGTGGCGCGTATTAGCCACATGGGGCGTTATATGAACTTTTCCCCTATGCCTTTTCGTGTCGACAATCTCTCTCGATTGTCCCAACTATACGCACACACACAACGGCTGTGCTGCCGTGTAGTAAAGCGGTCGCCAGTTAGCTAACGATATTCAGCGAGGCAGGTTTTTTTTTTTTTAATATGTCTTTATTTGTATCAAATCATCATTACACTTATATTACATTATTGTATTAAACTAGGTGTTCAGCTCAATAATGAACTGTTCATAGCCCTATAGTTAACTAGATTATAAAAATTTATTTATAAGATTTAAATTTGCTGAGCGTAATCAAGTTTTTAATGTAGGAGAACATCCTGTAATAGCAAAAATATTTTATACTTAAAACTAAACACTATCCTAAAATTAAACTAAACATAAAGAGAACGAATCTCTGCGATGGAAGACTGCATCGATTTGCCTCTGAAGTTGGAGATAATTTTGTTGGCCATCTCTCCGATCGATTCAATGCCCGCAATCCGATGAAGATCTTCGGTGCTGTGCCAAGGTGGAAGCCGCAAAATCATTTTCAGAACTTTGTTCTGAATCCTCTGGATGGCTTTCTTCCTCGTCGCGCAGCAGCTAGACCAAATCGGAACTGCATACATGATCGCTGGTCGGAAAACTTGTTTGTAGATGAGCATCTTATTTCGCAGACACAACCGGGATTTCCTGTTGATGAGAGAATAAAGAGATTTAGTGTATTTATTACATTTAGATTGAATATCTTCAATGTGATTCTTAAAAGAAAGATTCCGATCAAGTGTGAGTCCCAAGTACTTCACGTGATCAGACCATTCTAGAGAAACCCCATTAAAAGTTATGGAATGATTTTCATTAGGTTTTAAAAAATTTGCTCTTGGCTTATGGGGAAATAAAATAAGTTGAGTTTTGGAAGCGTTAGGAGAAATTTTCCACATTTTCAAGTAATTCAAAAAGGAATTTAAATTTTGTTGCAATCTACTGCGTACCACCCGTAAATTTCGACCTTTGGCTGAAAGCAAAGTATCGTCTGCAAATAATCTTCTACCTTTTCCTTCTGGGACATCAGGAAGATCAGAAGTAAAAATATTGTATAAAATAGGCCCAAGTATACTACCCTGAGGGACACCAGCTCTAATGGGTATCCTTTCAGAGCATGAATTTTGATAGCTTACTTGCAAAGTTCGGCTAGTCAAATAATTTTGAATAATTTTGGTGAGATATACAGGAAAATCAAATCGAGCTAATTTAGCTACTAAACCTTTGTGCCAAACACTGTCAAAAGCTTTTTCAATATCAAGAAGAGCAACACCAGTTGAATAACCCTCAGATTTGCTAGCGTTAATCATATTAGTTACACTCAAAAGTTGATGTGTAGTAGAATGTCCATGACGAAAACCAAATTGTTCATCAGGGAAAATAGAATTCTGATTAATGTGAATCATCATTCTATTCAAAATAACTCTCTCAAATAGTTAACTTAAAGAAGGAAGCAAACTAATTGGTCGATAACTTGAAGGCTCTGAAGCACTTTTTCCAGGTTTCAAAATTGGAGTTACTTTGGCATTTTTCCATTTATTGGGAAAATAAGCCAAGTGAAAACATTTATTGAAGATTTTAACTAAAAAATTTAAAGTGCTTTCAGGCAACTTTTTAATAAGAATATAGAAAATCCCATCTTCCCCCGGGGCTTTCATATTTTTAAATTTTTTGAAAATCAATTTAAGTTCATCAATATTTGTCTCACAAGAACTTTCAAACACAATTTGCTTAGAACGAATATCATCAAATTCTAGGGAAATTTGACCATCAATTGGACTTACAACGTTTAAATTAAAATCATGAGCAGACTCAAATTGTTGGGCTAATTTTTGAGCTTTTTCTGAATTAGTTAAAAGAAGTTTATCCCCATCTTTCAAAGTAGGAATTGGCTTCTGGGGCTTTTTTAGAATTTTAGTTAATTTCCAAAATGGCTTTGAGTAGGGTTTTATGTCCTCTACTGCTTTAGCAAAATTTTCATTACGAATGAAATTTAAACGACGTTTGATCTCTTTTTGAAGGTCGCAATAAATTAATTTCAAATAAGGATCCCTAGTACGTTGATATTGGCGTCGACGAATGTTTTTCAGTCGTATCAAAAACTGAAGATCATCATCAATTAAAGGTTGATTAAATTTATGTTTAACTTTAGGTATTGAAGCGGCTCTAGCATTGACTATTGAAGTTGTCAAATTTTCTACAGCCAAATCAATATCTTCTATTGAATTCAATGGAACGTTTACATCTAAATTACGTTCAATAAAATTCATATATCGCTCCCAGTTAGCTTTTTGAAAATTAAAAGTTGATTTTAAAGGGTTTTCAATGGGACTTTGGGATAAAGAAAAAGTTACTGGAAGGTGGTCTGAATCGAGGTCCGCATGAGTAACTAATTGACTACAATGCTCGCCTAAATCCGTTAGAACCAAATCAATTGTGGAGGGATTTCTAATTGAAGAAAAACAAGTATGCCCATTAGGATATTCAACAGTATAATAACCTGCAGAGCAGTCATTAAACAAAATATTCCCATTTGAATTTGATGAAATATTATTCCAAGATCGGTGTTTTGCATTAAAGTCACCAATAATAAAAAATTTAGATTTATTTCTAGTGAGTTTTTGTAAATCTCCCTTCAAAAAAATTTTCTGTTCACCGCTACATTGAAAAGGCAAATATGCGGCAACAATTATAATTTTCCCCATAGAAGTTTCTAATTCAATTCCAATTGTTTCTAAGACTTTTGTATTGAAAGAAGGAAGAAGTCTAAATTTGAGACGACTATTGATGACAATAGCTACACCCCCACCTTGTCGATCAAGTCGATCATTTCGTAAAATTTTAAAGAAAGCATTGCTTTTCAAGTTATTGTCTGGCTTTAAAAAAGTTTCAGTGATGGCAGCAATATGTATGTTTTGAGTTTTCAAAAATAAAAAGAACTCGTCTTGGTTAGCCAGCAAAGATCTAGCGTTCCAATTCATAATATTTAAACATCTATTTGGATCCATGAGGGAATCGTAAAGTCATAATAATTTTGTTAGCATAATTAAAAGAAGTTTGGAAAGCTTCAAACATTGAATTTGCTTTCAACATAAGTTGCATCATTTCCATTAAATTTTGATGCAAAAATTTTAATTTTTCCTCAGTAATCTCACCCAAATCAACAAAATTGTTAGAATCAGAAGAGGAAGGAGAAGAAAAAGTATTTGAATTTCGGGGATTTTCCCAAGCCTTCGCATGAACGTTGAGACTTGGTTTTTTCCCATTTTTATTATTTATGCCTGGAGAAGGCAACCCATTTTCAACCACCTCTGAGAACGATAAACAACGAGTCTGTGGCGCAGAATCAGCCCAGGTAACATTAAAATCACTTCGGGTATTACCCAGCCGTGATTCCAATGTAGGCCGAGGCTGACTGCGAACAGGCAGGTTGTTTGCCGGTCTGACGTGTGTAGACGAAAAAGAGGAAGGAGGAGAAGAAACTTTTCTGGAAACTTTGGGGTTTTTCCTAGAAGCAACAATTTTTGCCCTAACGGGACAATCTAGAGAATTCGAGGAATGATTACCTGCGCAATTCGCACACTTAAAAAATTCTGTTTTTGGCTTATCACCACCAAAAAGGCATTTAGATTTTTCATGATCGAATGAGCCGCAAAACATGCATCTGGCATTCATTCTACAATTTTTAGTGCCATGACAAAAAGCTTGACAACGACGACATTGCGTAATATTTTGTAAAAAATTTGTATGGGATTTACGAAAAGGTTCAAATTTTACTCGACAATGAAACATAAGACGAGCCTTTTCCAAAATTTTCAAATTATTGACCTGATCCTTTTTAAAATGGATCAAATAAAGTTCAGGAGCAAAACCAACACTACTGGTATTATTCGTGTTGGTTCTTTTCCTCATTTGAATTACTTGAATTGGAGAAAAACCTAACAAAGAATTTAATTCATTTGTGATCTCATCCGGTGTCTGATCGCCGGTGAGACCACGAAGTACAACTTTAAAAGGACGATCACCTCTAGTGTCGTACGTAAAAAATTGGTGTTTTTTATTATTCAAATAATTTAAAATTTTTTGAAAATCATTAAAAGATTCCGCCAATATACGAGCCGTTCCCCTTCGACCGATCTGAAAAGAAATCTTCACATCCTTGACGGAAGTGACGATTTCTTTTCGAAAGGCATTGAAGTCAGGAATCGTGACCGTTATTGGTGGAATCTTTTCGTTTTTAAGAGTATAAGAAGAAGAAGAAGGTTTCTTAGTACTCTTATCAGAATTAAATATGAATATTTCCTCATCACCAATGTTATGAAGGACATCGAATGAATTGGAAATTTCAACTTTTTTGGCAGATGGCCCTGGATTAGGTTCAGCAATCCGTTTTCTCCCGGCCCTTGAGCCGGCCGAAGACTTCCCCATGCTGGAAAGAAAAGAGAAAATATGAATAAAAGAAAATGAAAATAATTTTAGCACTGAAAAGTGCTGATTGAAATACAGGTAAGGAAAAAATAAATAATGTAAAATGTTCCTGCAGGTACACAGCAACGATACGATGCTCCGGCGTACGTGTTGACGGCTCAACGGTACAGATGGAAGTGAGCGAGGCAGGTTGTGTGTCTCCCGTTCACGACGGACACGAAGTCGGATCTACACACCCCCCACCCCCCTATGTGCTTACGTAATTAGTGAACAGCCCCTTATGCGAATTATCTTTGACAAATGCGAATGCTGATGAAACTGTGACTATTGGTTGGTTGAATTCGGTAGGTGTGTTGGTTTTTGTTGGTGGATTAATTGCTGTTTGTTGATTTGACTGCGAAAACGTTGGACGATTGTCATGACGGGGTAAAAGTAACTGACACGATTTATTTCGGTACCAAACGCAGCAGTGGTATATTCTTTATTGGTTTATTCTATTCAGTAGAACCTAGCTAGAGTATACAACAGTGTTTGGAGAGGCCTTCTCGTGAGTGCATACGAGCAGGATTGATGAATTTCGTCCGTCACGCTTGACCTGACTAGTTTTGTTTTAATCAACCGAGCGGCTCCGTACTCAATTGACGGATCCTCATTACTCACATGACGGAAAAAGCACGACTAAAGGATGATACGGTCAAAATTTGGTCAATATCAACTTGACGTATTTCTTTTAATTTTGCATTAAAAAACCTGAACATCTCTCATTTTGAAGGTCACAACAGCTGAAAAAATGTAGTTGTTGACTGTAAGAAGAAAAAAGTCATAGCAAATATTT
Source organism: Uranotaenia lowii (assembly GCF_029784155.1). Lineage (NCBI taxonomy): Eukaryota > Metazoa > Arthropoda > Insecta > Diptera > Culicidae > Uranotaenia > Uranotaenia lowii. Next base: position 105,740,955 of record NC_073691.1, on the reverse strand, counting down.
TTTTTATTAAATATGTCTTTATTTGTAACAATTCATCATTACATTTATATTACATTATTACATCAAATTAGGTGTTCAGCTCAATAATGAACTGTTCAGAGCTCTATAGTTAACTAGATAATAAAAATTTATTTATAAGATTTAAATTTGCTGAGCGCAATCAAGTAAATATTATAATGTAGGAGAACATCCTGTAATTGCAAAAATATTTTAAACTTAAAACTAAACACTATCCTAAAATTAAACTAATTATAAAGATAACGAATCTCTGCGATGGAAGACTGCAACGATTTTCCTCTGAAGTTAGAGATGATTTTGTTGGCCATCTCTTCGATCGATTCAATGCCCGCAATCCGATGAAGATCTTCGGTGCTGTGCCAAGGTGGAAGCCGCAAAATCATTTTTAGAACCTTGTTCTGAATCCTCTGGATGGCTTTCTTCCTTGTCGCGCAGCAGCTAGACCAAATCGGAACTCCATACATTATCGCTGGTCAGAACACTTGTTTATAGTTGAGCATCTTATTTCTCTGGTTCAGTCGAGATTTCCTGTTGATGAGAGAATAAAGAGATTTAGTGTATTTTTTACATTTAGATTGAATATCTTCATTGTGATTTTTGAAAGTAAGATTCCGATCAAGTGTAAGTCTCAAGTACTTCACGTGATCAGACCATTCTAATGAAACCCCATTAAAAGTTATGAAATGATTTTCATTAGGTTTTAAAAAAATTGCTCTTGGCTTATGGGGAAATAAAATAAGTTGAGTTTGGAGCGTTTGGAGAAATTTTCCACATTTTCAAGTAATTCAAAAAGGAATTTAAATTTTTTTGCAATCTACTGTGTACCACCCGTTAATTTCGACCTTTGGCTGAAAGCAAAGTATCATCAGCAAATAATCTTCTACCTTCTCCTTCTGGTACATCAGGAAGATCAGAAGTAAAAATCTATATATATAAAAAGCAATTTCTGTATGTTTGTTTGTTTGTTTCTTTGTTTGTCCTCTATAGACTCAGCCGCCTTAAGAGCTAGATGTCTGAAATTTGGCATGGATGCTCATTAGGACCAGGAATGATGAAAAATGTTTTCAGATTTTTGGATGGCCCCTTCTGAAGGGGGTCGTCCATACAAGACAAATATTGTTTTCGCGATATTGACGTTACTTTTCGTCGAATTGTGTTGAAAATTTGCACATGAATGTTTTGAAAGACAAGCAATTGATTTCAGGTGTCATATTTTGTGTAAGGGGTCATCCAAAGGGGTCGTCCATGTTAACTGTTCGCTGTTTTTGCGATATTGACGTGATTATACATCGTATTCAGATGGAAATTTGTAAACGATAGTTTGGAGTGACGTGCAATGGATTTCAGGTATCAAATTCAGTGTAAGAGGCCGGCAAAAGAGGTCGTCCATATCAACTTTTCAATATCTTAGTGATGTTGACGTTTTTATACATCGGATTGGGATGAAAATTTTCACATAGAAGTTATTAGAGACAAACAACTGATTTCACTTATCCAAATTAAAATCAGGGGTCGGCCAAAGGAGTCGTCCATATTAATTTTTCACTGTTAATGCGATATTGTCGTTACTATACATCGGATTCAGATGAAAAGGTACACGAGAGTTTTGATGGACGAGCAATCGATTTCAAGTATTAAAATTCAGTGTAAAGGGCCGGCAAAGGGGGTCGTCCATATTAACCTTTCAATATTTTTGCAATATCGTCGTTATCGGATTGGGATGAAAATTAGCACACGGTAGTTCTCAGAGACGGGCAATAGATTTCAGATGTCAGATGTTATGCCAGGGGTCGACGAAAGGGGTCGTCCATATTAATAATTTTTCACTGTTTTTAGCAATATTGACGTTATTATGCAATGGATTGCTTTGAAAATTTGCATCCGGGGGTTTTGAGGGAAGGACAATTGATTTCAGAAATCAAAGATTGTATTGCGTTGTCAATTGATTCCTTATTTCAAATGCAGTAGCAGACGACAGAAAAAAAGATTGTCCAATATTTTTGCAATTATTACTGAAAAACGTATTCTGAAGTGCATCTGGAAAATGCTTGGCAATTGACTTTCATACAAACTGTTCATGAAAGCGAAACGGAGTTCGTATGGGATCAGCTAGTCTATATATATAAAAAGCAATTTCTGTATGTTTGTTTGTTTGTTTGTTTGTCCTCTATAGACTCAGCCGTCTTAAGAGCACCTGCAACGGTTCAGGCGTAAATATTGGTTTTAAGTATACCAGTTTAAGCACAATTTGAAATTTTAGTATCGGCTAAAACACGCCACTCCCCACCGGTGTAGGAGCAAATTTAAAACGGGAACACTTTCATTGCAGACACTCAATAATTGAGAAGAAAAAACCCATTTTATTAGAAAAATTGCATAAGTTTTGAGTTTCACGGTTAATTGTCTTGAAATCAATTCTACGAATATTCTTTTTGACAGAACAATGATTTCAACTATTCTACCAGGATTACATTGATTTAAACGCAAAAATGACTACACAACGAGGAAAAAAGCTCAATTGAAACAATTCTTCAATTAATTCAATCAAATTGCTTTGAATCAATAATGGAATAAGGTTTTGTTAAAATGAAATGAAAAAGCAATTTTTTTTTCAAGCTGACATTGATAAAAAAAAATGAGAAATGCTTATCCCAAAGTCAAAGGAAATTTTCCTTTAATTTGTCGACATTTTTGTTTGACAAAAACTTAATTGTTTCACTTTTTAAATTTATGTATGGATACAGAAAAATATGCTGCTATTGACGAAAACTCCGAGCAATCTATACGAAACTAAAAACCTCTCAATATCTCAAATGAAACAAAAATTATAGAACAAACAATAAACATAAACAATTAAATATTTAATTTACCTCATCGAAAAAGTATTAAAATTTTCTTTTCATTTTTTTTTTCAAATTTTAGAACGCTGACTAGGGCTTGAGATATAGCTCAGTTGGCAAGTCTGTTGTCTCCTGAGCCGATGTCCGCGAGTTCGAGCCCAAGAGTAAACATCGAACACAGTTGTACCGGATAAGTTTTTCAGTAACGACCCGCCAACTGCAACGTTGATAAAGTCGCGAATGACATAAAGATGGTAAAACGACTTTAATCGAAACAAAAAAAAAAAAAAAGAACGCTGACTGGATTCACTAATTCGTCGAGCCCAAATGAAAAGCTTTTTATTTAATTATATTAAATCGAGAATAATGTGACATCTATTATTTATACTTGGTATGGTTTTTATTAACATCTATTCTCAATTTATGTTACGTATAGGCTGGTTGAAGCGAAAAAAACATTCAAATAATATTGCGGAAAATGCACCTATTTAGACTCCTGTGCAAATAATTTCCACGCAGAAATATTTTCGCACTGACGCACACATAGACAACCTGTGTCAGTTTTTCAAATCAGCCGTTGCTCGCTTCTGATTTTCGAATCACATTTTCAAACGGCATAATCGTTATTGTTTTGGCGAAAATTATTAGAACCAAGGAGTTTAATAACGAAAATTGACCGATCAACAAATGAAAAGAAACGAACAAAAAACAGAATGCATTCTGTACATTCGGGTACAAGAATGTAAGTGGAACAAATAAATCATGCATTTCGAGCGTTTTTCGAATTACTAAAAAATTATGGATTCACTGACAATTTTTACTGACACACCAGTCGCAATGGTTTTTAATTCAATTTTATCCAAAGATGTAAAGATTATCGATATGTGTCATTGTCTATGTCTGTGTCTGTGAGTAGATTTTACTGCGCGCCAATTATTTGCACGGGTGTCTAAATAGGTGCAATCTGCGCAGTTTGTTGAAGACGACAACGGTGCGTATGAAAGTTGATTTTTTGGTAGAAATAATTTGAAGTAACTGAACTCTGATGTTGGTCCTTTTTTCATATAGTCCCTTTTCAACTTTTAGCACATGATAGTTTATATAAACAATGTTATGGTGTTAGTGAGTGCGGAATTGTTACCTGTCAAATCAGATTCTCTCAATAGTCTAAAAATTCATGCAATTGACAATATCTCAGGAAGAAACTATTTATCACACCCAATGTTCCCCAAACATGTGTGAAAGAAATCATTGTTGGCTAAAATTCTCCCACCGTGAACTAAATCGGTCTGTCGTATATTTTGAAATCCTGTTCCAAATTTGAATGAATTTGGAACAAAGGCGTATAACTGTTGGGAATTTTGAAAGCGATAACTGTGCTAAAACAGCGATTTACGCCACCGGTGCCAGCGGGATTGTTTTAGCGTGGTCGAAAACCGTGTTTTGCATCTACCGTTGGGACAGCCCTAAGAGCTAGAGAGCTGAAATTTGGCATGGATGCTCATTAGGACCAGGAAAGATGAAAAATGTTTTCAGATTTTTGGATGACCCCTTCTGAAGGGGGTCGTCCATACAAGTCAAATATTGTTTTCGCGATATTGACGTTACTTTTCGTCGGATCGTGTTGAAAATTTGCACATGAATGTTCTGAAAGACGGGCAAATGATTTCAGGTGCCAATTTTGTGTAAGGGTTCAGCCAAATGGGTCGTCCATATTAACTGGTTGCTGTTTTTGCGATATTGACGTTATTATACATCGTTTTCAGCTGAAAATTGTTACACGATAGTTTTGAGGGACGTGCAATCAATTTGAGGTATCAAATTCAGTGTAAGAGGTAGGCAAAAGAGGTCGTCCGTATCAACTTTTCAATATCTTAGTGATGTTCACGTTTTTATACATCGGATTGAGTTGAAAATTTGCACATATGAGTTATTAGGGACAAACAATTGATTTCACTTATCCAAATTAAAAACAGGGGTCAACCAAAGGGGTCGTCCATATTAACTATTCACTGTTAATGCGATATTGTCGTTATTATACATCGGATTCAGATGAAAATTGGTACGCGAGAGTTTTGAGGGACGAGCAATGGATTACAGGTGTTAAATTCAGTGTAAGGGGCCGGCAAAAGGAGTCGTCCGTATTAACCTTTCAATATTTTTGCAATATCGTCGTTATTTGAAATCGGATTGGGATGAAAATTTGTACACGGTAGTTTTCGGGGACGGGCAATCGATTTCAGATGTCAAATGTTTTGCCAAGGTTGGACGAAAGGAGTCGTCCATATTAATTAACTTTTCACTGTTTCAAAGAACATACAAGTCCACGGGCATCTTCGTAACTCGTCGAGCTGAGTCGATTGGTATATATAAAGTGGGGTCTTGGACCCTTAATTAATGATACCCCCAACTGACCGTTCGCTATGCCTTTCTGTAAGAAAGCCAAAAAACCTTTCCAATTCGTTTGCTGGCATGGAGCAACAATAGCAAAAACATACTGACAACGTGTTTGCTGCCAGAGCAACAATATTAATAAATGCGTTTCCAGTTCGGCTGCTAATTGAAAGACTTGCTGGCAGGGAACACCAATAGCAATAAAAAACTGAAATCGAGCTTGCTGCCAGGAGCACCAAGAATAATAAATGCATTTCTAGTTAGTTTTTGGTCGCTTTAATGCGATTGGTGAATGCTTGACTATGAAATTCTTTTAGCTTCACGCGACGGGGGAAGATTGAAGAGTGACTGGCAAACGAAAAGGAATCCCTTCGAGGAACAGTCATTTGAGTTTGAACGACCAAGAGGCCTCCCAGTCACAGCTTCACGCATGATGATGAGTTTTCTCAAGCCAGACTACAAGACCAGCAGTGGTGAACTAGGGTGGCTACAATAAGGAAGCTTAAACAGTAGGTATTAACTGCTACTAGAAAAGCTAGAAGATGGTACTCCCATAGAATTAGGAAGGCATCCTAGATTAAATAGTAGAAAATTTTGTGTACGAAGTTAATGGTATGGGTAATAAAGAGCTACTTTCCGAATTATCTAATCAAAAATTAACACACGTTCGCCGCATTACGAAAAAAAACAAGCACGCAGCACATGTTGTAGCACAAAACATGACTCAACTGGATGCAGTGTTCCGAAAATTAATGTTCCTGACTGCAATTCGCAACTGAAAGTACAGCAATCGTGATGTGTGGTCGATTGCTACTGCACCTAGGGTAAAGGACCCTAAGACAACGGCTTAAGGAAGCTTTTTTCATTATTTCAATAGAATTGCCTTCCACGTTGGTTTAAAACTGATGTTTAGTAATTGAACTATATTTCTAATACTCTTTTATGAAACTATGAAGGAAATAGATCAATCCATTACGTACTTTTTAGTCAATTTATGATTTATTTTCCTCATTCAAGTTCCTTCATTATCGTACCAGGTCCCAGGTTCCTAATTTTGTCGTGAAAGGAGACCGAAATTGTCTCAATTTATTTCACCCTCTTCAGAAATACATTTAAAATGTTGCGGTTGCGGTTCATGCAATTGGCATTAGCTTACATCGAACGGATCAACCGCACAGGATAACAGCAGAAGTTCTTTCAAGTAACCAGTCGCAATAAGCCATGAAACTAGGATAGCTTTATTGTAAAAAGGTCTACCATCGCTTGGCTAATGCATCTGCAGGCAGCAAAATATTATACCTTCTATTCAATTATACCGAGATTGTCTCAAACTATTCCTCCCTCATGAGGTATAGATTTGAAATTTTGCGGTTGCGGTTCATGCAAATGCTATTATTTACTTCGCACGGATCAACCGCGCAGGATAACGGCAAAGTTCGAATAAGATATAAGTAGCAATAAAATGGTCTTGCCAAGAAATTTCAAGGTAGCGTTGTTGTAGCTAGGTACCATTGCTTGGCTAAGGCAATTGCAGGCAGCACAATATTAGACCTTACAAATTGAATCCACCCTGCAAATGTATTTTCTACCAACACACTCTCCAACGGACAGGGCTGCCATGATCCAGAATTTGTCTGTAAGATAAAATTTCATAACATTCATACAGACATTTAACACAAATTACAATGCACAAATTTACACAGAAACTACCCATATTTAAAGAACATCAACATTTTTAATAGAACTATATGTTTTTCTACGTAATGAGACTGAATAGTAAGACATTTGAGGAGAGGCAGAATCACATTTGCGTTTTGTCAACATGTGTATTCTTATAACCCTGGCGAAGGATACCGAAACAAAGCAACGCCACGTTGATGCGTGTAATGCGCATTAGACTGGTTCAGCTCATCTATTCGAGTTTTTTTTTACGAGCGATAAAACTTTTCGACTTTTTCATTCAAACTGTAATATGTCAAAAATGACAAAACATCTTTTGTTGAAAATTCACTGAGAATTTATAAAATATGAAGCAAACATGGGTAAAGTTTAAAAACTTATATGGTAGGAATCAGCATAAAAAAGGGATTCGATTTTGTTTTATTTTGAACGACTTTATGTACAAAAAATCATATCTCCCGATTTTTTTTATCCAAACTTGTATTGAGATCCAAACCAGAGACTCGTGAACTCTTATTTCAAAGTTTAAATTATTCATTCATCCAAATTTTCTTGTCATTTTGAACTTCAGCGGGAGTTTTTTGCATCGATTTTCCATGCATCGTCAAAATTCAATAGAAATCGAGGTTATCGGTCCAGGAATTCAATTTTTTTCCTCGAGTAGTTATTGATTCCCATTTAGAGAATTTCTAAAAACTGGAGAAGTTTAAGTTTTAGTTTTCAAGGATCTCTCAGTGAACATTCTGTAGAGCAAAGCGTTTGGTCGTATGTAAGATATTGCAGTTTGAATGAAAGAAGTTGAAAAAGTCTAATTTTCATATAATTGATGTATCTAAAGTTTCAAATACTTGAGAGAGGTTTGATGTCATCAAATAATCGAATCAAAAATAATCAAATCTTAAAATATAAAATTATGAAGAAACAATGTCATTGGAGTTGAACGTTAGAAATGTGTAAAGTTGGAGATATTCTTACGTGCACTCAAACGTCTATTAAATTATGCACGGTACTGGTAGTAAATAATTTGTAAAACACCAACCACTTAGCTTAAAAAAGCCATCGATTATATGTTCATTTAAAACCATGCATTATAAGCAATGCTGAATACATTCAAGTAATTCATTAATATAAAAAGACTTTTTGCACTTATCTCCCAGCGCATCTAGTTTCTAGCTTCAAAATTACTTTATTGTGTTGTGATTACTAAGAAATCAATTATGTTCATTCTCTATGAGTCCGACTGTGCTCAGCAAAAAATAGTAAAAATGAACCGGTCTAATTCCAATTCTTGCAAAACGGTTTCCTATTCCTGTCGCAAAATTACGACGAATTATGGGGGCCGAGCAATTCAATTTCAATCGAATATTGACAAATTTATATAGTTCAGATTAGTTGGAAATCATTTTTCTAATTTTATTTCAACACTTTTCTGTTGAATTTGATGAATTTGATTGTTATATGCATTGACAGGAAGCGTTAAAACAAAGAAACACGTTGGGGGGATCACTAAGTTCGTCTTTCAATATGGCGGAGTGTGCCAATAATTAATTTCACTTCGAGATTTCAAAATCAAATATCATAAAATACTTTTAAAAGTGACAAATTTGTGATAGAAAATAAATTCACAGGCGTAAGTTTATCATGTGAAGTAGCTAATTAAAGTGGAAAGTGATTTTTCGGCTCTTAAACATGCATTCATGAATTAAGACGAATCAAAGGGATACGACGGAGGATGGTGCCCCTACCCTACTTGATAATCGATCGGTCGGAAAAACACTGAACACCTAGCACGATGCTTGCTGTCAAAACAGTGCAGCATTATCGTCAAATTGGAATCTCACAAATCAGAGATGTATACTGCGAATTATGTTGGTCCAGACTCAGGAGTGATTGGTTCAGGCAGTGATTGAGTGCAACCTATGATAAGCAAATGTTGCTCGGTTTTGAACTAATTCAATTAATAAAGTTTAGGATTTTGGATTTTTTAAACCAGTAAAACAAAATCAAATTGAAGTTGTGTTTGTGAGGGAAAGATGTTCACTTTCGCCGTTTTTGTTTTAGTTCTGTTATTAGATTGTCGTCCGTTACGTTAATCTATGATTTCCCATACAACTGATTTTATTTTTATCGTCCTGCGAATAATAAGGCTGGAAAAAATTTCAATTTCTTCTTTTGTCAACCCCCCCCCCCCTCCCCCCTTTCGAAATTACCAAAAAAAAAACCGAAGTAGGGGAAGAAATAAAGTTTTAAGTATTTTATGAAAATTTCGAAAAAAAAATCAAATATCCTAAAGATTACAAGACCAAAAAAAATCAAAGATGGGAGTTATTTCACCATTTATATTCTTGATTTTATTAAATTTTTCAATAAAAGTTACTTTATTCATAGGTTTTGTGCAATGATATTGCATGCAATTTTGTTGCGTACATTTGTTTTTCCGTTTTTTCGTTTATTTGTTTTTCCCATTATTTTTTATTATTACACCCCCCCCCCCCCCCCCCTCCTCGTCGATGGTCGAACTCCGAATGACAAAAGAATGAAATTTCTTCCGGCCTTATTTTGAATTTCAAATAAGTTAGGCAGATACGGAGTGAGCGACATTCAGAATGAACCAGTTTGTTTATCACTCATCTCCGACATGCGATGTTTGCAAAACAAATGATTCCGAATGATGCGACTCGGTTGGCATTGCTGAGTTGAGCGCTGACCAAGATTGCACACCAGTTAGATGAAGCAGTTGCGAGAGGCGCTACCTCATTATACAATCGGCATGTTTCCAGCAAGAAACGCATCCTGAGTGTTCGGTTTGATTGATTGTCGGAACATTGTTTTTATGCCCTAGTACTAAATACTGCCAAACTTGCAAATGATCGGATCACTCACCCACGATCACGAAAAAAAGCTGTAGGAAATGGTTAGAAGAAGAAGCAGTTTTGAGGATGAGCGTAGAAAAAAAATTTAACCATAGCAGAGGTCAATCGCACAATTTGCATCAACTCTAACTCTACCAGCTACGCATCTATTACTCGATCTGGAGCACGGCTAACTCTTACCCAAAACACAAACACGCAAAACTCAAAGCTTGTAGCAATTATGATTATTTTCTAACACACGACATTTTAAAAACTTAAGCTAGCTTACATTAGACCTACTCATGGGTCCGTTTCCTACCATAACATCCGAACAATATCAACAGCTCGGAGGGCACAGGAGTATCACAGCTGAATCTTGGAGGGCACAGATGCATCACGGCTTTATATCACAGAATCCATTCGGGAATGTCTCCAATCTGGCAACCCGTCCAGGTTGCACTGCTCGACGGGCACATATCAACTGCCCGGAGCATCTCCGTTGACTTCCGGTTGACCCTTCCCACGTCCGCATCTTACTTCCGCAAAACGGGACTTGCAAACCCAAAATGGCGAAAAACCGAGTTCCGACAAGCGATCGGCTCTTGAGCAACGGCTCAGCTCCCAAAAACGACCCGATCAATAATTAATCCTAGCTTTAGAATAAGTTGATTTGTAACAAGTGCTCGGTTAGTAGTGTCAGTGGTGTTGGACATTTTTCGCGGCAATAGTAAATGTGCCAAGAAGACATTTTTTTTTTTTTTTTGAGAAGTCACCTGCGTCGAAGTCCACCACAGAGCTCCTACGCACCAACCAACGCAGCAACGTTTGGGAACCCCACCACCATGTCGGTGTTCAACTTGGGTGAAGAGGCGAAGCGAATTAATGAGGAGGGCGAATAAGCGAGGCGACACGACGATCAGGATGAGGCGAAAAAACGGTGACGTCTGAGGTCATTCTACGCGGCTACGGTGTCAATGATCGGCCATTTCACTGAAGTTAGCCGAATACAGCACAGCACAGAAACGTGCACAAAACTAAAGTGTAAATAGTGAAATTGTTGGAATCCGGAAGACCCGAATTCAGGTAACCCAAAGAACCATACCCCGTAGCAGCCGTGACAACCGTTCTCAACGCCATTCTAAAACCCTATCCCGATTTCCCATAGGACCCCGAGGTTTTACCTTAGCTGAAGGCTTGTCTTTGTGCAGAACCGCGGACTAGAATACGCCATTGAAGCAGATCCCGCTATTGAACGAAGCAGCTGCACTTACCGAGGCCTGAGCCGCTTCAGACGAGCCATCGAAGTTTCGTTCCGCCAACCCACCAAGCATCGTTGGTTGTCCGTCGTGAAGCCCAGCAGGTCGTGTGAGCCTTCCAGACCTACAACTATAAGCCGCCGATTCTCCACCACCCAAAGGTTGTATTGGCGAGCCCACATTCCACTGCCCTGATAGTGCTGTGCCTTGGAACTCACCCGAGATTTGCAGCACTTGACAAGCGGAGTTGTTTACGTAGGACTAATCCGGAGTAGAAGGTACGGCCTGACGAAAGGGGTACCCGCTGGAACACTAGGTGGTGCGATAACAACGGAACCGAGGTAGGAGGTAGCATAAGGGGTGGGGCGAAGTCCGTAGTGCACACATAACCCAAGACCAATCAAGCTAACTTTATAAACGTGGGAGGTTTTCAAAGCAGATAAAGTGTTTTCTTGGCTAGCCGAATCGCTCTTAGCTTAAGCCGACCCTGAGGCATATCTAGGGGAGTTTCAGCACCGCTGAACCTGTTAGCCGAACACATTTGTTATAGATTCAACACATCAAACGAGCAACTCACCCAATGCAATGGGACCGTTGTGTATTGCTAGCAATCGGTCACTAGGTACGAATCTACAATATTGACCAATCGCTTTAATGGTTTTGTTTTAAAGAAATGGTTTTATAGTTGAACTCACCCTTTGCCTGGTCTAGAGGCCGCGGAACTCCTTTTGTTTTTAGGTACCGAAGTCTTCCGCAATCTATGGCAATTAGGTAATTGTGTCTTAGCACTCTCATCTCTTTCGTATCAAAATATTTTTCTCACCCACTAAAAAGGTCGTTGCCTGTTCCCGAGTACTGGCTTCTGTCAGATGAAGCCAATTATGATGGCTTGAATTCTCACCTCTCTGGAATGTTTTCTTTCGCCTTCTTCTTCAGTTGTTTTCTTCAAACCCGGCTTGATTTCATACGATCCGACAAACTTATCCGATTTAGCTCACCTTATGATCCATGATCCCAAAATCTTTTCGTTTGTCCTGGCTGCGACTCTAGGATGTGACAAATGGCGCGATTTCAATGACAAACTATTTCTCCAGCAATGGCGAGCCGAACGATGAATTTGTCTTCTTTGGCTGCTGTTATTTTGATTTGTTTATATCGATGGTATTTAAGGTGAAAACAATAAACTAGCTTTTTTTAAAGGTGCATTTACAGTTCTTTCGAACGTGAAAATTAAAATACTTATATACTTCAGAAACTCGACTATGCTGCATTTCATGGCTGCGAAACTAGGTAGAATAGATGCGGAATGGTTGAAAGATTATTTTTGAACTGATTTCCTTGTTCAAAACCCTTTAACATTGGTTTTATGTAAAGTCCCCCGATTTTCACTGCGGAATATTTTTTCCGCGTTCACTGCCATTCCGCTCAAAGTGTAAACGCACTGAGCGAACGTGAAAAAAGAAAACGAACAAGAGCAGACTTGTAAGTGGTCACCATCGTTTGAATTTTTCCGGAGACCACCACCACACATCGTTCGTGACAATCGTGGAGAGCGCAATCGTTTGATCGGAGAGCAAAAAAATGTCAAATGAAATTTTGATCTTTGTTGTGGTTAGTCGTTTGACATTCATCCCTCTTGCGTAGATAATCGAGATAATCATTCCACATTGTTCGACCAACACATCCAAACATCACCCGGCGCTGCAGAGTGGCGTATTTTTTTTCAACAGGAGGGAGTGAATAGAAAAGATTGCATTTGCTTATTGAGTCTGTAAGTTCTGCTGCGTGAAAGAGATAGGCGATGTCGTAAACTGTCGGGAATTATGGTCGTTTGACCATCAAATTATCCCTCTCGTGTACCAAGACACGAAATTTCGTTCGACAATCACACAAAGAAGAATGAATGTCGTTTCGTTTGATGGTAGTCGACTGTTCGGCAAGTTTTCGGTCGCATTCGTTTGATGGCACGAGCAATGAAACTGATAAAAGTAGGCTGTGCGACTGTCAGAGAAAATGTCGATGGTTTACAAGTCTGAACAAGAGTGGTGAATTCCACGTTTATTTTCACGTCCGAATGGCAATGTGCATTCTGAAAGTATTTTTCATCGATGAAGAAATTTTTTTTTGTTCCATAAAAATCTTATATATAAAAATGGAGGCGTTTTCTTTGTAACACCATCACGTATGAATGGTCGTTCGGAATTAATCTGGTTTTTCGGGCCAGAGATGGTTTGTATAATAGTTTCAAGAATCTCACTTTTTATGGAAGGGGGGTCCCCATGCAAAATTATCCCTTTTCCACATCTTATATATAAAAATGGATGCGTTTTCTTTGTAACACCATCACGTATGATTGGTCGGTCGGAATTAAGTGAAATTTGGTATCCGATGGTTTTTCAGGTCAGAGATGGTTTGTATAATAGTTTCAAGAATCTCACTTTTTATGGAAGGGGGGCTCCTATACAAAATCAACTAGAAACGGGACAAAACTGGAACAGCTTAAGATGATTTTCACGAAAACTGATTCACGAGCACGAATTAGTTAAAGAACTGTAAACATTTTCCAAGGATTTATTAAGGAACGGTAAAACGAAGTTTACCGGGTCAGCTAGTTAGTTTTTGAATTGAAAGCAGATTTGAAGACAATCAAAGGCTTAAAATACTACGAGTTTGCAATGAAACGCATACGATAGTATTTTTTATTTTAAAACCCGTTTGTTCATCGAAAATGGAGAAGGAGCCTTCTTGATGTCCGCAACAAACGAAGCGCAGACATTGCATCTGACCATCACCTCGTCCTTGGCGAGATACGACTGAGAGTTGCGCGTGTCCAACGGCGCGAGGAGAAAGTCGGGTGTCGATACGACGTCCGCCTGTTGGAGAATCCAGAGATGAAAAAGGCATACGTTGAACAGCTAGAATCCCGAGCCTCGGAGCTGCCGACAGACGGAACAGTTGAAGAACCTACCTACCTACCTAAGGGTCCAGCGCCGATTGACCGGCGCATAGGGCTGAGATAAAAGATCTCCACTGCTGGCGATCCGGAGCCAGCGTCTTCACTTGCTGCCAGCCAAGGTTCTCGTCAACTGTGCGGATTTCAGCGGCTAGACTTCGCCGCCACGAGCTTTTGGGCCTGCCTCTTCTTCGATGCCCATCTGGATTCCAGTCAAGCGCCTCTCTGCAAATTTCGTTTTCATCTCTTCGCAGCGTGTGCCCAATCCATCTCCACTTACGTTCCCGAATCTCGATTTCTAGCGCCTTTTGATGACACCGGCGATGAAATTCAACGTTTGAGATCCAGTTGCCAGGCCACCAAGCGCGGATGTTGTTCCGCAGGCAGCGATTCACAAAAACTTGCAGTTTTCGCGTCGTCACCGCATATGTGCACCAAGTTTCACACCCGTACAGCAATACGGATTTGACGTTTGAGTTGAAGATTCGGATCTTAGTTCGTAGAGAGATCTGGCGTGGCCGCCAGATGTTTCGGAGACTCGCAAACGCAAATCGGGCTTTTCTGATCCGGGTTTCGATGTCCTTCTTGGTACCACCATCAGGCGCAATCTGGCTACCAAGATACTGGAAGCACTCCACTGTCTCAACCTGTTGTCCAGCTACCACGAAATTGGAACGATTTTCTGTATTGATTTCCATCGACTTGGTCTTTCCGACATTGATTTTGAGACCTGCTGCCTTGGAGCTTTCGGTGAGGTCGTCGAGTTTGCTCTGCATGTCTTGTTGTGTTTGGGCGAGCAAAACAATATCGTCTGCCAGGTCAAGGTCGTTCAGTTGCTCCATGGTTGAAGGATTTCACGGCAATCCTCGGTTTGGTCTATAGTCAATCGATCCAGTCAAGATCTCATCCATTACGATGAGAAAAAGCAGCGGTGACAAAATACATCCTTGTCTCACTCCAGCAGTTACCGGGATTGGTTCGGATAAGACACCGTCGTGTAAGACCTTGCACGAAAATGCCTCGTACTGTGCTTCGATGAGATGGACTAGTTTCTCTGTGACCCCTCGTCGTCTAAGAGCAGCCCAGATGTTTTCGTGGTTCAGTCGGTCAAATGCTTTTTCGAAATCAACGAACACCAGCAGAAGAGAGTCCTGGAATGCGTTGATTTGTTCCAGTATTATTCGTAGCGTTGTGATGTGGTCCACACATGATCGTCCGGATCGGAATCCAGCTTGTTGCCGTCGGAGTGTAGCGTCGATTTTCTCCTGGATCCTGTTCAGGATCACTTTGCAGAGTACTTTGAGGGTTGTACAGATCAAAGTTATGCCACGCCAGCTACCGCACTCTGTCAGGTCTCCTTTTTTTGGGACCTTTACGAGGATACCCTGCATCCAGTCGGCCGGGAATGTTGCAGTATCCCAAATGTCAGCGAAAAGACGGTGCAACATTTGTGCTGACAAGGCAGGGTCGGCTTTGAGCATTTCAGCAGGGATGCAATCGATTCCAGGCGCTTTGTTATATTTCATGTCCTTGATAGCCGCTTCTATTTCAGCCAGCGAGGGCGCTTCCGAGTTGACGCCATTAATGCGACTTACTGTGGGCGCCTCGAGCTGCGGGTTCTGTTGGCCATTTCTATTTGTAACTCGGAAAAGTTGATCAAAATGCTCAGTCCAACGCTTGAGCTGATCTGTTCGATCTGTCAGCAGCTGACCTGCTCGGTGTTTCAGCGGCATTCTTGCATTAGTCCTTGCACCACTAAGGCAGCGAGAAATATCATATAATAATCGGATATCTCCAATGGCGGCGGCTCTTTCTCCCCCTTCGGCTAGGGAGTTTGTCCAGGCTCTCTTGTCTCGTCTACAAGCTCGTTTAACTGCCTTTTCTAGCTCCGCATATCGTAAGCGGGCGGCTGCTTTGGCTGACCCGGTACATGCCTGCTCAATTCCGACTTTCGCCTTTCTCCGATCATCGATCATCCTCCAGGTTTCATCCGACATCCATTCACTTCTTCTTCCACGAACTTTACCGAGAATACCATGGCTCGTCGTGATAAAGGCATTCTTGATTCCACACCACTGTTCTTCGACTGTTCCGTCTGTCGGCAACTCCGAGGCTCGGGATTCTAGCTGTTCAACGTATGCCCTTTTCACCTCTGGATGCTCCAACCGGCGGACGTCGTATCGACACCCGACTTTCTCCTCGCGCCGTTGGACACGCGCAACTCTCAGTCGTATCTCGCCAAGGACGAGATGATTGTCAGATGCAATGTCTGCGCTTCGTTTGTTGCGGACATCAAGAAGGCTCCTTCTCCATTTTCGACTGATGCAGATGTGGTCAATTTGATTTTCTGTTCGGCCATCTCGGGATACCCAAGTGACCTTATGTGCTGGTCGATGGGGGAAGAGCGATCCACCGATCACCATGTTTTTGTTGCCACAAAATTCTACAAACAGCTCTCCGTTTTCGCTCATCTGTCCTAGGCCATGGCGTCCCATGCATCATGGGGCTCAAAGTCCTGATTATCGGAGCCAACCTTTGCGTTGAAGTCGCCTAAGTGGATTTGAATGTCACCCTTCGGAATTCTCTCAACCATGCTGTTCAATTGACTGTAAAACTGCTCTTTCTCCTGCAAATCGGCAACGTCAGTTGGCGCATAACACTGGACAATTGTAAGGTTTCTAACCCGTGTTCTGAATCTGGCTACGATTATTCTTTCGTTTATCGGTTCCCATCTTATGAGGGCCGCATGGGCCTGCGGGCTTAACAGGAAACCAACTCCTCGTTCCCGAGTAGCATGTTCTCCTCGTATGCCAGAGTAAAGCAGTACTTGCCCGGACTGTGTCTTGTGTTCTCGAGTGTTAGGCCAACGGACTTCGCTCAGTCCCAATATCTCTAGCTTGAGGCGGCTAGCTTCTCTAGCAAGTTGAGCCAGCTTTCCTGGCTGGGCAAGGGTCAAAACATTCCAAGTTCCAATTCTAGTCCATGTTTTCATGCTAAAAGTCGTTGCCAAAGTTCCAATTCGGTTATTTCTTCTCTCAGTTTCTGTAACAATACAAGATATCAGGAGCAGTAGGTTGTTAGCCTAAAGTCCCTATCCCGCGATGGGGCTGCCATCTTGGACTTAGCTGGCGGGAGCCGCATTTCACAAATTCAGCCGCTTGCTGCAAGACAGACGCTGTTTGAGCCACCCCTGACCTGGAGAACAGGCGCTCGGTTGTTGTTGCACGCCGCCCCTGACCTGGGGAACAGACGCGTGCGGCCATCTTCTCAGTCTGCATGCAACCAAAGCATCCACCGGGTTTACCCGATCTCCGCTTAGGTTACTCGCATCCCAGCCGGTACCACGGGGAGGTAGAGATGTGAATAAGAGGTGATATGACCACTATGGGGTCTCGAGTTGCACATTATCCACCGTTTACCAGCCAGTTGAAGAACAGTGGTGTGGAATCAAGAATGCCTTTATCACGACGAGCCATGGTACTCTCGGTAAAGTTTGTGGAAGACGAAGTGAATGGATGTCGGATGAAACCTGGAGGATGATCGATGATCGAAGAAAGGCGAAAGTCGGAATTGAACAGGCATGTACCAGGTCAGCCAAAGCAGCCGCCCGCTTACGATATGCGGAGCTGGAAAAGGCAGTTAAACGAGCTTGTAGATGAGACAAGAGAGCCTGGACAAACTCCCTAGCCGAAGGGGGAGAAAGAGCCGCCGCCATTGGAGATATCCGATTATTATATGATATTTCTCGCCGCCTTAGTGGTGCAAGGACTAATGCAAGAATGCCGCTGAAACACCGAGCAGGTCAGCTGCTGACAGATCGAACAGATCAGCTCAAGCGTTGGACTGAGCATTTTGAACAACTTTTTCGAGTTACAAATAGCAATGGCCAACAGAACCCGCAGCTCGAGGCGCCCACAGTAAGTCGCATTAATGGCGTCAACTCGGAAGCGCCCTCGCTGGCTGAAATAGAAGCGGCTATCAAGGACATGAAATATCGAATCGATTGTATCCCTGCTGAAATGCTCAAAGCCGACCCTGCCTTGTCAGCACAAATGTTGCACCGTCTTTTCGCTGACATTTGGGATACTGCAACATTCCCAGCCGACTGGATGCAGGGTATACTCGTGAAGGTCCCGAAGAAAGGAGACCTGACAGAGTGCGGTAACTGGCGTGGCATAATTTTGATCTGTACAACCCTCAAAGTACTCTGTGATCCTGATCAGGAGGTACAAAGTGATCCTGAACAGGATCCAGGAGAAAATCGACGCTACACTCCGACGGCAACAAGCTGGATTCCGATCCGGACGATCATGTGTGGACCACATCACAACGCTACGAATAATACTGGAACAAATCAACGCATTCTAGGACTCTCTTCTGCTGGTGTTCCTTGATTTCGAAAAAGCATTTGACCGACTGAACCACGAAAACATCTGGGCTGCTCTTAGACGACGAGGGGTCCCAGAGAAACTAGTCCATCTCATCGAAGCACAGTACGAGGCATTTTCGTGCAAGGTCTTGCACGACGATGTCTTGTCCGAACCAATCCCGGTAACTGCTGGAGTGAGACAAGGATGTATTTTGTCACCGCTGCTTTTTCTCATCGTAATTAAAAACCATAGATTCACCTCTGTTCAAATGTGTGCTTCAGAAAAAAGAATAGAAATAATTGGAAAATTCTTGGAATTTTTCAAAAATAATGTTTTTAAAAAGAATTGAAAAGTAGCAAAATTCATGAACAAAAATGAACCGATGGATTTAAATTTCATAAAAACTTTTCGATTGTTTCATTTTTTTTAAAGTATTTTTGAAACCATTGGGTATTTTGAAAACATTGGGTATTTTGTAAAAGTTATTCATAACGTTTTTTTCTTGTTTTGTCCACGGAGAGGGGGGTAGGGGTTTGGTCATGTCCACGTGGACATACTTACTTCCAAAATATTTTCTAAAGGCGAATAAATATTAAGATGTCTAAAACAAAATCTCAAAATTGCAAAGCTTTCCAGTTTAAGTTTAAAAAATTAGTAGCCACTTGAAAGCAAGTGATAAATATGATAATTCAGAAATTTTAAATTTTTGAAATTATTTTACATCAGGAAATGCTTTTTTCTCAAAATCAGCCATTTCAATAACAAAATGGCAAAAATTAGTGTTTCCAAACTGTCAAATTAGATTTGGAATTAAAAATTACAATTTCAAATCTGTCCACGTTGACATCCGTGGAGGGTGGTAGGGGTTTGCTAAATTTCCACGCTTGTTCACGGAGGGGGAGGAGGAGTCAAAAATCTCATTTTCTGACAATCAATCGTTTTCAAAGCTGAATATGTTTTGAGAAGAACAATAATTAGTTTTGTTTCTTCATATATTTTTAATAAATTTGAATTTAAATTTAAAACACCGGTTCAACTTGTATCGATCAAAACATTGTTTAAATGATCTGTCATTTACTGATCGAAACAAATTTCTATCCGTCAATGAAAAAAACTGTTGCTAATTTTGAAGATTTGACCGATTTGACATTTCACTGCGGAATATTGCTGTTTCACTCTTTTTTTTCTATTTCTGCGATAGCTGATTTGGGCTCCCGGAGGGTACCAATATTACAGTATTCAAGAAAAAAGTGAGCATTGTTCTACATAAGGATTATTTATCGACTGAAATTAAATCGGCTGAACGAACGAAGAACAGTGAAAGATTTTTTTTTAAATTTTATTTAAAACTTTTTAAACAAATCACGAAAAAATGTAAACCTGAAGTTGTTTAAATAAGTTAAGAGTTCGACGACACGGTAGCCATCAAATGCAATTTTTTATTTTTCTTTTTCATTCACCACATCAATACAAATTAAAGTGTGTACTGAACACGAGTCGATAAAAAAAAATTCAAGAATATTGTCCCTTTCATTGAAAGTTGGATTTCATGCAATGTTTTGCAGTCGCAGTGATCCGTATAAAGCGGTTAGCGTTTCTCGTCTACCGTAAAATCCATCGGCTCCATATCTCTTAATCCAGTTCAGAGTAGTAGAATAATGTTTAGAGTAAATTCTGGCTACTTGAATTTTGGAGAATCCCCTAAAATAATAATTGTATAAGCAATGCATAACGGTATTAGCACTTGCATGCTTATGCAATACTTCGTTCCGGATACAAGCCATAATTTCTGGAGAAAACAACTAATGAATATATAGAAAAATCGTTTGAAAATAAATTATTTACCGTAAGAGCGATGAACATCTTTACTCGGAGAACGACAGAGAACGAGAAATGATGAGCATGCAATAACTCACCGATAAACGACGAATGGACTATTTCCATTTCTTTGTGTGCAAAAGAAGCTTTTCTCCATTCGCATTGAATGGACATAACGAATAACCTTGAATGAAGTGAGACTGGTAAATACACAAATCTGTGTGCAGTTCTTCGGCGCGCTCGTAATTAATTCAATCTCAATAAATACTAAAAATAGTATTATTTCATTCCGACGACTTCATGTTTTGTCCTTGCAAAACAAGTTTTTTTTTTGGTTTTTTTTTTTGAAACTGCGACCCAGAGATGGGTCGTGACTCAAACATTCAGTCAGCGAAACTTTTTTTTTTGTACCCACATCTTGCGCCTCTCCGGGGCCCATGTATTAACATTCTACTGCAGGAGACCAACCTGGCGTATGAATATTATACTGGTTGAGTGTCGATGTTTATCGGAATGAAGGGAATAGTTCTCCCATGTGATCATAATCATTTTTCTTGGTCTATTTCTATTCCCATCATTTTCATCTTACGGTAGTAGGAATCAAGTTTGGACATTTTTAAGCACGGCAAGATTTGCATTGCCACAGTTGGATTCATTTCTCTACAAAAAAAAAACTAATGATTTGTTTTTCAAGAATTTACTTCTAAACTTTTCAATAAAATTAGTGAGTGGCAGTGAATTTTTTAACTGTGTTTATTGCTCCGGCTAGCCTACCGCACAGAAGGCAACACGGAAAATAATAAAAATGTAAAATTTACCGAGTTAGCAAAGGTGAACGCTCGTGAAAGCCAAAAAGGTAACTTCTACCTCTTCGAGGTGAAACTCACCTCACAGTGAGGTAAAATTTACCTGAATCGAGGTTGGAAAAAAGGTACAATTCACCGAGAAAAAAGGTGAATTCAAAAAAGGTAAATCTTACCTCGTAGCGAGGTGAAGTTCCTGAATTGAGCTCGATAAAAAAGTATAATTCACCTAGAAAAAAAGGTAAATCCAAATAAGGTAAAACTTACCTCGTAGCGAGGTGTAATTGACCTGGATTGAGCTAAACAAAACGGTACAATTCTTCTAAAAAAAAGTAACTATTCGCCGAACCCGTTCATTGAGGTTAAGCTGTTTTGTCATTCTAGGTACAAGTTTTGCTTTGTGCCTAATATGTGAAAATCGGAATATAATGGTAAGTGTTCTTAAATATCATTTAGTTGTGCTGGTTCTCGTCATAATACTATTGATTTTGTTTCAGATCGGCCCATTAGGATATATTGACAGTTCTACACGAACACCACCTTAGCAGAAGGCCTCAGCCCTAACCTCAAACCATGGGAGAACATAATCGATTTTTGAGAAGGGCGCACGATGAACGCGATTTTCCGGTACTAATATAGACAAATTCGCCCTGTCGAAAAGCGATACACAGATGTTCGTGTTTTGATGTTTTGGGTGTTCAGGGCTGCCAAGTGCATTAATATTTGGAAAACGATTACATTTTTTTAATTGCATTGTTATTGAAAAACCTTTTCATGAGTACTGAGAATTTTCAACATTCCTGTAGATTTCTATTCGAATGTGAAATGAAACGCATCATTTATCTGAACGAAAAAACAACTAACTGTAACGCAAACTTAAATGATGTAGCGAATTATGTGGATACGTTTAAAATGGTCAGAGCATGTAGGCGATTATTTTCAAAGTCAAAATAGACGGGGCTTTTATTAATTTACTTGTTTGTAACGGTGAATGATTTTGCATTCGTTTAGAAGTTAGAAACAACTCATTTTTTAATCTACAAAGCAGTACATCAAAATATATTTCAAATGTTTTGAATTCACCTTGAAAATTCACTAGCAAAAGCTGGCTTATCTTCATTCATTTAGGGACTCCCCGTAATGAATTCAAACGTTTAGCTAAAAAATTCAATCAATTCAGAAATATTGTAATTAGTTTGAAATACTGATTTCTGTAACGCACCTAGCATCACTGGTGAGGCCACCAGCAAATCCAAATTTGAGGTTATGGCTGAGGCCAATTTTTCGCTAATACCATCGTCCCTATATACCCTTATAGAGCTTTGAGGTGTATTCCACGTCATCCTCCAGCCGGAAAAGACGAACCTGACCGGATTAGTCGAACGGAGGAGGTCATGAATGTACGCAACGCAGGTGGATTCAGCGGCCATAGCGGCTCAGAAGAACGCGAAGCCGAATTACCAGTCCCTATTTTTCTCCAATAAATATCATTTTTGAAAGAATTTTGTATTTTTTTAATTCTTATTGAAGAAAACAAATCAAACCAACCAGCATTTACCTTTTAAATCAGTAAATGGGAAAACGGTATTATTTATTATTTTGCTATGTGAATGCGAAAAAGGTAAAATTTACCTTTTCGCTAGGTAAATTGAAAAAAGGTAAAATATACCTTTTTGCTAGGTGAATGAAAAAAAGGTAAAATTTACCTCGAAAGAGGGATGGAAAAAATTCACCTCGCAAAAAGGTAAATTTTACCTTTTTTTTTTATTTTCCGTGTACCGTTCGCGCGGTTTGAAATTATCCCAGTACCCGCAATATTTTTTTCACTGTGGTGAGTTCACGTTCACGTTCGCGTCCGAGTTCACAAGAACTGTAAATCGGACTTTAGGTTGAAAGGTATTGAAATGCTCTGCATAAATATTTTTGATTTGAGATAATGCTTATTCCAATAAGAATTGATATGCTTATTGATGAATTAAAAAACTTGACAAATCTTGAAAAATGCTGCACGCCTACACGATTTGTCCAACAAAATCGTTTATTTCTGACATGTGATATATTTCCGTGTATTTTTTAACAAATTACTATACAAATTCTAATTTTTCGTTACAGCTCAGGGAAAATTTTGGAGAATTAAATATTTTATCATGGTTATTAGGCTAAAAAATATTAGGCTTATCTACTTTTTCTTGATAAAGTCATTTAACCTGCCTGATATGAGCATTGAAAGCCTGTCTCTTATTCCAATATCTTATAGTTTATAACTTTGATAAAAGCTCAATATGTTGAATTTCAGTTTTTCAGATTAATTAGAGAGAAAACCCATTGATATTTTTGTTCGCAGATTCTGTACGCACGAGTATTTAAGTTCAATATAAACTGTTTAAACCTGTAAAAACTGTAACCTTGTTTGAATTTTTATTGTTTTTTTTTGAATTTATATATTAATTAAAAAATTCATGCCATGTGTCAAAAGCGGATTACCCTAAAACTGCACCGTTTAAATAACTTAATCTATCAGCCATTTCGTCAATCGTCTGTATGCGCATATTACCCAATATACGCATTTAGGAACACTTCCCCCTGTCTAAAATAAAATAAGAAAACGGCTAACATCGGCTTTCTGGTACTTAAACGCAATGTTTCTGTTAAATAAACCAAGAATAGCTCCAAATCCATCGGTTTTCTTTATTAAGGACTAGCTGATTTTACCCGGTCTTGCTCGGGTTCACATAAAATATAAATCAAAATGAGTCGTTTGAATTTTTCAAATTTTGAAAGCTTTTTGTACATCATAATAACAATTTGGACCATGTTTGGCCATGTGAGCTTTGTAAGTTTTATTAGTCTTCTTAAGTTTTAATTGGGATTATTAGCAAAGTTTATCGTTTTCATATTATTGAATAACTAATAGTTTTTAGGTTTGCTAATAGAAATTTGAAATAATTTGCCTTGAATGCTTATCAATTCTATCACGAAAAACATTTCAATCTAAGGTTGCCAGGTTGCCCGGATATATCCGGATTTGCTAGAACATTTGAATCAAAATTTGAGGTAAGTCCGGTCTGGCCCGGTTTCCCGGATTTTGCCCGGATTTATTCCCATCATTTTTAAAACGTAACATAAACTCAGATGTTATAATTATTATAATTTTTCATTTTCACGTTCAAAAAGAAGTTTTAAATTGCAAGTTTTTTTGGAAGCTTGATATACAATTTAAAATCTGCTGATGTGGTTTGTTGAAAAATAATATATTTTTCTTTATTTTTACTGAATAATTCCGCGGTTTTGTTCAAGTTTGCCCGGATATTGCCAGGATATCGGTTTGAACATTTTGAAATCAAATGCTGGCCAGGTTTTTTGATAACATTGGCTGGATTTGTCCGGTCCCGATACGGAAATTCTGGCAACCTTATTTTACCATTTTTTAGGAAGCTTGAATTGAATTACCATTTTTTTATCAAATGATAATATTTTTTTTTATCTTTTCCATGGGTTATCTAGTGAAAATCCCATGTGTTAAGCTTGTAAACAAATGTTAACGACCTCTTTTCAAGATCTCCCCGTAGAATGGAATAGCCATTTAAGTTTTATTTTGTACTTAGAAATTTCTAAATAGATTTCCGCTGAAACCTCTGCATGTTTTCAATGTGCTTTTTAAGTTTTCTTTTAATTGGATGGTATTGAACACATCGATGATGCATAATAACTCATAATTTAAAAATTTACAAATTAAATTGAATTGTACAAAACTAAAAACTTCAGATTAAATTACTAAAAGTCTCGTGCGTTGGATTCGGTTTTAATTTTTTGCATAAAATGGACGTTTAATTGTCTAATTCCTATTGTAAATTAAATTCCTACACGGCAATCAAAGTGTTGAGATCGCAGCCTTGAACTTACAACCCTCAGGTTTATTATTTGTTTCCCTATGAGGAGTTTCGAAAATATGAAAATGGATGGTTCCTAAAAGCTGGAACCTTAGTTTTCAGCCCAAATAGTTATTCAACTGAAGAAGTCAATTCATAATGAACATGAATTAATGTATCCATACTTTACACACTGCATATTCTAGTAGATTCTCAACCACTGTTCTTCTCAATATATTTCTAACAGGCGAGTAGCTTTTTTTTATCCTAAATGAAGGCTCATTATTGCAATCAAATGCCTGGTGCCACGTGCTGAGGAGTTCCCTGGAGGACGCTTGGAAAGCGCACGTCTTTAATTCGGTCTCGCGAATGTTCAGGAGTTTTCCATATTAAGTGGTTACAGGGAAGGGTTAAAATGTTGATTTTATTAAAGTTTGATGATGTAGAAGCTTGAAAGTGATAAAATTTTGAGTAGTGAATAGTGTTTGGAAGGTTATTTGGTGTTAATTCTTTTCAAATAAAGTGTGGTTTTTTTTTCAATGGCTTCCTGAATTGGAAAAGAAAAAGTGAAGATTGTATTGGTGTGTCTGCAGCAGCAATTCAAACGTGGAGCCGGTGCTGGAGGAGGTTTCGCTATGTATTCATGCATAGTGTATTTCAATCCTGTGTATTGGTGAAGATGGAAGATATTCATGCTTCTTTGGAAATTGGAAGGCCCCCCATAGGACAACCATGGAAAACCTTTGGAAACTCGGTGAGATCAAGCCATTTTAACTTTTACACCCCAAAATGTGATAAGAAGTTGTGACTAATTATGATCTTGCGATAAGAAACATTATGTACCGTCTACCGATATCGCAGTTCTAACCCATACAAGCATAAAAAAAAGGCTTGCTGGGAGTATCAAGTAATTGGTATATTAGCAACCATTTGCCTCACGTGAGAATTCAAAGCAGCTTAACCTTCCAAAGTCGTTCGGGTCAATATGACCCGAAGCGCACATTCAAATCATCATAACTCTTCGAGAAAAGATCGCAAAAATTTGATTTTAAAAACCTCCCTGGGGAATTACGAAATACACAATCTGTAGTACCAGGCAACTTCCTGTGACCACCAGAAGTGCTCCCTCAAAAAAATCCGTAATTAGGCTGTTCGGGTCTATATGACCCGAGAGTTTGCGTAAGTTCCCCTGGCCGCAAATATTGACCGATTTCGATGAATTTTAATTCATTGTTTAGATAATTTATTCTAGTTTCTCAATATTGAAAAAAAATTTCGAAATATTTTACAAGATCACCAGTAGCTGATTCCGAATGAAAAAAGTCCCGAAAAAGACCTCTTTTTAGAATGCTTATAACTTGTGACTGGTTCCAAATATTGCGCTGATTTTATAATATTTGGAAATTTCAAGAATAAATATATCCAAGGATGTATAATTTTCTGGTGGTCCAAAGGAAGTTTTGGCCGCTATCCCGGAACTTCCGGTAGAAAAAAATCTTACTCCAAAAAAGTCAGCCAATTTTGGCTTTGCATTGCTGTATCTCGCTTACCAATGAACCGATTCTCTAAATTCAAATTTTAGTTTTTTTTCGTTAACTTGATTATTATTTTCGTAGAACATAGTTGATTCCTCAAAAATCACAGTTGTTCAGTATATTGTAATTAAACTCACATCTTTTTTGTCATTTTTCGAACTCCCCCTCGTGTCGGTGGGTTTACGGGATTTTGATAGCGTGATTTCTCTAAAACTTGAACTCAAATAGGTCACTTTTTATATACCTAGAGATTCATTAGAATCTCCTCTTTCGATTGACATACTTTTTGTGTGGTGTTTTGAAAATTTGTAGCAACGTTTTTCGAATTTACTGAATGCTGCCAGATTTCAGCCAGTTTGGCCCACGTTTTCAGCAGGTTGGTGTACAAATCTCGCACCCCTCACGTAGCCGCGGGAGAAATAAATCCTTTAGCTCTCTTTTTGTCGCTCACCAAATCTACCACCCAACCCAGCAGCAGGAGGAACTGCCGTCTCGCCGCGTGGTTTGTTGATTGATTGTGCTGATGCTGATAACAAAATGAATGTTTTATTGTTGAAGGTATTGCTTGAATCTTTTTTGATATATCTATATATATAAAAATGAATTTCTGTCTGTCTGTCTGTCTGTCTGTCTGTCTGTTCCCTATAGACTCGAAAACTACTGAACCGATTTGCTTGAAACTTGGCAGGTGAGGGTATTGGAGGCAGGGGAAGGTTCCTATTATGGTTTGAGACCCCTCCCCCTATTATGAAGGGGGGGAGGGGCCTCCCAAACAAAAGAAACTTTTTTGCATAACTCAAGTACACATCAAGTAAATGGTATAAAATTTGGCATGGGGTGGTATTTGGGAACGAGGAATATTTCTATGAATATTAGGTACCCCTTCCTCCTCTCAGTGGGGTGATAGGAAGGGGGGAGGGGGGATACCTTACAATTTTTCATATATCTCGAGAGCTAATCAAGATATTGGATCCAAATTTGGCATGTGAAGGTATGTGGATACGAAAAATATTTCAATGATTATTTGAGACCCCTCCCTCTTTTCAGTTGAAAGGGGGAGGGGCCTCTTTCCTATTTTTTTTATATAGTTCAAAAACTAATAAAGCAATTTGAACCAAATTTGGCATGGGAGGGTATTTGGATACGAAAAATATTTCTATGATAATTTGAGACCCCTCCCTCTTTCCAGTAGGGAGATATAAAGGGGGAGGGGCCTCTTTTATAGTTTTCAACATAACTAAGAAAGTAATTAAGCAAATGGAACCAAACTTGGCATGGGCGGGTATTTGGGAACGTGACATGTTCTAATGATTGTTTGAGACCCCTTCCTTCTTACAGCGGGGAGGAAGGAAAGAGGGAGGGGAGTTTCATACAATTTTTACTGCATAACTCAAGAACTAAAACAGCAAATGGAACCAAATTTGGCATGGAATGATATTTGGGTACGAAAAATGCTTCTATGAATATTTGGTAACCTTCACTCTTGAGGTGGAAGCAAATGGGGAGGCGAGGTCTCCCTTACAATTTTCAGTATAACTGGAGAGCTGATCAAGCAAATTGAATCATATTTGACATGTGAGTGTATTTGGATACGAGAAATGTTTCTATTATAAATTGAAGCCGTACCTTTTAAGCGGTAAGATATAAAGGAAGAAGGGGGGGGGGGGGGGGGTTTCCATTTTTTTTCCATAACTCAAGAATTAATCGAGAAAATGAAACCAAATTTGGCATCAAAAAGTATTTGATTACGAAAAATACTTTTATGAATATTAAGTTATCACCCCTCTATTGAAAGAAGAGAACGGAAAGGGGGATGGTACTCCCTTTCAAGTTTATTCAAAACTCAAAAATTTACTAGGTAAATAAAACCAAATTTGGCATGGCATGGAATATAGGAAGGGAAGAGGGAAGCTTACATTTAACTTTTATTTTACAAAATCCGAGAAATGGACAATACTTAACATGGAAAATCATTTTGGTATGACTCCATGATTATTTGACACATCATCCTCCTTTCAGTGAGAAGGTACATGGGAGGAGGGAGGTGAGCCCAATACAATTTTGTTAGCATATGTTCTCAATTTATGCTTACGAAGCCAACAAATGGAAACAAATATGGCATGGAAAGGTACTTGGTTACGAGATATGTTTCTACGATTGTTATAGACTCTTATGCTTTACAGTGTAGAGAGGGAAAGAAAGAAAGGGGCTCGATACAATTTTTGTTGCAAAGCTTAAATACTTATCAACCAATGGAACTACACTTGATATAAGAGGATTTTTGGGAACGAAAAAAATATTTATTAAAGATTACAATCTCCATTCAGCAGGGGGTGAAGGGAAGGACAGGATGGGCTCTCTAATCAGTTTTTTAGCATAAATCCAGAACGTATCAAGCAAAAACAACCATACTTTATAAGTTAGATTATTTACGAACGATTAATTTGGGACCCTTTCTTTTTTAGGGTGAAACTTAAGGAAACAGATGAAAATTATCAGATCTTTAAAACAAGTTTATAAATCAAGATTCAGAATATAAGTTATGGTTTGTGTTGCAATTTGAAACTCCAGCTGAAGCTCTCATTTTATAGTGGTTGCTTATTAATTTCGTCATAATTTGATTTAAAATAATACCAAAAACAATAAAAATTTGAATGATTTCTGAAAATATCATTTGATTCTGAAAGGTGTAGCAAAGCACACCGGGTCAGCTAGTTTATATATATATTTATATATATATTTATATATATATATATATATATATATATATATATATAAATATAGATATATATATATATATATATATATATATATATATATATATATATATATATATATATATATATATATATATATATATATATATATATATATATATATATATATATATATATATATATATATATATATATATATATATATATATATATATATATATATATATCTATATATATAAAAATGGATTTCTGTCTGTCTGTCTGTCTGTCTGTTCCCTATAGACTCGGAAACTACTGAACCGATTTACGTGAAACTTGGCAGGTGGGGGTAATGGAGGCCGGGGAAGGTTCCTATTCTGGTTTGGGACCCCTCCCCCTAACAGGAAGGGGGGGAGGGGCCTCCCAAATAAAAGACAAATTTTTGCATAACTCGAGAACCCATCAAGCAAATGGTATCAAATTTGGCATGAGGTGGTATTTGGGAACGGGGAATATTTTATTGAATATTAGGTACCCCTCCCTCCTCTCAGTGAGGTGATAGGAAGGGGGGAGGGGGCTACCTTACAATTTTTCATAAAACTCGAAAACTAATCAAGATATTGGAACCAAATTTGGCATGGGAAGGTATTTTGATACGAAAAACATTTCAATGATTATTTGAGGTCCCTTCCTCCCTGCAGTTGAAAGGGGGAGGGGCCTCTTTCATACTTTTTTATATAACTCAAAAACTAATAAAGCAAATGGAACCAAATTTGGCATGGGAAGGTATTTGGATACGAATAATATTTCAATGATTATTTGAGACCCCTCCCTCTTTCCAGTAGGGAGATATAAAGGAAAGAGGGGCCCTCTTTTTAATTTTTTACATAACTCAAAAACTAATCAAGCAAACGGAACCAAATTTGGCATGGGCGGATGCTTTGGAACGTGACATGTTCTAATGATTGTTTGAGACCCCTTGCTTCTTCCAGCGGGGAGAAAGGAAAGAGGGAGGGAAGTTTCGTAAAATTTTTATCGCAGAACACAAGAACTACAACAACAAATGGAACCAAATTTGGCATGGAATGATATTTGGATACGAGAAATGCTTCTATGAATATTTCGTATCCCTCACAACTTCAAAAAGGTGGATGAAATGGGGGAGAAGAGGTCTCCCTTGCAATTTTCAGTATAACTGGAGAGCTGATCGAGAAAATTGAACCATATATGGCATGTGAGGGTATTTGATGCGAGAAATGTTTCTGTTATAAATTGAAGCGGCACCTTTTTTCAATGGAAAGATAAAAAGGGGGAAAGGGGGGCTTTTATACAATTATCAGATTATCAGATCTTTAACACAAATTTATGGATCAAGATTCAGAATATAAGTTTAAGTTATTTTTGGATTGCCATCCGAAACTCCAGTTGCAGCTCTCATTTTATAGCGGTTGCTTATGAATTATGTTATAATTTGATTTAAAATAATGCCAACAAAACAGTAAAAATTTGAGTAAATTCTGAAAATATCATTCAATTTTGAAAGGTGTAGCAAAGCACACCGGGTCAGCTAGTATATATATATATATAAATATATATATATATATATATATATATATATATATATATATATATATATATATATATATATATATATATATATATATATATATATATATATATATATATATATATATATATATATATATATATATATATATATATATATATATATATATATATATATATAAATCAAATGAAACTGGTTTTTAGAAATATTAAACAAATTTTATCAATGCCCTCTTTTCCCTCTATTTCGTTCCACTGATTTGTGGTAGTGATGCTAAACTACCGGAAAAAACATACCTTGAGCTCGAATACCCTCTCATGCCAAATTTGGTTTCGATTGATTTATAAATTGTCGAGTTATGCTATAAAATTTGTATCGGAGCCGCTCTTCCTACCTATCCCCTACCTGGAAGAACAGGATCAAGATTGAACATTCCGTGTATTCAAATACACTCCTATGCCAAATTCTTCCCCAGTTGCTAAATTGAATGATTGTTCCATTTGTTAGATAAGTTTTAGGTTTATATAAAACAATCATACATATATGAGGTTACGTCTTCCCTAACTTAAGGTAGCCAGAATTTTTTCAGCACGTATCCGGGCCGGACAATCATGGCTATTTTCATCTAAAAACCGGGCAAAATCCGGGCATTTGATTTCAAAAAGTCGACCAAAAATCCGGGCAAATTTGGTCCAAGTCC